>NC_092860.1:79061142-79270116 GCF_032062135.1 Pyxicephalus adspersus
TTTTTTTCTAGATTTTCCTCCTTTAAAATTGGGTGCGTCTTATATTCCGGAGCGTCTTATATGGCGAAAAATACGGTACATTAAATGTTCCAATGAACATTTTGCCCTTACTGTGTAAGCACTGAACACTTTTACTCTTATGTCTTATACAATTTTTTAAACAGCAAACCCAATTGTAAACTTGATCTCATCCTAATATTATGCAAACAGTTTGCCAAACACATGATTTTCATCCTTTGTGCATCCCAATATTGAAAAAAAAAACTTTGCAAAATTAAAAACAAAATACATTCTCCCTTTACAGAGCCTTACAGAGTCTATCTGTACTTAACCCCCAAAGTGTTCTAATTCTGTCCCTATTTTCATGCAAAAAGCGTTACAATGCTTTGCATGGAAATTTATTTTAAATTGTAGGCTTATAATTCTTAGGCATACCTCAATGAAATATGTCCAATATGTAATGAATTTATAATATAAAATTATAATGAACTTTAAATAAAAAAGCCCAAAAATCTGTTAAAAAAAATAATAAAATAGTAAAACATGTAATATTACTGTACAGTAGCATGTATTATAAATATATATATAATTATATATATAATATAATATAAAGATTTCTTTGTATTGGACTCAATACAGTTATTTTGTTTTGAATGCAATACAAAATTATTTGAATTTCCCACTGCGCCTCCCGCACAAACCGACCCATGCACCAACGTAACACGGAAACCCTGGAGATTGTCTCTGCACACACCGGGAGAAGATCGAAGAAGGAGGATGCCACCAGAGGACCTGCAGGGACGAGATGGATGCCAGAGTACGCCAAAGAAACAAGGTAAGTGGGTTTTTTATTGTTTTTTAGCGACCCCAAGTGTGATTTCGGATTACCGCTTTTTGCATTGAAAATCCACCCCGAGTCACACTCGGGATTAGCGCTTGGGCTGTTTAAGTAGAGTTGGTCTTGTGCAACCCTTTAAATGTGTTGAGAGCCACACTTAAGGCTCTTTACTAAGTTGACTACCAGTATCATCAGGGTAAATCAATACAACCAGGAGCATGTAATTTTATCTATTACTGAACTTGCACCATTTTTACTATTATGCAACAGATACATGGATAATTATTCAACAAACGCATTGTACATGTACAATTGAAAAATACAGAATTAGGATTAATTTGCCTTTAAGTATCAGAAATGAATTGTTTAGCTGTCCTTGTAACCTAAGGTTAGGTCCATAAATATTTGGACAGCGACAACTTTTTTCTCACTTTGGTTCTGTATATTACCACAATTAATTTTAAATGAAACAACTCAGCATTAAAAAAGCAGGAAACCCAGCATCTAGTGATGTCCATGAGTTCAAGACTACAGGCTGTCATTGCCAGCAAAGGGTTTTCAACCAAGAAATGAACATTTGAGTTTTAGCTTTTTAATTTGTCCAGTTACTTTTAAGCCCCTGAAATGAAGTGATTCTGTAAAAAAAGGCTTTAGTTCCTCACATTTTTATGCAATCTTTTTGTTCAACCCACTGAATTAAAGCTGAAAGTCTGCAGTTTATCTGCATCTGATCTGTTACATTTAAAAATAATTGTGGTAATGTACAGAACCAAAATTAGAAAAAAGTTGTCTCTGTCAAAATGTTTATGGACCTAACTGTATACTGTATAACTGTATACTGTATACAAGTTGCAAGGTGGTTGTTTTTTGATGGACCTTGATGGCCATGGGCCTTTTTTTTTAACTGAGGGTTATATACCTATATACCATGATTAGCATGTAACCTATGAGAGTATCTAAGCAAGTCAATACCTCTCCATTACCCATGAACTTTATCTTATATCCTTGCTAAGTTGTACATTTCCACATACAACTCATGAACTAAAGAGCACAATGCACTCCCTAGCAGGGTTTAAAAATGATTTATGGCACTTGTACAACATGATAAATAGCAAAGTCCAGAGCAAAATCTTCCAGATACTGATAATCTGAGCAGTCCACTGGGTCCTATGCAAAAGATAACTTCATTGATTTTCTTACATAATTATAAAATACATCACCAAGGAATTCATGTGCGTAAAGGTGGCTGAAAAAAATCCAGATAAAATGGAATGTAATAAAACGTGTGTGCACAATTGAGGCTTTATGTAAACTCCTTTTGAAGAAGTGGAATTACAGTTTGGCCTAACATACAATTTAAACCTCATTCTCAATTCCTTATTGCCTACATAGTTATCCTGCCTGTATTTGCTCTAAAGTAATGTCATCAGTATAAAAAAAAACACAATTTCCCCTTTCGCAGTACATTAGTAAAGGCAGTGTCCGTTATGCATGGCTAGGTCATTTCCCAATTAGAGGGAGAAAGCTGTATATATGATGGAAAAAAAGCATTTTGCTGGTAAGATCAGTTTATCTGTTAGGAAGAATTGGCCTACTGTGTTTATTCACCAATTAGAAGCAAATCTCCTGCTCCCCATAGCAAACACAGAAGGAGAACTGAGTGTGGCATGGGCTACAGATGATAGTAATAATAGTTTATACATTTCAAGTACCTATTTAAAAAAAACTGTTTCTGGGTGGAATACCAGTGTGGTTATTCTATTAACCCCCTAGCAGTATTCCCGAGTGTGACTTGGGGTGGATTTTACTTGCAAAAAGCGGTAATCCCGAGTCACACTCTGGGGCGCTATAAGCAATAAAAACCCCACTTACCTTGTTCCTTTGGCATCCTCTGGCATGCTGCTTGTCCATCCAGGTTCTCGGGCAGCATCCTCCTTCTCCAATCTTCTCCCGGCGAGTGCAGAGCCGTTTTCCAGGTCAGTGCATGCGCCGGTTCGTGTGGGAGGCGTGGCCAGAAATTCAAATAATTTTGTATTGGATTTAATACAAATTAATTGTATTAAGTCCAATACAAAGCGATCTCTATTATTTATATATATATATATATATATATATATATATATATATATATACATAAATTATTATATATGCTACTGTACAGGTTTCACTATTTTTATAAATATTGGACATATTTTGGAGAGTTATGCCTAAGAATTTCCATGCAAAAAATTGTAACACTTTTTGCATAGAAATACTGACATAATCATAATGCTAGGGGGGGGTTAAAGCAGTGGCGAAATTTTGACTTTAATTTCACTTTAAATGTGAATTACAATTTGTAGACAAAAATTATAACATAGTAATACACACATTTATAATGTCATGTTTTTGAAGATGAACCTTAGCCAAAAATATTATTTTCCAGTTATGTATAATGTGTTAATGAAAACCTCAGTTTCTTTTTATTGTTTTCTATATGCTGAGAGATTTTCTCTGACTTTCTGCTCCAAAGACATGACAGGAAATTATTGAAAATATGTCCAATATGACTGTAAATTTCACACTACTGCAACAGATGAAACTATTGGAATGTATTTCTTACACTTCTTTACTGGTATGAACTATACCATTTGGAGTTTCCTCCTGCTTTCTGTAAATGCATTTAAATGCGGTTAGGCCTGGGGGAAGTAAGTTTTTTTGTGGGGGGGGGGGGGCGCGGCAGATCTTAGTCTGGGGGCCCGTCAGCCGTTAAAATGAAGGGTGTCTGCTGGCTCTTCAACGAAGGGGGATGTAAGTTTGGAGGGGGTTGTAGGTTTTGGCACAAGCGCTCGGGTTGTGACGGCACGCATGGGCTCTCGCGCTGCTTTGAAGGGAGTGAAGGGGGTGAGGGGGATAGAAAAAGGGATGATGCTGGTGATGTTAGGAAGGATACCCCTCTGTTTAAATAGATACCCGAATGGGGAAACAGCGAGGCTGCTAGAGGAGGGTTTTGAATTAGGCTGGGGTCTGGGGGGAGGGTCTAAATAAATTTGAAATCAGCCCTATGACATCCGGAGGTGGTGTAAGAAAAGCTTAACAAGGAGGTGAGTTTGGGGAGGATGGGGGGACCATTTGAGGTGGCCTCATTGGAGGGTTTGGTAGTGTCTCCATTAGGGATAGTGCCCAAGAAAGAGGTGGGTAAATTCCGGTTGATCCCTCATTTATCATTCCCGCCCAGGGGCTTTGTGAATGACGGCATCGATCCAAAACTATGTCCGGTGGTGTATGCGTCGCTGGATTAGGTAGTCAGGTGGGTTAGATGCTATGGCAAAGGCACTTTGCTGACTAAGACAGACATAGAGGCGGAATTCTGGTTGCTACCTGTGTACAAAGAAAGTTTACGGCTGCTTTGTATGGCGTGGGAGGGTAAGTACTATGTGGACTGCTGCCTTTCTATGGGGTGTACTATTTCTTGTGCATTGTTCGAGAAATTCAGTAAAAACATTTTTGGAATGGGTGGTTAGGACAGTGGCTGAGGTGAATTCAGTGGTGCATTATCTGGATGATTTTTTGTTGATAGGCCCGCCGGGAAAGTCGGGGTGTAGGGTTCTGTTGGCCACACTGCAGCATGTAGCGGACCGTTTTGGAATCCCATTGGCGTCAGATAAGACCAAAGGGCCTTCCACTTTATTAGTTTTTCTCAGGATCAAGTTAGACTCATTGGCGATGGAAAGCTGTTTGCCGTGGGATAAGTCGAAGGCTTTGCGGGATGAGGTAAGGGAAGCCTGCAGTCAGAGAAAAATGCGATTGAAGGATGTTCAATCGCTTTTGGGGAAGCTCAATTTTGCCTGCAGGGCTATGAGGATGGGAGGATGTAGACGGTTAGCTTCAGCTACGTCAGGGATGGTGTCTCTGTCGCATTTCACACGTTTAACAAAGGAGGTGCGAGACAATTTAGGAGAATGTAAGAATTTTCTGGATTCATTTAACAGAAGGGCACTGTGGCTAGAGGGTCCTGTGGACTCGGTGGATTTGGAACTGTTCACTGACTCGGCTGGGTCCAGGCATTTACTTTGGAGGAAAGTGGTGTGTAGGGAAGTAGCCGGTAGAGTGGGTTGAAGGGGGTTTGGTTAAAAACTTGGTGTTGCTGGACCTTTTTTTGATCGTGGTTGTGGTGGAGCTGGGGGGGTCCAGGTTTTTCAGTCTCATCTAGCCCAACTGTTCGGCTGCTTCACCACTTTTTCTTTTTGCTCGGCACAGGTGGAGGCTGAAGGGGGTTCCTTGTCCGGACTATTTATGGAAAATTGCGCTGGGATCATTGGAGACCTAATTCAGAGATCGGCCGCTATGGATTATGTACATTTATTGTTGCTTTGGTTGGCTTGGTGATTTCGCTGACAGGGTTTCTGGGGCAGTGGTTAGCAGAAAAATGTTGGGCATGGCCTTCTGGTTCAAACTTCATGGTTTAAAGGACATGACCAAGGAATTTGTGGTTAGGCAGGCGGTAAAGGGGTTTAAGAGGGGACAGAGGGCGTCAGATTCGAGAAGACTGGTATCTTTTGAGTTATTGCATAGGTTGATTGCTATTTTGGGGAATGTTTAAGGCTGCTTTTGTGGTTGCGTTTTTTGGGGCAATGAGAGTAAGTGAATTGTTGAGTCCAGGCAAGTGGAGGCCTGGAGGAATTTAGTTTCAGGATTTGGTGAGTACGGCTGATTGGGTGGCCCTGCTGATCAGAAAGTCCACGACCGATCAAGGGGGCAGGGGTTTTGGGGGGGTTCTGTTTTGGATGGAAGGGTCCCTGGTCTGCCCGGTTTGAGTGGTGGGGGAGTTGGTCAGGCTCAGACAGGGTGGTATTGGTCCCTTGCTGGTGCATGAAGATGGTTCCTTTTTATCACAATTTCAGTTTGTGGCAGCGTTTAAAAATGTTTGGGGAAATTGGGCATGGACATTCTAGGGTATTCTTCTCATTCATTTAGAATTGGGGTGGCCACATAGGCGGCCGGGTTGGGGGAAGAGGCCATAAGCCAGATTAGCAGGTGGGAATCTCGCAGATTCCGGCTGTATATTTGACCACAACTCCTGTAAAGTTTGGGAGCTACTTTGGGGGATGGGGTTCGGGGGTTGTTGGGAGTTGGGGCTGCTGGGGGACTGTGTTATATGGGGACTGCTAAGGACAAGTACTGGTTTATGGTGTGTTTTTTCCTAGATGGTTCGATTTGTCTCTTGTTGATCGTTGGGCACTCTGGCAGAGCGCCCGAAGAACGGAGGTGCGGCCCAGTGTGGTGACTGTGCGCTGGATCAGAGTGTCAGGGATGCTGTGGAGTAGAGTGGTGCCAGAGATACGCAAGTTTGGGGCTTTGGATGCACCCCCAGGTGTGGTGATTATTCCTGCCGGGGGTAATGATCTGGGAAGGAGATAATAAATCAGCTGCTTGGCAGTCATTTTAGGCCCAATCTGGAGTCTGTGTTTTTAATGGTTGGAATTATAGGGGTGGTAGGCCATAGGGTGGGGGAGGAAAAGGGTTTCTAAGGTAATTGTCTACCTTAGCTACCCTGGTCAAGAGTGGCCTGTAACCTTTGAAATAGGTGCAGAGCCTGCATGACAGGGTGGGGGCTTAGACAGAGGTAGCAAGGGGTTAATGATTTGTGTACGCTGAGAAGAGGTCGCGGGGCTGCTAAGAGGGGTAGGAGGAGTTTAGTAGAAAGTTTTATAGAGGAGATATCGGAAGTGAGTAGCCCTCTTTTTAGCGAGAAAATTTCCTGCCCATCCTCCCTTAAACTTAGTTAAGGAGGTAGGGGAAGAGGGGTGTGGCGGTTGGGGTCTTGGAGGGCAAAGATCCAGTGGATGGTATGTGGTGGAGTTCGGTTGAAGGGAATCATCTCTGGTGGGATTCCCCTCCCTATGTTATGGTGTATGATGGGTCAAGGATCCTGAGTCGATGCTGGGCGGCTAGAGACCAAGTTGGAGTAGTGAAAAGTTTAAATTCCTGTTGGGGAGGATTTTGCCTTCCGAGACCTGCTTCCTAGTGTTTCGTTTCAATTATGGATAGTCGAGTTGGGTCATGTTTACATTGGTTGTTATATTGGATAAATGGATATTGGTTAGCTGGGTTTTTATAATGGGGGTTATTTACTGTTATGTTTTTGGGAATGTAAAGTTGCAACTTTGGTTATCTGTGCTATTATTAGGTTATTTGTTTGTTATTTATATGGTTATTTAAATTGGTTAATTTATTCATGGTATTAAATCTGCTGCTTTGCAGCCATTTTAAGCCCAACCTGGAGTCTGTGTCTTTAATGGTTGGGATTATGGGGTTGATAAGCCATAGGGTGGGGGAGGAAAAAGTACAGGGTTTCTAAGCTAATTGTCAAGAAGTGGCTGGTAAGTACTAACACGAGGGATAGAGGGTCCGAGCCACTATTGTCATGTATTTTCACGCTAAATTGATGGAATAAAATGAACACAGCTCTTTTTTATGCTTAATGAACATTCAGTTTGCAAAGTGAATAGTAAAGTAAGGCTAACTTGTTGCATGCTTGATTTAAATAAAGTAATTAGTTTTTGTTTTTTAACCTCCCTAGCGGTTCATTTCTTTCCGGTTTTATGTCTAAAAGCGGTACATTGTTTTTCATGAAAATTTATTTTACAGTATATTATATTATACAATATAATATAGTATGAGTATAAGAAAGTTTGAAACACAAAATCATTTAAAAACAATAAATTGAATAAATTAAAAAATCTATATATTTAAAAAAAATTAATTAAAAAAAAAATTAATTTAAAACAAAAAATTTTAATTAAAAAAAAACAAAAATACATTTTACACTCATACTATTAAAAATACTGTAAAATAAATGTTCTTGAAAACAATGTACTGCTTTTACACATAAGAATTCAATGTATTGCATTCAATACAGTTATTTTGTATTGAATGCAATACAAATGGATTTTGAATTTCCCGCCCCGCCCGGCTGGGACGTACACACGCACCAACGTCACCGGGAACTCCCCCAGTGACTCATCGGATGCAGAAGCAGGAAGAAGAAAGAAGAAAAAAGACGGAGATCGCGGTGCTGGATGGCGCGGGACCCCGGCGGATCAGGTAAGCGTTCTATTTACTAACCTTCCCTGGGTATTCCAACCCCGAGTGTGACTCGGGGTTAACACTTGTAGCAACTTTTTTTTTTACCCCGTGTCACACTTGGGGTTACCGCTAGGGAGGTAAAGAAGCAATAGCAGTTCATGTTTTCTTCCAGAACAAGTGTCCTTTACAGATAAATTTTAAGGAATAGATCAAGTGTTAGGGATTACAGGAGATAGGGCTTAGTATTAGGGTCATGTTCAAGCAAAAATTAAAAAAAACTGTGAGCAGGTAGCTTTTTATTATAAAAAAGCACAGTTAATGTCCCTTCTGCAATAAAACAAACTTACCTGCTTGTCTGTAAGCTTTTGTATAATGTACACTAAGCTCTGTATGCACAATATACTATCCCAGCATAGCTGGCTGCCAGGAGAAAAATAAATTGATTGTCTGCATGCATGGGATTTACATTGTTCTGGCCTAGCCAATTGATGTGGAAAATCCTGAACCCGGAAGAACTGGGTGAAGATGTTGGAACCAGCAAAGAAGCAAGCAGAGGTGAGTGTAGGTAAATAATGATCAGTAAAGCTGCGTACACACGTGCAATTTTTGTCGTTGGAAAGGATCTTTCACGATCCTTTCCAACGACAAAGGACTACATGATGCATGAATGGTGCTGTACATACAGCACCGTTCTGCTCTATAGAGAGGGGAGGGGGAGAGCGACGGAGCGGCACCCTGTTGCGCGCTCTCCCCCTTCTCTT
Organism: Pyxicephalus adspersus; assembly: GCF_032062135.1. Lineage (NCBI taxonomy): Eukaryota > Metazoa > Chordata > Amphibia > Anura > Pyxicephalidae > Pyxicephalus > Pyxicephalus adspersus. Next base: position 79,069,810 of record NC_092860.1, read on the forward strand.
GCATTAGGATCGGTCGTCGTTCATCGTCCGTGGATCCGCCAGGAGGGTCGTTCGGACGATGGACGACGCCGACTGTACACACGCCAGATTTTCGCCCGATATCTGGTCGATGACGATTATCGGGCGATAAAAATCTTACGTGTGTACGCAGCTTAAGATAGGTTTATCTTATTGCAGAAGAGACAAAACCTGTACTTTCTGCAATAACCTGCCTGCAAGCAGTTATTTCACTTTTCATTTTAGTTCTGCTTTAAGTGTTAATAAAAGGTTAGCAGACAGAGAACACATTGTATTTAATAGAGAACATGGGCTCATTGTATTTACCAGTTTGTGGTGTCAAAAACTACCAGTTTAGGACTATCAGTACCAAAACCTAATGTGCTTTATATCAATTGCTATATGGTTTTTGTTGGGCCTTGCATATAGAATTGCATTTATTTGTCTTATTCATACTTAAATACAATGCCAGGCTCTACTTGTTTTGATGCAGAACGGTAGATAACAATTTAATTTATTAGCATGGTATTACAACACTTTGATATTTTTTCCAAAAAAAAAAAGCTGGATTGAGCAGGAATTAATTAAATCATTTACTAAAATAAAGCTGTTTTGTTTAGAAAGCAGATTTTAGATTGTGAAGTATCATAACAAAAATCACATTTAGTAATTTGCTAAAAATGAACAACAAGGATCAGACCTTGCAACCTGTATATTACAAGTAATGTTTAATACATAAGTCCATCAGGTTCAACCACTAGGGAGATAAACATATCCCAGATAAAAACCAAATAGATGGTTGATCCAGAGGAAGGCAAAAAAAACCTGGTTCAATTTGCCCCAACAGGGTAAAAAAAATCCTTCCTGATCCTGTGAGGATCCTTATGGGGAGTAAATTTTTTTTCCTCCAGACACAAAGAGTGCCTTCTTATTCCTTAAGTGATTAATTAAGAAGCACATGCTCTATATGGACAATTTATAGGGTTATGTCTCGATCTCTGCAGTCTGCAGTTCATACAAAAAAAAAATAAAACAGTGTTAGGAACATTGTGACACATACAACAGTAAACAAAGTTCAGATAACATAATGGCAACCACATCTTACTTATAAGAGGAACCCAAGCATCTCCATTTTATATGGAATAACAATGAAAAAGAAAAAAAAAGGAAAAAGGGGGGATGTGTTTCCAAACTGAATCATCAGCTACCATACACTCAATACATCAGCAAATGGGCAAATTTATCTGGTCTCTTAGAGTCAGTAGAGACCTTGTCTTCCATTTGGTGGATGTCAACTACCTTTCTCAACCACTTTTCCAGCAGGCCGGAATGCAGGCTTTATGCATTCTTATGCTTTAAGCTGTATGCTTTCTGTGACATTTCTGAGATATGCAGCAGTGCTAGAGCAGGTTTCTTCCTAATGACAACCTCAGTGAGTTGAGAGACAATCTCCACTACTGAGGTAAAAAATGACTCCAATTTAGGGCAACACCAGAAAATATGCAATAGAGTGCCCTGTGCTGAATCACATCGCCAGCAAGTGTCATCAGTTTGCGGGAAGAACTTCCTGGACCACTGAGTGGCCAACTTGTAGTTGGTCTCCTGGTACCAATTACAGATTGACACTTTATGACAGAAGTGGAGCATCATCTCCCTCTGCTCTCCAAAGAACTGCATATTCAATTCAGCTTTCCACTTAGCCACAAAAGGAGGAGAATCAGGGGTATGCACTGATAGCAATGACTGATAAGCAAATTATAGTGTGCCTCATAGGGAACGTTTCGTGATGCAGAGGTTTCTATGGGTAGCAAGGACCTATGAAAAGTACACGGTTTTGGCAGTGACCATACCATATATGACAATTGTATATGGCGCCAAGGGGTCAGGAAAGCCAGTTCTTTCTCTGATTGCAACGTGGGCAGGTGGACCCATTCCTCGTTTTTAAGGAAATTATTAGCTCTATAAGCCCCCTGTGTATGCCACAGGCAAAAAATTGGGTCCGAGAGTCCAGGAGGAAACTCCCGGTGGCCCAGAATCCGAGAAAGAGGAGATGGGTAAGTGTTTAATTTCTGGGAGGGAAAGAATTTAGAAACTACTCTTAGGGTCTGGGTGGCGGGACATGGTGGATTGATCACTGCTTGCGCCCAGACCAGAGAACCGATCGGGGCAGCAGAGCAAGCATCTGCCGCTTTATGCTCAGACTGTCCAAACTCTACTCCTTGTATGTCAGCATTAGAACATACTAGCCTCAAGAAAGGTTTGAAAGACAAAACAAAAAGTAAAGGGGACAGAGGACAATCCTGTCCCGTCCCATTGGTGATGGCAAACGATCGTGAAAGTTCGCCGTTAATTTTCACTCTGCACTAGGGGATGAGTACAGAGCCCCAATCAAATCCAGCAATCAAGGCAGGAGACCTAGGTGCGCCTGTAAAAATGTCCAGTCTACCCCGTCAAACGCCTTCCCCCGTCTGTGGATAGAAGCATGAGCGGGGACCTATGGGCGTGGACATAGTCAAATATGTTTATAGTGTGTATTGTGTTATCTCTGGCTTCTCACAGGGGGAGAAAACTGCTCTGATGAGGGTGGATAAGACCTTTCAGCACTGGGGCCAGCCTGAGTGCCAAAATACTAGCGAATTTTAAGTTGCAATTAAGCAGGGAGATTGGCCGATAACTAGCACAGAGCTAGGGGTCCTTGTCAGGCTTCAAAAGCATCGATAGATGTTCGGCCAATGTATCTTTAGGGAGGTCATGGCCTTGGGACAATGCGTTCAGGGCTTGGACTAATCGTGGACCGATGATAGGGAAAAAATTCTTATAATATGCTAGAGTGAAGCCATCGGGACCAGGTGCCTTCCCGTCTAATTGACGACTTTAATTCGAGTAAGGAAATCTCCAAATCTGCTGTCGGAAGTTGTTTATGGGTCATCGCCATATGGTGGAGCTCTTGAAGTAAAGTTCCAAGTCATTCTGAGCAGAGACAATTGATTGGTATTAGGGAGGTAGATGTTCTCAAAAGTGTACAATTGTTCGCCCACCTTGCCTTGAACTATAAGAAAATTCCCATCCGGGTCTGTTCCTAGCAAAGCGAGTGACCCGGGTAGTGAGCCATCTATGAGAATGCTGACTCCCCTAGATTTGGAATCGGGGGTGGTGCTATGGTAGCTAAATTGATAATGTTTATTACGCACAGTGGAAAATTTGTCATGACGGAAATGAGTTTCCTGCAGAAAGGCTATGTTACTCCTACATTTCTTGAGAACATTCAGCAAAATTGATCCTTTGGTAGGGGAGTTCAGATCCTTAGCATTCAAGGATGTTATTGTGAGTGACATCTATAATGAAGTACCACTGGGCGGTTACAGAGAAAAGGAACAAGAAAAACAGGGGAGGGGGGAATGTAGGGAGAAGGGACAATTACAGCGTAAACCAAGAAATGCAAGAGCACAAAGCTTGTAAACTAAAAAGTTTTATCAAAACTCCAATACTCCAACCCTAAAAAAAGGTGGAGCTACTTACATGGGGGAGAGTGCAGGTGGTGGCCAACAGAGCCGCAGGCACACCTACAGCCAAATAAAAACAACAGGTCCGGTTGTAATTGAAACTGGGTAATAGGACAATTCAGAACCTTACGTTCTTAGAGCTAAACCAGGAGGGAAGAACATATAACAGAGCTAAAGGAGGGTTACTCATAAGCTGTACCCTAAAATAATTGTTTTTAAGATATCAATCAACAATGTAAAATGACAGTAAGTGAGACACTTAACAATAACACAGTAGTCTCTAACGATAGAACAGGGTCAATGCAATGGTGCGGCTGGAACCAGCTCACAACTGAGGGCTATATCATTAGGGAATAATACAGCACAGAGTAATACATAACAAACTTTATCTCAAAATAATTACCGCTATGATAGCAGTCAACTACATAAAATGACAGTAAGTGAGGCACAGAATAATATCTCTATAGCCTATATTGATATAGCCGTATCAGTGCAATGGCACAGCTGGGATCTATTCACACAACTGAGATGCATAAGAAAAAGGGTGTGAAAGATCTCCTGAAGCTGTAATAAAAGTCAACTGACGCAGTTTAAATGGATATAATGATTACTGCTTTGATATTAGATACCTATGGCAAGCAGCAAAAAGCCAGGCAAAAAACAACATCTGAGCAGAGCATATCAAGAGTACTACATTAGCGCAGTGACATGGCAGCATGGCACTCACGTAACCAAGAGATGGAGATGGTCCTTTGATGCATACAGCAGAGAAAGATTATTGACACAGTCCAGTTGGGTGTCATTTCTAGAAAGTTATAAACAAGTATGCTTGACATCCAAATGTAAGATAACTAACGACAAATCCAGTCACATCTCATGGGAGGCTGGAGTATCCCTGAGTTGGAAGCGAGAGTGAGAAGAGGAGCGCAATCTGCGCCTGTTGGGGTATTGGGTGCGTAGTCTGGAGAGTGCTCCCGGTCGATCATCAGCAGCTTCCAACCAATCAAGCACTTCAATAGGATCCACATCCAAAAAGGAAAACAGTGAGGGCAGTTGAGAGGGATTGTGCAGAGAGAAGGTGGAATTATTTATGACCACAATCACATGTAATGGATGCCCCCATCTATAGATGGCACCACATGAGGTGATGAGATCCAACAATGGCTTAAGGAGTTTCCGAGAGGACAAATCCGGGTAAATCTGGATTCTGGCTAAAGCAAGGTCAGTGGGACCTTTCTGCCATGATTTCCATAGAATCTGCTCTTTCACCTTAAAGAAATGGACCCTACAGAGGACATCTCTGGGGTGGTCATTTAGCACACCCCGCCGCGAACCCACTCTGTGTACTTTTTCTAATTCAATGACTTTAGATACAGGCCGCTCTAAAAGTTTTGAATTTTGCAGTAACAGTACCTTCCAGATAAGGACCCATTGTGGCCTTTGTTATCTCCAGTAATTTTAAATTATTGCAGCGTCCCCTCTTCTTCCGGTCATCCAGACGCAAAGACAAGGTAGATAAGATTAGACCTTACTTGATGTTGGGATTGCTCCAATGCCGCAATCCTGGAGGATGCTTGTGAGGAAGAGGACTCCAGTGTAGATACCCTTGTGTCTACTGTTTGCACCCGCTTATGTAGTAATTCCAGCTCCTTATGCATGGAGCTCTCAATGCGTGCTACATGAGACTCCATATCAGCCTTTGTGGGGATAAATTGGAGTAAGGCTTGCAGGTCCTGTGACAGCCTGTGCGGTGGAGACACAGAACCCATTGAACAAGCTGATGAGCAGGGAGACACAGAGGAAAAGGCAGGTGATGAGGCAGCAGAACCATGTGAGAGAGGCAGGCTTCCCTCCATCTCAATAGCGGTTCCCATCTGCACGTGGCTAGAAGTTGCAGGGTGCGTCGGCGCCATCTTAGATCCTCCCCCCTCAGTAGTTGCCGCTGAATCCGTGGGGAGAATCTTCAAAAGATTCTCCCACTTGGGCGTCTTTTCAGCACCCTTCGCTTTCCCATGCTTTGTCATCTCTGCAGAGCTGGAGGAAATCCCTGGGAACCGGGTGGATCTCCTGAAACAGCCGAGGTGTGCGCGAAGCTCACGTAAAAAAACAGCTCATGCCGCCATCATGTAGCCATGCCCCATCATTTTATATTTTGACTCTCCAAATGTATTTCCTCTAGACAATATGAATCATGTATGTTGTTAGCCTCCAAGTGCTTAACTTTACATTTATCAATAATAAATGTAATTTGCGACTTTGTTGCCCAATTAAACAATACATCCAGGTCTGCTTGTAGATTATGGACATCCTGTATGGACCTAATTTGATTATATCTGCAAACACAGAATTGGTACATTTAATCCCAAACTGTTTATCATTTATAAAGATGTTAAACAGTAAAGGTCCTAAAACTGAACCCCGGGGTACGCCACTAATAATCTTAGAACATTTAGTGTATGAATCATTATTCACTACTCTCTGGATGTGGACTTTAGGCCAGTTCTCTATCTATTTAAAGATTGGCTTTTCTAAGCCTATTGACTGTAACTTGCATGTTAACAATCTGTGGGGTACTGTGTCCCATCTGTGAGCACATATTTTAAAACAGGATCTGATGTACCTTTTACCAGAAAAGTGAGGACAACTCTCCGCCAGCACTTCAGACAGAAATAAAAATGCTTTTTTTTTTTTTTAGAGAAGTGATTGAAGGCTAGAATTCCTTTTAGACTCCTATTCCTTCGACACTACCTGTGACTACCCACTATCAGTGGAACACAAATTTAGGGAGAAAGTGGTTGATTTACTAAAGGAATATGAGATGTTCACATAGCAAAGGATCCCCTTGCAAGAGGTATTCCACTTAGCTTAGAAGAATCATGTACAAGAAGAAATCCTGTTTTTAGGTTTGCATATGAAGTGAAAGTGATTATTCACCTTGGTAATTGAACAGCCTAAATTCCTATAGTAAATTACCCCCAACCTCCCTTAAAGAAAGCCCTGAGGAACATTAAAGACTCAACAGGGGTTGTAACTTTCCTTATTCTATCTAAAACAAAAATAGTGTTTCAGAATTTATATCTTATAGAGAAGAAAAGGGTGGATAGAAAATTTCATACTCTTTAGAATAATGTGTAAATTCCTGATGTCAATGCCCTTATTTAATTAAGCTGTCCAAGACAGTAGAGGATACGCTTTCATCAGTGAAGCTGGGTGATCCAGCAAATTTGGAATGAAAGTTATTTGCTATTTGGTAGCAAATGTTTTGAATCCTGGAGCAGAATTATTCCAGGTTTGCTGGATCACTATGCTTCATTGATAAAACTGTATCCTCCCCAGCCTTGGAGAGCTTTAATAAATCAGGCCCAATCTTTTGAAGAAAAGCTATTGGTGTTTTTCACTATTTTTTAGCTGTACACTAGATGGCAGCAGAATGGTTGCAATGTCAGCTTTCTCTCCTCACAAAAACTCCATGTCCCATAATTCCTTGCATTGTGTATCATATGGGTGGGTGGGTACACTTGTAGTTTCAGCTCTTTACAGCGCAAGAAATGAAGACATTGTGAACTGAGCATGAACTGTAGCCACAAGCATTCAGTATAGGTAGTTCTCTGCAAAATATATATATATATATATATATATATATATATAAATATATATATATATATATATATATATGTATTTATGAGGGCACATATTTTAAACAGGATAATGGAATGCATCATAAATATATAAACTCATTTTTTTTGTATATTTTTTACTTTAGTGATGCTTTGATATTACTACCCAATTTTGATTTTCGAATGATGTCTGTAAATTCATCAGGAAGAGAAAAACCTTTATATAGCCCAGAAGCTGCAAACACAGACAGCACAGATGGAAGCTCTAAATATACCTTGATCCTAAATATTGCTATTTTTCCCAGAAAAAAAACCCTTGTTTGTCTGTTAGATAGTGAGGCCTGATGGCCTAAGGGGAGTTAATTACTAAACCAGCATATTCATTTAGGGTTTATATTGTACACCTATGCATGTACATAGAACAGGAATTAAAATATAGTATGTCCTTGCATATGCACATGACAATAATTGAAATGAATACAATTATATTTAGCTAAGTGAAAAAGGAACTTCTAGTTAATTAAAGCCATCTGTAGGATTGATACATACAGTGAGGGACAGAAGTATTTGATCCCCTGCTGTTTTTGTACGTTTGCCCTCTGACAAAGAAATGACCAGTCTATAATTGTAATGGTAGGTTTATTCTAGCTGTGAGAGAGAGAATAACAACAAAAGAACCCTCAAAAACCCAGTTCTCAAAAGTCAGAGCTTGATCTGCATTGTAATGAGTGAAATAAGTATTTGATCCCTTCGCAAAGATGACTTAGTACTTGGTGGCAAACTCCTTGTTGGCAATCACAGAGGTCAGACGTTTCTTGTAGTTGGCCTCCAGGTTTGCACATACCTCAGGTGGGATTTTGTAAAACTATATAGCTATCATAATAGATGGTCCTAAACAGAACTCCAGTAAAAATGCGAAATATGTGAAATATTTGATACACCAAAATGTTTAGGGCTAGTAGTAGTAAATGAAATATCTCACACAGCAAAATAGTCAACGCACACAATTCATTTAAATCCAAGGAGTTCACTGCTTCCATACATATAGTATTTCATTGTAACTGTGCTTTCACTTCTTGGTAGCTGATATTTTTATAGCAAATTCATTATGCAATTCCTGATATAAAAGAATAGATAAAGAAAAAGGCCTATTTATTATTAGTTTAGGGAGCAAAGTGCTAAATGAAAAGTACAATAAAGCTTAGCAGACAAACAAAGGTCATATTAGGGCTTGTGTCAACGGACTTTTGTTTGCAGCAAAAGTGTTTTCATTCCCATAGAAGTTAAGGGCAGGTTTACACCACAGAGCATATGTGTTAATATGCACTAGGAATGTGTGTCGTGGTTCTTTTTTGCATGCTCCATGGTATGTTGCCATTCAGATTTCAATTGCTTTACCTATGTCTCATATAGCCCATCATAATCCGCTGCAGTGTGATAAAATGCTGCTGCCTTATTTTCTCAGGCATTTCGCCTTGTTTATGCTTCTGGACTGCCTTGTTCATGCTTCTGTTGACCTACAAAGATCAATTCATGTGGTGTAAATAAGCCCCTAGAAAATCCAAAACCTGCAGGTCAAATATAATCTAAAACATTTCAGATCAAATGCATGAGCCATTAATTTCTGAATGATCTTACAGCATCTCAAACAAGCAATAAACACACCCACAATCTTATAAACACAGACGCTAACTAAATCTCAGTATATAAAATGAATTCTGTTGGCCATTAGGGGTTCTGCATATTAGACTTAGTATTCTGTCCATTCAACAAGTTTCCAAGCAAGTCAATAGGTGAAAAAAAATCTGAAAATAATTAAATGACAATGTTTACCCTACCTGTTTCCATTGAAAGTCCTGCAATAAACATTGTTTCCTTGTATTAATATAGTATATTACACAAGTGTATATGACAATGATACAGCTACTGACAGTTATATTAATATTGAAAGAACTCTAAGAAACTAAGCAAACCTAGCAAACACTGGTCTACACATCAATAAACCAATGAGAGGACATTTCCTGACAGCGTAAGTGATGCATTATTTACTAGCTTTCTCTCAGCAGCTTCATGCTACACACCTGTCTTGATTGTAATTATCAATATGAGAACAATGGCAGGCTAGACCTTTTCTTCATTTGCTGTCATCAAAGTCTAGTTTTACTGTGTATGAAAGCCAAGTCCATTTCTTCTACTTTAATGCATTGAAATACTTATGGATATTGAATATGTTGACCAACGTAAAGTTTATTTTTATTTCATTTGGGATATAGTAGGGGGGGGGGGGGGTCAAGCATCTTTTACTTTTTTATCTTTGTTGCCTTCTGTGTCCATAACAGAAAGATTTCCCTTCACTCAATGGACCTGATTTATTAAAGTTCTTCAAGACTGGAGAAGACAGACTATCATGGGAGAACTTGGTGATGCAGCAAACGTAGAATAGATCTGGTCCAGGATTGAAAACATTTGCTAACTAATAGCAAAGATGTTTGAGGAAATCTGTTCAAGGCATGCTGGATCACTCAGGTTCTCCAATGATACTCTACCTTCTCCAGTCTTGGAGAACTTTAATAAATCAGGCCCATTGTCAGAACAGGATACTAGAAGGCTAGAACTTGGAGAATATATTAATTCCTGTCTGTGACTTTTCTGTCATACCTGTGACTACCAATCCCACCATTACTTGTACAGGTAAGAAGTAAGGAAAAGATAGCCATCAAAGCTACAGATAGAAATAAAAGCCCCTATATAATGTACAGCGCTGCGTGATATGTTGGCGCTATATAAATCCTGTTTTTTATTATTATTAATAATAATAATAATAATAATAATAACATAAGGGATACATTACCGCACTGTATCCAAAACAAAAAACAATTTTATTAATTTTAGGCTTTAATTTAGGAAGCCTGGTTTTCCAAATAATATACTGTAAATTACAGTAGAAATAGATCTCTAGGGTAAACTTGTATTGCAGGCTCATATGAGTTGATGTTATTATGCACAGATGTTCATTCATATAACAAATGTGATTCCTGAACCCATCTGGCAAAATGGCTTGTGAACCATCATATATTTCTTCTGTGGTCATGTCAGGGGCCTATCACTACAGTTGTCATTGGGGTTTGGGGTAAGAATGCTGCACCATGTACACAACCATCCTGTTTTCATCTACATACTGTTAGAGCTAACATTCGTGGTATGTTTTTTAAGTTACTGAGCACCCTTTCTGTAATAATAGTGATCAAGGAAATATAGGAGTTGAAGACAGGGGGGGTATGTATTTATGTTTTCTTACAAGATTTACTCAGCATTTACCTATATTTCCTAAATACATGATATAAATGTTTTCTAAATTATTCCAATGTAAGAAGTACTTTTTATGTAAGTTGGGTGAGCCTTTGGTGAAAATATTTATAAACCCCTAAACATTTGCTTAGAGTGATTAACTGGCTTTTCTTTTTAAAGATCCTATACCTTTTAATACAATTCTAAATGAAACTGATGTCACACAGAAACTATTGTTAAGAGTACATATATCAAAAGTACAACTTTGGAAACTTATTCTCATAAGTTTTGGAAATCCTTCATCCTGTGTGCAGTGACATTGACAGGGTCGAGCAGCCATGGCAATATATCATGGGTGAAGGCAGAGCTGGAATGAAAATAAATTTTAACAGGCATTTGAAGATGAAATAACACAAAGGTTTACAATGGATTCTGTGAGTATAGGTCCCCTTTAGAGATACTGCTGGGCCATGAATGGACCAATAAAGAAAAAAATGAAATTCCCATTAAACCTTAACTTCATTAAATTTCAGTAGGAGAGTAAAGGAATGTCTAAGAATTCTTAGATTTGTTCCTTTAATACAGATTTGGTGTTGGAAACATACATACATTACTACATTTTTTGAAGCTTGTATGTTCAAACAGGCCTAAACTAATCAATATTCACACTCAGCACTAAACAGACCTTAGATAAATCAATCTAGACATTATTACAGAAAGTACTCTTACCATGGGACACAGAAGGAGTTACATAAATCTATATCATGCAATGTACAAACCTCCTACATCTGGAATATTTATAATGGGTTACTTTTAGCTTCTTTTTCAGATATGAGCAATATTATGTAGGAAGGTTAAATAGTGAAGATTTAAAAAAATCTGGAGCCTCTAATTGCAGATGCTATTTCATGACTGACCTACAACAACTAACTGTAAATGGAAATGTAATTGCAGAGTTTGGCTGCTATCCAGATTTCAGAATAAGTATAACTAAATAGGAGATTTTTTTTCTCCATAGGTTTATACAATTTAGGTGCCTATTATTGGCATTTTAATTTTACAACATTACATAAAACTATCAAGGCATTAGCATACTACATCCATTCCTATCAGTAAGTACATATTTGCCTATTTATTCTGATTGCAAGGGCACCAAGTATATGTAGTAATACAAATGTACATTTTTAGATTTCAAGGAATTTGGCTTTATCTCTTACTGTTCTTTAATTTCAATGGCTTTAATGTGTTTACCTAGCTAACCTTTTTTTTTTTCATTTATGTATAGCGCCAAGTTTATATTGTTGTTTGTGTGAAAATCATTCTGAATCATTCTGAATTGAAGAAAAATCTCCCTGACAGGTAGTAAAACATAAACAGTTTATTTCGACCTTTTCACCTTTCCGCAGTCAACTTTTTTCAACTTTTTTACTTTTTTGTTTCTGATACCATTCTGTCATTGTAATGCAGATTTAGGAGAAGCACTGCCTTGTTCTTTTTTTTTAATATTTACTACAAGCACACTTGAAAAAAATGGACTTTTACTTGTGAACATGAAGTAAAGAAAAAAATTCCCCCTATATGACTAGATATGGCTATAGTTCTTCATTTACCTATTACATGAACTGGAAAAAATATATAGGTGGGGTACAGGAGTGTGGTAGTCATCTACTGATAGTTATATATCTTGCTGTATATATATCTTGTCCATGGTCAACCTAATGTGCATCAGGGCTTTTGACAGTGTATCCTTTTTCCTTTGTAGCAGATTTTTTTTCTAATACCATATATCGTATATATATCTTCTAAGACGAAGATACAAAAAGGAAGGGAAGTTAAGCTAATCATGGTCATGTGACCTGCAGTCACAGACCACATTGTGCATTACAGATAAATATTTTATTAGTAGAAAACTTCCCCTGTTCTCTGATAATCAGAAATAATCATGAATGTGCCACAAAAAAATTAATAAATACAAAAAGTGCTTCTGCAATTATTCCTCAAAGATAAACTTAAAGCCCCAAACTATTCAAGAAAAAATGTCCAATGCCAAATGATCCAAAAATGGGCACACTTATCCATATACCTGCTACATTTTTATTGCAAGCCTTCAAAGACCTGACTTGATGCGCCACAGAATATGTGAAATGCACTCAACGGAGACTCAGATATCATTAACAGAGAAAACATGGACTATGAACTTGATAGCAGATCTTGGAATTTATTTTAGGGCCCCAGGAGCATTTTTTATTGGGAAGGTGTCGATTTTCCTTTAATTCTCTGATAATAATAGAGTTATCATAACTGATGCTATGATACTGGATACATGAACAAACTAAACAAAGTAAATACAAAGCTTTAACATGCAAATAAGCACATTTTAGTTAGAAATGTAAGTGTAAAATCTCAATGGACTGCAAATAACTATCACTTAATTGAAAAAATAGGATTGTTAACCTGGTATGTTAGTTTCTTAGTTATTATTATTATTATTATTATTAAACAGGATTTATATAGCGCCAACATATTACGCAGCGCTGTACATTAAATAGGGATTGCAAATGACAGACTAATACAGACAGTGATACAGGAGGAGAGGACCCTGCCCCGAAGATTCAGTAATTTGTAATCTACAATTTTAATTATGTACTAATCAACAAATTATATTGATGTTATAGCCTGTAATAGTTTTGACTGTTTTTCTTGCTTCATCCTTACAATTATGTATGTAAAATATGTAAAAAAAAATAACCATTTTGTTTATGGTCTATTGTTTACAGATATATTCTATAAAATAATTATTACATAAAGTAACAAATATTTTGCTTGTATGCGTTGGTGGTGGTGGCTGCGGTGGATGAATCTTTTTTTTCTCAAAAGTTATTGAACATCTAACCCATGGATGGCATGAATATGTATGGATATTTTTACGGCTGTTTTAATTTGCAGTCCTTTTAATTTGATTCACCTGTCTCCTTTATTAGATTCCAAAAGTTAATTGGAGTATACAGAACACATACCTTCTGACATTTTTCCATATATGTATGCAACTGTGCCTTTATTCATCAGAATATCTAACTTTATCTGGTGTCATCCTATAAGACAATTACAATTGTTATTTTTATCTCCAGCTACATATCTGTTGTGGAAAAGTTGGAGTTTACACTTTAGGAAGTGGAGGATTTTTCTAGAATGGAGCAGTGTCAAACGCAAAGCAGCAGTATTTAGTTTATTCTTTTTCTGCAGAAACTTTGTAATTATCACAAGTTGGCAGAGGTACTTGTTCTCTGATAACCAGAATTTTGAGAAATGGGATCTCCAGCCTAGCAGTAAGGGACATTTAAAAAATGAGTAAAGAGAAATTCAGTCTTTACACTTTAGGTTGGTGATAGGGTTTTCTTTAAGAACTGTAAAATTTTATATACCATATATTTATATATATATGTAATTTACACATGAAGCTCATTGTTTTCACTGAAATAGTAGAAGACGAAGTCATGTAGATTGAGTAGGAGCCCTAAAGCACAACCATCATCCAGCATTGCAAACCAAACAGATCCTGCAAATGTATTATATACTCTATACATTTTCTATAAATGCAATACCTGTAGTAGACCTTCCAGGACATATGACTTTGTTATGGAAGTATCAGTATATACAGCAGAGAACTGGCACACACCTCTGTTATGAAACAGAATGTAAACAAACTCCCCAGCGTGCTGTAGTAAAAACATATCATGCTGAAAATTATCTGACCCACAGTATGTCACCTTTACTGAAAGCATAATATCAATGTCTAAAAATTAATTTAGGCAAATCCCAACTTAGCAAATATTGCTAATAGGTAAAAGATAAGGTAATGAAAGTCACGTCGGAATAGCAAACATCTAATGACTCAGTTAAAAAGGAAATTGGTGAGCTGGCACCTTATAGCTCTGTGGAACTTGTTGAACAGATGTGTTAAAAAAGAAAAAAAAACAGATTTGGTATTCTTAATTAATTCTTATCAATGGAAATACAGGCAGACTGGTAATATACAAAACATCAGATGCCTGGAAACTCCACAACCGCTGCTATAAACAGGGCTGTACAAAGATAGGCAAATTTCAAAAGTCCTTGAACTTCACACACTTCTTATAATCAGGAGAAAAAAAAAGGAGCGATGGGAACAAGGCAGCTGAAATTAAAACTAGCTACACATGAACTGGTTTAGTAATGACAAAAAATCCAAAAGCTGATTAACTATAATACAATTCCAAAGCGCACTTTTTTTTCATACTTCAAACATTTTTTTTACCCCAAAGACTGTTTTTAACAACAGCATCATTTTCCAGCTTAATCAGAGATTTCTAGGATTGCTATTGTGAATGCAAAATTTTCTCATCAACTCATGTATTCTCTGTCATTGCAATATACATTCGAATTTGCTAAATTGTTTACAGAAATGACAATGGGCCTGATTTATTAAAGCTCTCCAATGCTGGAGAGAATACACTTTCATCAGTGAAGCTGCGTGATCCAGCAAACCTGGAATAGATCTGGTCCAGGATTAAAAAAAATTGCTAGCAAATGCCTTTGATGAGATCCATTTCAGGTTTGCTGGATCACCCAGCTTCACTGATGACTTTTTTTAGTTTTTTCTTAGCTTAGATCTCCAAAGTGGAGGAAATATTCTTTAAGACCCTAATGGAAAATTTCCCTCACTTCCTATTCTACTATAATAATACCGCTCATTGTTGCATGTGTTTTTAATCGGCTGGTGCCATGCAAGGAGCCGCACAAAATTGTGCACTGGAAGAGGCAGGTGTGAATCTGCCCTTATAGTTACAGTAGTGAAGTGTAATGTCAAAAGAGGAGGTTGCACCTGTATTTTTGTCAACTTCTCAACACTACCACCACAAAAAATAGTTGGATTTTTTAATGTAGCAAAGAAACATCTATATTCTTCTTTATCTAACAGTCATTTGTCAATTTGCCAGCATAGCAAAGTATCACCCACTTAGATTTTCAGAATTTTTTTTACTTTTTTTCAATGAAAATGACACTTGTTGAACTGGCCCCATGCATCAGACACCTGCACAGTACAAAAGACCAAACCGATGGCAAAGCTCACTTTAAAAATATGTTTCGTGGCAAGCACCTAACACAAATTCTTTATTTGCCTGGTTCAATCTCAAAACACTAATGCCATGTATCAAATAAGGAATACATTAAAAAAGGCTCAAATCCCCATTTTACACCCATCTGTTTCTACAGTGAACCCTGTGTTTTCTGAAGTCATTTTTTCATCATTGTGCGTGTTCTGTTACATTTACCTGTTTACACTGCCCTTGGCGGAGCACCCATCTATTTCTAGCAATTGGTTTAGATTTGCTGTTTCTCATTAAACCATAGACAAACCTGTACAGAGAAAGAAGGAGTCGGTGGAAGAGACTGACACATTGTGGAGACCTCTATGTTTGTTTGTTTTTTACTGTGCTATAAAAGTGGATTTGCTAAAAGATTTATTGTCTGCTGACAACATATTGTATAGATGTTACACATGATTCTAGCCAAAATAGCAACTGCACTGTGGTTGAATCTGGTATAGTGCACAATGGAATTTGCTAATTTTTTTTTCTGCCCTATTTTTCTGTATGTGTCTATTCTAAGCTTGAACCATTGAAAGCTATATACACTACGCTATTATAAAAGGTGTCTAATAAGGCCTAGCACAAAAATGTGTTACTGGATTAGAAAATGCAAAATGCTCCTATGTAATCTTTTTTGACTACATTACAAAAAAAAAAAAAAAACATTTTAAATATAGAGTTCTTACACTAATAAATAAATATAAAGTATATAAGCCACATGTATGCGCTTTAAAAAACATATAAGTAAAAGGCAACCACTGTAAGCACCCCTGACTGTTATATGGTTTGGTTCTACTCCAATCACTTTTTCCTTGACACCCCAGCTCATATATAAATGCAGATTCAAAAATATGGCTTATATGTAAAATTAATTTATATACTGAATATATTTATTACATATTTTACCCACATACAGTTTTCAGAATACAATCTTCTTTGTGATTGGTGTCCTCCAAGCTAATAGTAACATTTTGCTTCTGGTACAGAATATTTTTGTATTGCATGATTAGAGATATTGGCATGACTTGACTTGGCGTGCACACACAAACATTGTGCAATAATAATTTTATGGAGTCGTTTTAAGTATGAAATGTGTGTAATTTGTTTGAAATACATTGATCTTACACTTCACAGTATTAATTTATTGCCTGTTGTAAATGACAAGGGGTTGGGATAGATAACTAGAGAAGTGCATGTTACCAGTTAACAACTAACAGAAATGATATTAACCTTGACTATGTGCCAAAAGACCCATGTTACAAGGATAACAAATTACTTTGGCCTTTAAATCAATAAGTTTTACACAGTTAAGGTGACTTTGCAAATAAAGCTCTGAGGGCTCATTCCCACTAGTATGCTGCATTAGTGCAAGTGTGTTCATTTGGTTGGGACAGCCCAATTACCTTGCCAGTGCACCACAATATACCCAGTATAAACTGGAATAAACTACACGCTTGTACTGGTCATTATCTGCGTGTACTGTGGTTAATGTATTTCCGCAGTGCATTAATCCATTATAATAACTGTACTGAAAAGAAACCACCACCGATATGATTTTGGAATCCAGAAACAATTTTAAAAGTAGGATTCCTGATCAATAATTTTCTAGTGTAGAGACATTGTTACCAGTGATGCAAACATTGGGATGTCATCACATATCTCCAACCATTTAAGAGCTTGGAACATAGGAAACATGGTCAAAAAAACTTAAATGGTGTTCCAAGGCCCTCCAATCCCTTGCTCCCAGCCCACTGATCCCTTGTCTTTATTACCACCAAAGACACCACTGATCATCACAGTACCACCAACAATGGGATGCTATTTCTCCCACTAATATTAACACAGTGGGCCTGATTTTTTAAAGCTCACCAAGGCTGGGGAGGATACACTTTCATCAGTGAAGCTGGGTGATCCAGCAAACCTTGAAATGGATCTGGTCAGGGATTCAAAACATTTCTTAGCAAATAGCAAATGCCTTTGAAGAAATACATTCCTGGGGTTTGCTGGATTGATTACATATATATATATATATATATATATATATATATATATATATATATATTATATGCTATTGTACAGTTATAATACAGGTTTCAGTATTTTTATTAACCCTTGTTTTCACAGACTTTTGTGTTTCTTTATTTAAAGTTTATTATTAAATGTATTAAATATTGGACATATTTCGGTGAGTTATGCCTAAGAAATACAGGCCTACAATGTAAAATAAATTTCCATGCAAAACAATGTACCACTTTTGGCATAAAAATACTAACTTAATTAGACCGCCACTAAATATTTTACCAGTAAATTTTAGGATATGGGAGGAAGTTTTTAAATATGGGAAAAAACTGTTGAGACCCTCCTTTTTACTTTATGAAGCTTGGGCATCATATAGTGATTGGATCTGTTACTTTAGACTGTTATACAGAAACCTTAAGTCGAGCCTTTGGTTGTGGTTTAATATTCAAAAGCAAAAAAACTTTCCCACAAAGTCACCAAGCTAAAAATAGAAGAGAACACAGGACCCATATTGTCATAGTTAGTGTAAAAAATATGGATTATTATCCAGGCAACAGATTACTTGTATTCTTATACAATACAATAAACAAGATGTACAATACAAGAGCACTTATAGATATAGAGTGCATGTCTTTTTAATGTGGAGTTACTGAAAAGATGATAGGGAAGGACAAAATACCTCAAAGCACCTATTTAGGGCTTTGTAATCAATCCTTTACAGGTGTACTTTAACAATATTACTTTTCATGAAAGAGAATCTTTTTCAAAAGTCTCGCTTTACAATGACATTATGGGCTTGATTCATTAAAACCATTCCAAGACTGGAGAAGATAGACTATCATAGGTGTTCCGGAGACATTCTGGGTGTGCTGGATTACCCAGGTTCTCCCATCGTAGTCTTTCTTATACAGTCTTGGAGAACTTTAAAAAACAGGCCCTATGTGTCGATTTAGTGAGATTCACCACTTTGTCATGTTTTAAGCATAGTATCATGGTAAAAGGTAATTAAAGGATTTATTGGCATGTCCATTTACTTGTTTAGTGTAGCATAACTGTTAATAGGACAATCCCAAGTATAGCCACATATGTCAGAAGCTTACTTGGTTCCTTATTTTGCTTTATTTGAATTAAACTTTTATTCTATTAGCACACTGTTCATTCTTTGTGAATGTTTAAGGCTTATAACTTTATATACCGTGTTTCCCCGAAAGTAAGACCTACCCCGAAAATAAGACCTAGCACTTTTCCCCCAACCTGCCCTAATATAAGACCTACCCTGAAAATAAGACCTAGTAGAAAAAGAAAAAAAAAAAAAGAAAAAAAGAAAAGCAAACATAAATTAAAACAGTACTCACCGAGCGGGAGACAGCGGGCGTACACACAGTGGGCTAACACACAGCCGCACAAGCCGATGCTTTCCTTGTAGTTCCGGCTCCTGTCACAGGCGGAGTGATATTACATGCACTTCGCCTGTCAGAAGCTGAAGTGCATGTAACCAGGCTAGTTCTAGTGAGCCCTTAAAAATGTGTTAAAAAAAAAAAATTAAAATAATATACTCACCTGATACGCGATCCTGCGTGTGTTTCTGGCTGCAGCATGTCTCTCTTCTCTCCTCTGCCAGCATCGTGTCTTTTCCTGTTTGTAAAGCAGAGCGAAAGAAACCGGCACAGCGCCACCTGCTGTTCCATGTCCTAACTGCCGAACAGTGGAAAAAAAGCAAGAGTGATCAGAAGGGGAATTTGTAAGGGGAATTTGGGAATATGGTGTTTTTTTTCATTAAAAAAAGTATATAAGACCTACCCTGAAAATAAGACCTAGTGTGTTTTTGGAAGCCCAAAAAAATATAAGACAGTGTCTTATTTTCGGGGAAACACGGTAAGTCTGTTTTTCTCCTAGAGTATAGACTGAAATGTTTGTATTTTTACAGGAAGTGTGACCTTGCCTTATCAATACCGAGTCAGTCAGTCAGGGACCATGCAAGTAAACACACTCATGTTTAAGTATCATTGACCTGCTATATTAGTAGCTAAGTTGTACTCTAAAGTAAATAAATATATATAAAGACATATATATATATATATATATATATATATATATATATATTGCTACTCACATTATGTAAATCCCCCAGTTCACCACATCTTAAAGATGCTCCATTGGTTTGAGGTCTGATGACTCTGGGGGCCATTAAAGAAAAGGGAACCTATTGTAAAGTTCATGAAACAAGTATAAGATCCTTTGAGATTTATGACATGGTGCAATATTCTGCTGGAAGTAACCATCAGAAGATAAATACTATGCGAAGAGAGAAAAAAGTCGTTGGCATCAGTTATCTGAAAGATCGCAATGCTTCTTCCTAATTTATGTGGCATGGTCTCTAAAAGGACATTAGGAGAATGTTATGTAAATTTTAGATTTGAGCTGTGATGGCTAAATTTGCATTGATTGTTTATTAATAAAAAGTAATAAATAAACATATATTTAATAAAAAGGCAGTGGCCGTTTGAATCCAAAAGTCAAAGTAGTAGCAGTGAGTTATTTATTAGTGATAAATTAGAGTTTAAATAATTTATAATAATTGCTGGCTATAATCCCATGGGCATTGTCAGTAACAATATTAAATACTATAAGGAGGGGGCTGAACTGAGATCTGATGCTTGAGTATGTATTAGACCTCATATTGCCTCCCATAATATTAAGACTTCAGGTTAGCCCCCTTCTTAACATTCTGACCCCAGATCAGCCCCGCTTAGCATTGTTCTCTTTAAACCTCATATCGGTACCCTTTAAAAACCGAACAGTGTGATGGCTTAGAGCATGCAGAGGGCTTTTATTTCTTAGTGTTTTATCACATAACCAAACATAGAAAGTGGTGATAGAATTCCCACACTCCTGGAAGCAGACTGTGCTGGTCAGAGGTCTGTTTCGGCCATTGGTTGCTGAAACAAGCATTTTAATCAACTGATACTGGGACATGGGGTGGGTCTGCAGGACTCAAGTATTTAGATAAACTCCCCAAACATGCCTGTCTCTTCTGGGGGGGAGGGGGTGATGCCTGTGTCTCCAACACACAATGTACATCCCCCAACCTAGTAAAGTGTCCCAAGTAAAAATTTTATTGCATACCTGAGTTTTACAAAAAAAAAATGTGGGAGGTAATTTTGCATAAAAAATAAGGAAAACCCAGCAGAAGTGAAGATGCTACCAATGATGGTCTCTGCACATGAACGTGTGGATAGTGAAATTTACAGAAGATCTGGGCAGTTTTTTGAAGTTAGTATCTCAAAAAGCACTGTAGAATTTTCCTCATAACAAATTTGATCATCATAATAACCAGAAAACTAGCATCTTTAAAAGAACAGTTCAGCAATGCAGTTTACATACCTTTCTTAGTATTTGTTTAGCGTGATTCGTTGCTGGCATTACCTTTTTATTGCATTCATCTGAAAACATTGAGTCTAGCACTTGTGGATGACTGATTGCTGGGATTAGTATTATCCATGCATTTAATATTTTGACAGAGAAAGCAGCTGGTAGTGAGGACTTGTGCAGCTGAAGCCACACTATTCAGCACTGTGCAATATTTAATCCTATAGGTTTCCATTTGGAACTTTCCCAAATTCATCTCATTTTGAAAGCATTTATTAATCTCTTGTATTTACTCTGACAAGAGAAAGCTATTGTAGTAACCTCTTATGTATGTTTTGCATTGCCTGAAAAACGTGTCTGAGAAAATCCCGGTACAACAGTACAATGGTAGACAGTTTAAGGAAGCCTATATTTTTTTATACCCATTATCAGAACTTCTGATTTGCCTATGAGGGCAAGGGTAAAAAAATAATAAAAATCAAACTAGTAAGCATTATTGGTCTTTTTTACAGGGTACCTTTTAGTTTGTTTAGTGTATTTTAAGTTACATATTATTGCATGGTTACCTGTACAATTTAATTGTTTTTACATTTTAAATGCCTGCTACACTATATTTTATGATAAATTGACTGTAAACATTTGTAGATTAGCAAGTAGATAGATTTCAGTGACATGCTAACACGCCGCTTCCTGGTATGAAATCATATCAGCCACATGAGAAGGACAATTATATTTTGTAATTCATTTAGGTCATATACCTGACATGAGAGACCAGTAAAGAAATGTGTAAAAAAGCAGAGCCTTAAAATTTAATGAGCAACTATGGCTACCCCATGTACATAGTTATTAACCTATAATGAATATCCATAAAAAAACCTTACATGCAGTAAAAACATACTTTACATCAAATATATATTTTTAATGTATATCTTGACTGCTTGAAAATGTTATACATGGACTTTAAAAGCCTGTGTGTCCTGCAGGTTATTGGGATATCGGTAGTGATTTGAATCATCTAAGGCTTTCCATAACAGGTGATGTGCCAGGTTTCTTTGGTAACAAAGTAAGCAAACTACCAAGTGCCCTTGCTTTCCAGTAAGTCATCATGGCATTTATGGATTACTGTAAACAACCACTGCAATGAAGTAAAAGGATTTTACATTTTATTTTTTAGACTATGAAGACCCTTTCATTGGTGGTATCCAAACTGTGCTGTACAAAAAAATGTGTGCTTTTATTTCCAGTTGGTAGCCCCAGTACCTTTTATACAATGTACTTGTCACAGATTTTTTTTACTTTTAGGCAAAGTGAAGAAGTAGGACAAAATCTGTTGGGTCACTAATTATGTCTGTGTACTTGTAAAAGAGATTTCCTCTCACTTTCGATCCCTGTGCACCTATTTACTAAATGATGAGTGGAGTTGTTACAGGTATAGAAAGGCATGGACCCTGTCAGAAGTTATCAGATGTTTAACCCTTTGTGTTTCTCATTAACCCCCTAGCGTTCTAATTCTGTCATTTTTTGATGCAAAAAGTGATCCTATTTTTTTTGCGTAGAAATTTTTGTTTATATTGTGGGCCTGTAATTCTTAGGGGGGGGGGGGGGTGTTTTCAGGCAGAGATAGAGAGAAAAGAATGAAAAGGATCTTCTGAGATGAAGTGCATCATATATTTTATTTATGTGATAATAGATATATATATATATATATATATATATATATATATATATATGTGTGTGTGTATTGATGTGATAATGGACTTGCTAGTGAGATAAAACAACAATGAAATGTCACCAATAAAATTGTTTGTTTGGCTTTTCCAATTTGGATTGGGCCCCTGGGGTATGTCAATTCCTGGGGTAGATAAAAGATGTAAAGAATAATATATATATACTGTATACATAAATATTCAGAACACAGCTTATAGCAATGTGTTGGTTAATGCTGTTTAGCATTTTAGTATTTTCTGTTTAGGAGAATGATTTTTGGTCAACCCTGGCCATGTTGTTTTATAAGGAATATGTTTAACATTCCTTTTTGTTCTTTACAGATTCCCACAGTTGCATCATCTGGGTATTGAGTCACTCATACATTTACAAGAGGAAAGGCAGAAAGTGGAAAGAGCTTGGGTTTTAATACAATTCAAGATCAAGTGAACTGGTTCAGTTCATCAGGCTTGTAGCTAAGATGATCCCAACAAAAGGTATCCTGTCTGTCATTGTTCATAAAGTATGATATTATTTTTTTACCCACCATTTGACTTAGCCCTGCCCAAGTCAGCATCTTTTGAGTAGTCTCTTTAAAAACTGGCACAGGGAGATTCAGATGCTTCCCATTTACAATCAGTTGTTCTGACATTATGGGGCCTATATATAATGGAAAGCAGATATCATTATGTTTTTATGTTATATGTTTATGTTATATTAAATTTATTATTAAACTTTAAATAAAAAAACACAAAAATCTGTTAAAATAAGATTGCATAAAAATACTGAAACCTGTAATATAACTGTACAGTAGCATATATAATAAATATATATATAATGATAATATATATATATATGTATATATATATATTATATGATGATTTCTTTGTATTGGACTCAATACAGTTATTTTGTATTGAATCCAATACAAAATTATTTAAATTTCCCGCCCCACCACCTGCACGCACCGCCGCATTTACTAACATCACCAGGAAACCCCGGGGAATGTCACTGCACTCACCGGGAAAAGATCGCAAGAATACGATGCTGCCCAAGGACCTGCAGGGACGAGCAGGACACTGGGGGACGCCGATGGGACAAGGTGAGTGTGTTTTTTAACGCTTTTAGCTACCCTGAGTGTGGCTTGGGGTTACCGCTTTTTAAATGTTTTTTTTCCCCGAGCCACACTCGGGAACAATGCTAACTCGGGATCCTCCATCGCCCATCTATCCTATCATCGGTTCCAACATAGACCAAGACAACTGGGTCATGCCCAGCCCCTCCCAGTAATTTGTCCACTTGGTCCACCACATGCCGAACCCTGGCACCAGGGAAACAGCAAACCATTTATTTGAAAGGATTTGGGTGACAAACTATTCTATCAGTCCACCTGATCATGGAATCCCCAATCACAACCAATTGTCTTTTACATCCTGCATCCCCCCCCCCCCCCCCCCCCCCCCCCACACCCCTACTAGATGGGCTGCTCTCCTGGCTGTTAGGGGTAGCAGTAATATCTAGAGTTGCCACCACTGGGTCTGCCACCTGCACATCTTCACATAACTTTGCAAATATATTAGGGTGCTCGAACACACTATCCAAGTACAGCTCCACTCAGTAGAGCCTCCATACTTGGAGTGGATCAGGTCATGGTATTTTCTCTCTGTTATTTACATACAAAGTTTGTTTACAGAGAATAGTCCAAAAAAAGAAAAATATCCAGTGAGCAACAATTTTCTGGCCAAAAATGTCATGTTGACTTAGGGGTCAGAGGAAAATGGCCAGACTAGCTGATAGAAAGGCAACTGTAACTGGAATAACCACTTGTTACAACCAAAGTATACAGAAGAGAATTTCTGTATGCACAATACGCCCAATCTGGCAGCAGTAAGCCACACTGGGTGCTGCACCTTTAGCTAAAAACAGGCACCTCTGACTACAATTTGCATGAGCTCACCAAATTTGTATAACATAAGATTGGAAAAATGTTGCCTGATCTAATGAGTCTCAATTTGTGCCCAAAAGTTGGCATCAACAAAATAAAAGCATAGATCCATGCCTTGTATTAACGGTTCAGGCTAGTGGTATAATGGTATTGAGGATATTTTCTTGACCCTAGTGCTAAATAATATTATGGTATAATGTATTAATAATGGTATTGTTGCTGCTGTTGCCCTCGATTTATGACAGCAGTGTATGGTAAATTGCAGAATGATAATCACCATGGCGAAAGCTTAAGTCATCTCAAACTGGTTTCTTCAACATGACAATGAGTTCACTGTAGTTAACTCACATGAGTTTTTGGTATCAAACCAATGACATTAAGCTTCACCTTTGTGTACCCCAACATTAGTTAAACATAATGATCTCAATTAGATAAACCTTAAAAAAAAAAAACTTTACAGCTGCTCTGGTTGAACCACTGGGATGTACACCAAACCCTTATCCTAATATTCTAATAATAAACATATCCTAAAAAATACTTTGAAATGTAACCCCTGATTTCCAAACTCTGTAATTGGTATGATAGAATTACAACTACTAGCCTGCCTACATGTCATCTTTCCATCCGATATTGATTCCACCTTAAAACATGCCACCTTTCTTGCCCCAGTCAATATAACCTTCATGCTTTTGTGTATCCTTTACAGCCAGGTGTATGTACTAACCCCATACCTTGCTGCAACATACACATTTACCCAGCAAAACCCCATTTATTACTGTAATTCTGCAAAGGGACATACCTATAGACAGAACTGTATGAGACCAATATACCTCCTGTGTCAAGGTAAAAATTAAAAGTTGTATTTAACCAGAGTGCATTTTTAAGACACATGGATATAGATCAGCTTTTAGTATAAAAACATAATGTTTTCATACAAAGGTGTACAATGTCACTTTACTTGGGTTAACTTTATAAGAACACTAAGATTACTACAGTTTACCAAGCAATGTTGTATTTAGTAGGCCAAGCCAAGAACTTAGTGAGACTGTAAAAGAAAACTCAAGAAATGACGCACTTAGGAAATCTTTGAAGCAGCTTCAGGGAATGTCATTAAGAGCTATGTTAATTCAATCAGTGTAAAATAATTAATCATAGAGATTACAGAGAGCTATCTATTAGTATTGCCACTAATAATTCTTTAATAGCAGACTCTGTCCAAGACCAATATTATTTTAGTGGTTGTCCTTTAAGTAGAGGAGAGAGGTTGTTGCCTTTGCACTCAGTCCGCTGTTATAAATTCTCAGCATTATTTTATAATACTTTATTTTGAGTTAAACACATGACATTTTCAAGCAATCCGTTATACTTATCAGCGCTACCTTGACAAGGCATGCATAACGTGTTAATCACATAAATGGCCTTTATAGAATAAAAGGCTTTTCACTGTAAAGGTTGGTGCGTGCTTTTTTTTTGCCTATTAGTGTTCATTTACTTAAAGCAGAACTAAGCTTAGTAAAGAAGCTTTAACATGAGTCAGGTTTTAAAGGGAACCGGAATGCTGTCCGTTAAAGGCACCCAGTGTTGATTCCTTGGAGGAATGGGAGAAAGTGTATTTCTCCACACACACAGAGCTGGTATTTCATTTGGCTCCTGCAGTGGAAAGGGTATTTGGGTAGCACACTGATAGGCAATGAGTAGGGATATGTAATGAGGTGTGAGTACTAAACCAAGCCAATAATGTAATCCCACTGGTTAGTTGTCATTCAACTCAAATGACCACAGCAACAACGAAGGTAAAGAATCAGAAAGATTAGATGAATATTCTAGTGAAAGCTTTGAACAAGGGGTTAACTTTAGATTCACAATTCACTGTCAGAAGTTCCTTACACTATATATCCTATAACCATATGCCATATCCCTTTATAAATCACAATATTAATACTCTAATCCAAGAAAGTTTTTGGGACTTTTAAGGCAACATATCTCATACTTTTCCATATACTTTTATTCATTTAATTTCATACAATTTTATACAAAAATAGAACAAAACAAATGTTTTCGTTTCTTCTATTTCTGTATAAAATAAATGAATTAAGTTTTTTTGTATAGGAAAGTATTAGATATATATTGCTTTAAAAGTCCCAAAAACTTTCTTGGATTAGAGTATTAAAATGAAGGAGTTAACTTGATAGATCCACATCATATCCCCCATCCCCTGCTGGTTCACTGTTTTAAAAGTGACATTTAGCAGGGTTATCAGCCACAAGTCACCTTTTTCAACTGTAGGTTGTAAGAATAGTTTCAACCATTGCTTCTCTTTCATGTGATGTTACACTGAGCACCCGTACAGTAAAGGAAATATTTCCTTTCTGAGAGAAAAGAAACAAAACAATCCTAAAAATGTATTGAGCGATTTTGCACAATGTAAGTAAATATCTATAACTGGCCATTAGCTTCACGTTATCTCTGCCATGTCCCATGAATAACTAGTAACAGAACCAGCACAAATCAGACATGTATTGATAAATTAGTTGTAATTGTTATATCATTATATAAAGATAAGTCAGAATTGGGGGTCTTTTTTAGTTAAAAACCAAGCATCTGATCAGTATGTTGTTTGATTCTAAGAATACAATGAAGTATGTAGAAGAAAATAAGACTATATACTAATGTTGCACTGACTAGAAGCAGACACACACAAAATTGCATTGTACCAAACAAGAACATATTACATCCAGCCAAGTCAAGAGTTGGGCAGTTAGAAGAAAATAAACTTTTTTAAAAAGAGCTGCAATAATTAGGGGTTAGAGTTAAGCTACGTACACACTTCCAATTATTTTCGTCGGAAAACGAACGACGAACGTTCCTGCACGATATATACGAACGATCGTATAGCACCGATCTTGCACATAGAGGTAACGACACGATCGTTCGTAGATATTGTACACACAATAGATACGATCGTTTAAGCGATAGAGGAACTATGTGCATGACATGGTTACTTTTTTACGAACGATTTTTTTGCCCAATCGATCGTTCGTCGTTCGATTGGAACGATAAAAATTGGAAGTGTGTACGCACCTTTATCCCCCAGTATCACTACCTTACCTGGACACAGGTCTCTCACATTACTTTAACAAACATGAGGGTGCAGGCCTTGCTATTTATGTACTAGGTGGGCTAGGGGACATCCCTAGAGTGGACTGCTATTACAACTTTCCAGATTATCAGCAATCTGGGATACACCATTCTGAAATAATAGATTGGTTGTATTGTAGGTAGCTTGTTAAATTTAAAGATCCTTGTCTGTTGATAGCATATGCTACATATTTTTACAGCAAAGAAACACAGCAGTGCTCGTTACTTATAAAACAAAAAAAGATGGCTGCATGCCACAAAGCACTGCCTAGAATAAAAACTTGACAAGGCTCGATGATTTTCAGAAAAACACATCTAAGTCTTCATCCCCAATAACAACAGAAAAGTAAGCTTAATACTCAGATACACAGACATGCAGGGGATTAGCTGTACTCTGAAACACTGAAAGCGCTCTTGCTATGGTGCTTTCACATTTACATTTTCCCTTTTGTGCACAATTAAGCATGGCAGATCCACTCAATCTAGTAGTGGTGCCAAGAAAGAGATGCTTGATTTGACATCTGTTCACTATGTACAGCAGAGCAGCACTCCTGTAAAATGCATCAGATGTTTTCTAATGATTATTATTCTGGAATAAAATAATGAAGGCTCAAACTTGAAATACAACAAGGCTTCGGGGAATCCAGGCAAAGAGCAGACTGGGCTTAATTTAGGAATAGTAGAGGATCTCTATGTTCTCAGTAGCAAACATTTAAATTCCTACTCTCTTTTGCCCAGGAATGCTGTAGCACATGTATGTGAATTGTTTTGCAAACTTTAATATTTGTAACTGTTACTAATGTGTACTATTTAAAACATCATTCTTGTGGCTTGCATAATATATAGGACTTTTTAGCTTTATGGAATTGAATTTACAGCAGTATTTAAAGGTGGCAGTAGAATAGGAACAGAGATTCCTGAAGAAGTTTTGACTGAGACTGGGCCTGTTCCTCCAGAGGCCCAAGGTCTGGCTGCTGACTGTTGTACACAGAGCTTGAAAAGGAGATCCTCTTTCCTTGGTTTCCTTTTCTTGGCTCTGCATTAGATGAAGATGATGACTAGATGATTTAAAAAAAGTAATAATAGATCTCATCAGCTGGCTCCTTTTAGGAGTCCTTGCTGACAAAGGTCTGAGGGACTCCTGATGTGAATGTAGGATTTTATTGTGGAGGTGGGAAGAGGGACTACTGATGTGGACAGGGAACTCAGGTTTTAAGGGTGCAGGTACCATGAAAGGACTCTATAAATAGGTTCTTCTGATGTGAACTTTTATAAATGGTAGGAGCCTTGTCTTTGACTTTGCACTGGGGCCCATGGATCTTATGTAGCTAGAAGACGGATAGCAGCAATGCAGAGTTTCCATAGACAGGGGCAGGGGTCCACATTCCAAATAAAGGTCCATATGTTTGTAGCTGGGCAGTGCCAAACCTTGAAATGTACAATGTACTTACTCCTCTTCTGTACATTTCATTAAGAGAACTGTATGGAGACAAAAGTGCAGAAGTCAATAGTTCATGAAACCATACATTTTCTTGTTTGGTGGTCGAAAAGTAGTTGCTTTCTCCAAAAGCACATAATGGCATAAGTTTTAATCATTGGACATGAAAGAAAGAGACCTACAAGGAGGTGTTATTATTTAGGTGTTTTTTAGGACAGATATACCAAAAGCTGCTTTGCTGAATCATTATACAGAAACATAATAGCCAGTTTTATTTTTTTTAGTGGCCATAGGCAAATTATTGTCAGAAAAAAGGCATGGGAAGTCATGGGCATGAGTGCTGCCATGTGGAACAAGCAATAGTATTTAAAAAAATGTGAGGTTCCCCTAAACTTCAACTGGATGACAAATCTCAGGCGTTGTACTAATAGTGCCAAATTAGAATGGAAACAAATTTGGTCACTATTAACTCAGCACAGGGCATCTGGCATTTAGCAAGATAACATTGTCAGTTATCACATGATTCTTATTAATGTATGGACTAAAATATGCATATTGAAGTGCAAAATTGTATTATGTCAAATTTAAATGCATCATAATGAGCATCAATTTACATTGATGTATGTTGTGATGCATAGATATTTATTATTAAGTGCACTTGTTAACACATTTATGTGCATTTGATGCATTTCTATTGAATGAAAAAAAAATGTTAATCAATTTGGACATGTTTCAATACAACTGCCATATGCCAGAATTTCATAGCATGGAAATGCACTTTCTGCGATGGAACCAATTGCACAGAAATGCCCCACTGAGCCCTAATTATGATATCTAAATAATTTGCTGATTTTCACATTATTTGATGCATGCATTTTCTATGCTATCTTCCTATTGCCAGCCTATTCATTGATCAACTCATGGACAGAGCCAGTATAAGACCTTTAGAGGTCCTAAGCACTTAAATGATTTTGGTGCCCCCATATATATGTTATTCAAAATATAAACAATAATAAACCATAAAATAAAATTTTATTTATCAAAATTAAACAAAGCTTACAGTAAGATGGAAAATAATGTTTATTTTTGTATACTTCCACTTTATTTATATTTGAAAAGTTTTCTTCTACTTTTTTTTATTGCAAAGTCTTTTGTTAATTAGGCTATGACAAATTTCTGTGGTGCCCCCTTCCCTTGACGCCCTAAACACGTGCCTATTTTGCCTAATCCACCCCAGCTCCCAGTGACTTGCTCACAGAACATTAATTCTCACACTCAGTTTACAGCTTATTTCTGATGTGTAGGGATTTTGACAATTAAATATAAAATACATTCTAGAGTATTTTACTAGTGCTTGTAAAAATAGCATTTTTTATGAATACATAACTACTGGGTTAAAGGTTTTCTTTTGTGTCTTTTATTTGCATATAGTTGTCCTTTAATCCCTAGCTTTGTTTACAGAGGCATTGTTTAAGCTTCTAGGCAGCCAGGCAAAAGCCTAATTGTGAAGGTTCCAAGTATTGTACTAGGACAATTCATACTTCTACTGTTCTGAGCCTTTGCCTGCTTTTTACCCCATTTATGTTAAAATAAAATGAAAGTGTGTATATGGAGTTTTTTACATGTTAACAGTGAGCATTTTTAACATTTCTTCTCCGAATAGGTGGTCAAAAGACACAAGAAACTGTGCCACAATTCACTCTATTCCAAAGAGTTTTTTATTTTCTGTTGAATGGTGGACAAAGTGAAATGGCTCTGTGATACACATAAGCAGTTCTGAGGAGAACAGCATCAGCCAGATGGAACATAGATTTAGAGGAGTTTATTGCTCCAGGGGCCAGAACTGTAAGACATCAGTAATCCAGATTATGGTGTCACTTTCAGGAAAGAGGAGACTGGGAAAATATTGCAAAGAATCTAGATCCAGACTGAGAGACAATGGGCCTGATTTATGAAAGCTCTCCAAGGCTAAAGAGGATACACTTCAATCAGTGAAGCTGGGTGATCCAGCAAACTTGTAATGGATTTCTTAAAATTATTTATTAGCAAATGTTTTGAATCCTGGACCAGATTCATTCCAGGTTTGCTGGATGGCCTAGCTTCACTGATGAAACTATATCCTCTCCAGCCTTGGATAGCTTTAATAAATTAGCCCCAATGTCTTTATAGCAATGGCTTTGAGTCTGCAAGTAGCATAAGTTTACTAACAAAAAAAAATGGGGCTTAACTTTGTCTACCAACTCCATTTATCTGCATCTGCATCTTTTAATCTCCCTCATTCCACTCTGTCTCTCAACTATATCTGTCATTTATCTTTCTCTCTCTGCCAGTGATACCAGTTTATATGTGTTTGTAGTGAGATGAATCTAGTGATAATCTGATCAAAAGATTCAGGAGGTCATTGTTTCTATGAAAAAAGTCTGGACGATTCTGCATGAGGATAGTACTTCAAATTATGCAAGTCCTAAACCTCCATGACTCTCCGCATCTTGCTCATAATACCAAAGTTGCACTCTACAAAGGACAAACAGGGGTCAGCCTGTTTTGAAACACTTTTCTCTGGGTGTCCAATCTTTTTTAGGAAAGAAGATGGTGAAAAAACTGGCTAGAAGAAAGTTTGCATCCTTTTGGAGAGCTCATGAAGACACAAGCATCAATGGATCCACCATAGGCCTGAACATCAATTGCTGCAAAATTGTTAGCACTATCAGCAATTGCCACACTATAGAGAAACATTTCTTTGTAAAAAAAAAAAAAAAAAAACAGAACCACTGTAAGGTGGCATTTGAATTTTTACATGTTTTCCATTCAGGGCACCAATGCATTTGGGGAACTGGGATTTAGCTTTGATCCACCCACCCTCACCACCGGCAACCCTTCCCCGCTCTACCTTTGTTGGTTATGGCATGATTATGCAAGCTGGTCCACAAATCTTTGAAAGTATTATGGATGAAGTGATATATTGTGAATTTCCCTAACAAAAATCAGTAATAAACTAGGACAAAGGATTCCACTGTTGTGAGAAACCTGATATGTACACAAAAATAAATAATTATTAATATTATAAATAGATCACAGGGACAAGAGAGAATAGAAGGATAAAAGTATATATAGGAAAAAACATGCTTATTATAAAGTGAGCATAAATCTTTCCCTGGGGCTGAAGCTGGCTGTCAGATGAGTTGTCATGAGCATGATATGAGGTTTTACTATTTACAGCAGCTCATCAAAGGAAGCAATGATCGTTCAAGTAAAATCAAAGATCTTTGTCAACTAACGAAAAATGTGATTGAATTTTTTTTTAACTAGCTAAACAGTAAGAGCATAGCCTTAGTATATAGGGTAAAATGTTTACCCCCTGGTTGCTTTTAAATCAGAGCATTTCTGTGATTAGTGGCTCTTGATCCCTTTACCACCACCACTGCTTTTTGTGACAAACTTTGAACCATAGTTCTCCAGATCTTAGTTGTTTTTAAAATAATTGATAGAAGATAAACACATAGATTTCACATCTTTTAATAATAATTAGAGAGGCTTATGAGGATCATAAAACAAGATGACAACCAAGCCAACTGACAACCCTTAAAGGTTACTACTGAGAAAATGTCAATTATGTTGCCCAGTTGAAACAATTCTACTTTCAACGTCCTGATTTGCAAAGTCCAGAGGCTAATTATGTAGACCACCCAGGTTCTTCCATGATAGTCAGATCTTTCCAGTCTGATCTTCTCCAGTCTTGGAGAGCTTTAAAAAATCAGGCCCATTTAGTGTAAAAAAGGTGACCCTAACAAAGGGGTGTTGCCTAATGGAATTTAAATTTACAGAAAAATCCTAAAAATGTTGACATTTAAAAGTCAACTTCACAGGGACTTCGGCTGACTTTGTGGCTGTAACATAGATTTAATACTGACACTAAAATGTTAATAGGGTAACTAGATGTTTTGAAATGTTTACATTCAGATATATTTAGTTCGTAAATCGAGAGTAACCAAATTTTTTGGGGTAATAAAATAAAATAAGAAGACTTTCAGTGATACATACATAGTGCCAGTAGAGATAAGATTGGAAATTACTTTATACTTTGAATATGAGGTTCTCTGTATAGAAACCTCTGTATGGAAGTATCTGACGCCAGTAAGAATGTCTAAACTATAATGTGGTGGACAGCACCACCGTGTGGAAACTGACGGTATGTTAGGTTAAGAGGAACATTTAAAATGGAAAGTATATTAAATGGAAAGCAAGTTTAGGGATTTTACTATATATTGAAGTACACTATAAAGACTACAATTCAAGTTGTCCGGCTGTTTTAATAAGATTCTGGCTTATATCATTAAGTCTTTGCCCTGGGACATGTATTTGAAGGTGAAGTCAGAGCAAAATCCTATGGTCTATGCATAGGTATTCAGTACTAGTGGTTCTTTGGGGTACACAGTAATGTCCTTTCTATATGTATAATGCGGCTTTGTAAAAATAAACTGTGCATGTTTATAAAACACAGCATTGTGCTTTCCATATGTGCTCTGTGGTCCTCTGGCTTTGGGAAGTCCAAGGCCAGTGAAACACTACAGAAATTAATAAAAAGTTGTTTAAAAGATTTTACCTTTTAGAGGCTCTTTGGTAAAGAAGGGCTTTACTCTGCTTTTGTATACCAAAAACCATTTGGGTGGACTTTGATCACCAAAATATTTAGGGGGGATTTTCTAAAGTAGTTTTATTTATTTGTCAATACTATTTTATTAACTTTTGTTGTTTTTTTTTCTGTTTTAATTTTGTGTAGTTAAATTTAATACATTTTTGTGGTGTTTTTAATGAATAAAAAATATGGGACTATGTAGTCTTGCTTTAAATACTTCAAGCTAAAAAATCCCCAATTACAATTACATGGGTGCATACATAACCCGTCTTTTAATCTTGTTTATGTATGCACCCACTTCCTTTAGATACTTGACTACATACCAAGGACTGCCTTTTAATAATGGGCCATAAATAATGGGATGTGATTTATGTAGATTATAACAGAGATCTAATAACAATAACTATTCCAATATAGATTAGCCCCTAAATATTGATAGAACAGGGTGAGCGTGATAGCTAAGTAACTGGCAGTTGCAGCACATGAGCAATTGCTGCCTTGGAGTTTCATTAAATACATTTAAAAAATTAAGGAAAGCAATGGCTATTAACATTACAGAGAAATACTTTTTTGTACCTAAAGAAATCTTTGAAGCAATGCAATTTGACTAGTAAATTCTTACATGTTTTCTATTCAGGGTACTGATGCAGTTGGGAAACTGCTATTTGGTTTTAAAACCCTCGTCAACTTATCTCCACTTTCCCTCTGTTGGTTCTTGCTTGATAATGGGTTTAAAATCGGTCCATAAAGCTTTGCAAGTATCGTGAATGATGTGATAAATTGTGGATTTCCATAAAAGAAATTAGAAATGAAGTAACTCTTTCATGAAGCCTGATATGTATGCAAAAAAAGTTAATATTCTCTTCTTGCAATATTCTTCTATCTTGCAATAGGTTTGAAAAAACTGCTTTTTGGTTTTGCTAAAGAATTGTTGCCTATAACAGGATTTTGTGCTAATTAAGAAGGGAGGATTTGTTCACTAATGGATCTTTAAGGGTTCTATTGTGTTGCCAAGACTGGAGTTATTAGAATAGAATAGAATTTTGTGCTAAATGAAGGGTACCATCCAATTTCCACAAATGCTAGCTGCCTGCTTGCCTCGGGCTTTAATACTTCCAGTGTCGCTGGTGCAGAACCAATATACAGCTAGCAAAGTCACAGAGTAGTCAGAACAAAACTGATCTATGTGTGTTTTTCTAGTTGTTGAAACAGAACAGAAGCCATGGATCAGAATAAAAGCCTGAGAAATAAAAGTGGAAAAATCCAAGGCCTGTCAACATAGGCTACAATGCACCTGTGGCCAGATATGGCCAATAAAACTTTGTACTGTACCAATCCATGCCAAAATATTACTTTAATCAGTTAAAGATCTTAAAAACAAGCCTTCCCTGATTCCTTGCTGCAACATTATTTTTTCTAAAAGTTGTTTTGTAACAGCATAGAAACACCTGCTGGTTGTTTAAATCAATGGGCTGGCATGCTGTCATACTTAAAAATCAAGTTCTGGGCAATAATGGTAAATGATAGATTGTTTTAAAATGCTTTCCTGATTTTTCAGAATGTTTAAATACTTTGGTATAGTCTACATACAGGTTCACTTTAATAAGACATGGGCAAGAAGGGAATTTCTTTTTGGTTACAATGCATATCAGCATTTCTCTTTGGCTCCCTAAATAGAAAGTGTGCATAATGTTTTTTGAAGCCCCCTTGTCAGGATGTCTGTTAGTCAGCAATTAATAATAAAATGTAGTAAGTCTTATTTGGAGCATTATCTAGAACATCTAGCTAAGAACTGATGATTGAATTGCTAAACTTAACATTTATTCACCTTTTCCAGGTAAATAATGACATTAGAATAATTTTACATCTCATTAAACATTGAGCATTCCACGTGTCGCTGCCATAACTGCAGGTCATGGCTTAGTACTTTCTACACCAAGGTTAAGTGAATATCAACAAGGAAAAAACACAATGACTTTCTTCTACAAAGAAAAAAACTATTCAAAGGGACATTTCAACTTTTTCTTTAGATTAGTCGTCAATAGGATCAAGGTTTCTAGCACCATTGATTTGAAAGAGAAATGTTTAAAGGTAGTTTTAGGCATAATAGAAAGCTCTAATCAAATTACCTGTTCATGTTGAATGCAGCTTTTTCTGCCTATACCTGTAGCTGGGTATAAACAGGGGTCACAGCAATGGGGTACTATAAGGGCCCTTCTTTTATACTGTTCCACTGGTTTATGATATTGGCGTGCAGAACTGCAGAAAAATACTTGTTGGACTAAACATGGCAACTCTCAGATGCCCTGGCTGATCCCATCTGTCATTTCAGGTGGTAGCATTTACATGCCATGGGAATGGGTTACCTTTGCAAGTACGGCCTACTTAAATAGTAGTTTTAGGGGTATAGACATAGTCAGATATATTTCTTTAAAGCCCAAATAATAATAGAGGGCTGCTTTGTTGGGCATGCCTTTTGAGTTAAATGACAACCAGAATGATAAAGAGTCAATATGCAAATACCAGGGGACAAGCCAGAGAAGGCTCGTTTTTAAGATCTTTTCCTGCTTTTTAGCAGTACAGTACAGTTTTTATCAGTTTCGATACCCATAGTCTGGGCAGGGGTACACATTAGCCTGTGCTGACTGGCTTTGGACTTGTTTCCAATTTTATTTTTTTGGAGTACATTCTGATCCATGGCTTCACTACTTTCTGTTTTACTGACTAGAAAAACACACACAGATCATGTGTTTGTGCAAAGGAGAGCTCTGAAAGCTATATCTATTTTGGTAGACCAAGCTAATATATCTACAGCAGTACCGTCTCCAAAAATTAACAATATATCCTAGAACATGAAAAGCTGTGCCAGGGCTTTTAAAGAGAATAGCTAGAAGATTAAACAATTATCATTTGGGGAAAAAAAAGGATCTACATTGTAAACATTGAACTCAAAATGTCTATAGCTGCAGCACTGCCAAAAGATTTTCTGATAACTGATGGTGAATGAAATTGCTAGAGTGATGCGAATGAAAATTATATTTAATTATTTTTTCTATATACATTATATACTTATAAATGTACTGTATAATTGAAAAAATTAGGAGCAATGATGTATTGTTAATACTGGTTCTTGGTCTTTTTTTGGATCAGAAAACAATGGTTTACAATTGCACTTATCATCCTGTTGAATATTTATAAGATTTCACACCAAATGACAAGATTATTGAGGTCCTATTACCTTACTATGAAAAACATTACCATATCACAGATGTTGCACATTATCTTCTGTGGCATTCAAAACTGAACAATAATAACCAATATCATGCCATTTTAAAAAAATGATCAGATCTGAAATTAAATCAATGGCTGGCCAATCATAAAAACTGATTTTGCTGTCCTCAGCAGAATGTGGACAGAGTAGTCCTGTTAATTAATATCGGTACAAAATTGTGTTGTATACAACTGAGCAAGTAAATCTGATCAAGAGTTAGTCTAGTTAACCCCATGATCAGAAAAATCATATATAAGTGACATGTTTTTCGACTCCTAATCAACTGATTACAGATCAACAGAAACAACAGATCATCAGAAAAACTATAAAATCTTTGGAATTCTTTTAAATGTGACCCCTCTACCACCCACCTCCTTTTCCCCTGAGCCATCTAATATTTACATATTGTTCTATGGAATGAATTGTGTTGGGGATGGTATGGTATGTGTTAGAGAAATAATTGTATAATTATGTATAATTTACAATTCCACTTCATATATGTATTTGTCTTCCTCCAAATTTACAAATTACTTTTATTACATTTAAACAATACCATGTATATTCCTTTACAAAGTCTGTATGAATGGGTCTTCCAAATATACAATAATTTGTAGTATTTATAAACCAGTGGATGAGACATTACCCAGATATTCATTGCAGACGTATCTTCCTGGTGCATGTGTTTTAAATTAAACCAATTAATTCACCTGCAGTATATGTCACATTCAATACTTTATAAACACATCTCTAATTAATTCAGATTGTATCTAGTGTTTCAATTTTCTGAAAGACTCATTACGGGAGCATTGTCTTCTGTACACACATACATTTGCAGTGCTTAATTATATGCTTCCTCGAAATATGCTTTGCCTCGAAAGTGAAATGCTTGCCTTCCGCCTTATGTTGATTGCACTTTAATTCATTTTTCGCTTCCTTTACTGAAAACAAATAGAAAATATTGAAGTGAAAATAGAAGAGCGAATACATTTGGATGACACAATAATAAATTCAGTGGGGTTGAAGAATTTTTTTTAATACACATTCAGTTCTGTTGGCTGTGTGATTTGTCAATTTAAGAGTCTTCTTTCTAGGAGCATCCAGCAATATTTCAGTCAGTCTTTCCATCATTTCAACATCCTAGGTTATGCTCATGCTAAAAAAATAACACCTGTTATAAAAAGATTTATATAAAAGTAACATCAATAGAAAACTTTTCCTGCATAATACTCAACTTCAGACACAGGACCCAAACTTTGGTGACCTGCATTTTTTCCTGGAGGAGCCCCCCTGTGACCCAGTCACTAGTGCTCTTGGGTGGTCCTAAATGATGCAGAGAATAGTACTCATGTCAGTACTAAGTGATGCAGTGATGCAGAGAACAGAACTCATGTCATCACATCACTTTGCTGTCTTTTCAAAGAGTGTCTATCATGTTGTCTGCATCAATAACCCTGTTTGAGCTGATACAGGTAACCAAAATGTTCTTCAGTTATTATTATTTTATGTTCAACAATATTTTAATAGCAATAACAATTGATATAAAAAGTATAGCATTGGAGTATAAAGAATGGTAAAATGATAACCTGTAAAGTTGGATGGGGAACCCTACATACGAAACAGGGATGAAGTCTAAAGGAGGGGAGGACCTAGCTTGCAGCATAGTTTGCAAAACCTGTGTTAGTTTATTTTCTGTCTGCATGACTTTGAGAAGCTTTTTCCATTACTACTTTTACTAAAGAGAAATTTATTATAGATACTAAAGATGATTTATTAAAGCTCTCCAAGGCTGGAATGGATAAACTTTCATCAGTGAAGTGGGGTGATTCCGCAAACCTGGAATGGACCTGGTCCAGGATTGAAAACATTTGCTAACAAATACCGAATGGCTTTTAAGAAATCGAGGCTGGATCACCCAGCTCCACTGTATCCTCTCCAGCCTTGGGGAGCTTTAATAAATCAGGCCCGGTGTATGATTTTCTAATACTTTCAGTCTTGGTAACTGTGATCATCAGAAACAGAGGGTGAGGTTCACTTTCTGTTTATTTTATGGGTATGCTTTAAAGTTTACAATAATCACAAGTACATGTGTGAGCATGTAATACTTACAATATATAATGACCTGTAGAAGGTGAGCAAAGCTGAGAATATTCATGTACACTCAATATAGCTGGCTGTAAAGTCCCCATTCAGACCTCAGCATCTTCTTTCTTTGCATTAGCGCAACTGCAATATACCATATGGTTTGGTAACACAATGCACCAAGAATTGAACTGCATTAATGTGCTTTGCAATGCATCACATTGAAAATAAAAGTGCCACAACACATGCAGATAACAAAAACACATTACTGGAAAGTTGTAAATAGGTCTCAAACAGTATGTGAATCCAGGGTATACCAAACAATCAGCAGAGATGATGGACTCAATGTAATTTTTACAGTTTTTGGAGCAATAAAGGCTTAGCACATGCTATTTTATTATATATATATATATATATATATATATACACATACACACACACACACACACACACACAATGTATATATAGTGATATAGTGATTTCTTCAAAACAAAATGCAATTAGATACAGGAAGAAAAAGTTGTAATTGGATAGCTAATACTGTAAGGGATATGTGGTTTCATGCATGAGTACAATACATTCCTAACTGATTGTACAGTAAAAAACAAACACTACATCACTTCTGCTGTTTTTACAGCTAACCAAGTCAGATCCACATAACACACACTGTTATTTTTAAAGAAAGCAGTGAAAACCTATAAACTTCACTGTCTTGGTTCACTTGTTTACCAGCATGATAACATTGAAAATAACAACCTTGGGAAAGAACCCTTCACCAAGTTCACTAGAACTATCAGCAGCCAACACGTTTGGCAGCGTAATGCAATGGCAAAAGTACACAAAAAGGCAGAAAGCAATATAAATTAGTATTAGGTACAAGGATAGGACTAAACAACTACATTGTGAAGTTTGGGAGCAATGTTGATATTTATGTAGTTTTCCAAAAATGTATTTGTAATTCCAAACAGTGTTCATCGATCCTTAAAAAAAAATAGTTGACTATAAATTCAGAGCTGTTTTGTTAGCCAAAGGAGTCCAGTTAGTTTTCTAGCCTTTCTTTAACATGGGGAAACCTTTAAAAAAAAGACTTTCAGGTTTTCAGCAAGTAACCCCTGCTATTGGACCTGGCCGGAAAAGAATGTCACCCTTACAGATACCCCAAAAACATTGGGTGAGTTAAACTGACCCGAGAGGCAAAATTTCCTCAAGGCTCAAGGAAGCCCTAGGAACCTCTGGTTGAGAAATACTGCTCTATGCTGTGGAGTGGAGGAGAAATGCATGTATTTTAGCTAAAGACATTGGGTCTGATTTATTAAAGCTCTCCAAGGCTGGATAGGATACACTTTTATCGGTAAAGCTGGGTGATCCAGCAAACCCGGAATGCGTTTATTTAAAGTCATTTGCTAGCAACTGTTTTGAATCCGGGGCCAGATCCATTCCAGGTTTGCTGGATCACTCAGCTTCACTGATAAGTGTATCCTCCCCAGCCTTCGAGAGCTTTAATAAATCAGGCCAATTGAGCAGGGTTGACACCATTCAGTTTACAAATGTTGCATAATGTCAGCCAACAGGAAACTTGGAGCATCACTAAATTTTTGTTCTACTTGCAGGGTGTTTTTGTACATTAAAATATATATATACTAAATATCTACCTATAGAACAGGGCATCACTAGAAGCATGCTGATAAATGAATTGATCTAATAAATCTTTGACTGGTCCTAAAATGACCAATCAAGTAGAGAGGTGACCTAACTGTATTAGAGGAAAAGAAAATGTTTGACTTTCCATACATGAAAAAGCTTAATTTCTGGAAAAGTAGTGAGGTGTTGTCTGTGTTACAATATTTACCCCCATTACCATATCTGATGACTGTTATCTCAGGACCAAATTTTTTTTGGAAAACTTTTGGAAAGATTTCCTTACTTGGCAGTTTAGTTCTGCTTTAAATGTAAGAAAAAAAATTAGTATGGCAAGAATTGGGAATTAAGTGATGGGGCATATACTAGTCTTTAAACCTGAGTGAGGATAGATAAATGTAGAGATGTGAAAAGTACAAATTGCAAAGACTCTTGCAAGGTATAAATTATAACATTACTCAATAAATAACAATAAGAAACATATTTTTACACAATTTATTAAAACACAAGGTTTGTTTCACAATATTATATAAAAACACTCAAAACACCCACATACACATACAACAGTTTTTAGACCATTTATAGGGAAACTATCAGCATTGATATAAAAGTCATCACTGGTTAGCTGTTTTTAAATGTCACCTTTCACAAAAAGAACTGTTGGCTGCAATCCTGACTTCCCCTTCTAAAAATGCCATTTGCAACACAACCATGCAGAATCTTAGGCTAGATTGGTTGTTCAGTCACTTGCTGCATGCTTGTTGTGGGTGAGTTACTCACACTCAAATCAGTCATAACCAAACAACTACCATTCTTAAAAGAAGAGACCAGCAATGCAACCCCCATATATTACTTTCTTGGCAGGTTTATGCTCTGTAGCCATTTTCTTATCCTTGTTTCACCATCTATTGATAGTCTTTTGGAACGAGTTTCCAACCAGTAAGGTCAGAACAGGACTTGCTAAGCAGAATCAAGGATAAGAATGACAGCTTTGAACAAAGGCAGTCAGCAAAGGTAGTTACAAGATTTTTTTTTACTGGTTTTCCATTGAACAGTCTTTGAGCTGGTTTTAGGGCTTTGTTCCCACTTATGTTTAGGCAATTTGTTACAAGGCATGCAGTGATGTGCTGGGTTACCATTCATTCTTAATGAGACCCAAAACACACCTTAGATGTGATGCCATTTTTGTGTGCTGTAGTGTGTTGGTCAACCCAATTTAAACACATGGGCTGTCTAGCACAATGTGCTTATGTTTTAAAAACACCCCACCCAGTCATAGTGGGAACTGACCCATAATCAATTCCTTTTTATGTCTATATACAAATTGGGTTTTATTTATTTAAGATAATACAAGTAATACAAATGTAAAAAAAAATCCATTAACACAGATCAGTGCAGTTTAAGGTTCATGAAATATCATATAAATTCTGGAATATAAATTTTCATAGAAGTGCTTGTTACAACTGACAAAGCTAATCAAAAAGGGAAGAGTGGTTTACCTCTGAAACTTTACAGTGAAGAGTAAACATTCCTAATGTTTTCAAAAGCAAATACAAGCAATTACAATGTGTGGAGTAAAGCAACCTATAAAATCAATCATATCCAACAACCTAAAATGTAACACTGTGTGCATACAGTAAAACAACAGGAGTCCAAGAAATCCAGTGGGCATTCACTCTTGCTCATACCACCTAATTATAAAGGAAACCCTCATTCTTATCCTTGTATACTTTTCTATTACGAAAAAGTATATAAATCTATTCATCATCCCCAGTGAGATATCCTCCACTGTTTAAACAATTATTTAAAATTCATCCTCAGCACAGTCTGCATGCGACTGTTTATAGATTCAACTATTGATATACTAGACTACCAGTTGGTAACTGAAACCATCCTTTGGTACAGGTTCTAATAGTGCCAGAACATTAACTGGAGGTGGAGTGGAAGATCCATATATGCAGAGAGTTGCTGTCACTGCATACACCGGATATCTTGGGGTGGGGGATCATGTAAGCTCATACACCCTTCCAAAATGGAAAGATATACAAGATGAGTAGTTTTCCTACAGAAGGTGGGGGTGTGCACAGTATTGAATACACACTGACATTGAAGGCACATTGAATTTAAACACAAAACAATCAAATCCACTAAATAGGACTTTGGTTCTGTTTTACTGTAAGGACACTGAGTGATATACATTTAAGGTTGTTGGATATAATGATTGCTTGACTGATTTGATCAGTAAAAGTTTTTTGTATTAGTTTATGTTTAACTGTTACCTATTTTTTGGTTTTTATTTTAAGCTCAGCAGCTGAAAATTTTGGAACTGGATGCGGATAGCTAGCTCTGGATTATTGTATTTCAAAAGCTGTTCGTGTTTTGTTTTATCGACTGAAAAACTCTGTATCAAACTCTGGGTAACAGATACTAAAAAGCCCTACTAACATTTTATATGCCATATTACAAAGTATGCCAATAAAATTTACAATACTTTCATATGGCTTGCATAAAACTTTTGGCAATTAAACAATATATAATTTAGACAATTAGTAACTGTTATCTTGCTGGTGCACTGCATTTTATTTGCAGTTAGATGGCCTTTGCAGCACACTCCATTAAGATCTCTGGATGTATAAAGTTATACAAAAGAACAAGACTGCTACTTATGGCCTTTCCTAAAAAAAAACTAGATTCCTGGTTGGCATGCTGACTCTTTCTTCAAAAAAACTGACCTAGAAAAAGTGGACACTTCTATGATTTGAATAATTGGAACCAGATATTGATTCACAGAAACCAATAGCTCAACATAACAGCATTTCCAGAACATTGTCAGCAATAGCAGCCCCCTTTCTCGGGTTCACAGATAACCCACTGCTTTCTGTATTTGTCAACAGACAAATACTAAAAAATGTGCATAGATCCTAAACCTTGAGGTCTGCAGTTGTGCATCCAATGAATTATTGCAAAAGGCCCTTAATGAAGTTTCCAATGTATTCTATGCTCATTCTTACAGAAAGTAGTGAACTGTTCTCTGGGCAATCAGATTGAAGTAAAAAGAAGAGATGTAATAAAATTATTCATCTCTATTTAAGGAAGTAGAAAACATATCTTGGATAGACAGGTCTACATAGAAATCTGGTAAGGTCTAATGAAAACTTTTGTCATTAAGACTTCCTAGTCGAGCTAATTCCAGCAAAGAAAATGGTTTGTATGGCATATGACATTGCTTAACACTGTTGAAAACACCAGCATTACAAGTTTTGTACTATCTATTAAAAAAACCGATAGAAAAAAAAAGTCTGTTTAAGAGCTTTTGTTTTAAATTCATATATACAAAAAGCAACACCTACCAATCATTAATTAACTAAACTGGATGTCCTTATAAAAAAACAAAAAAAAGCATAATATGATCTGGCACAATTTACCAAAGCTGCCCATGTTACAAACATATTGTATTACCTCCTTTGCAATATGACGTCTTACCTAAACAATTCATTTAATTTACAAG
Source organism: Pyxicephalus adspersus (assembly GCF_032062135.1). Classification (NCBI taxonomy): domain Eukaryota; kingdom Metazoa; phylum Chordata; class Amphibia; order Anura; family Pyxicephalidae; genus Pyxicephalus; species Pyxicephalus adspersus. The sequence goes on from NC_092860.1 coordinate 79,114,089, forward strand.
CAGGAAGAAACGACATAATTGGTGGTATATTTAAAGGAAATCGAAAAGATTGTAAGGGGTCTGCTCAAGAGAATTTACAAATAATAAAAACTGAGGAACGCTTTTAGTCTTCTATAAAAAAAATAAAAAGGAGAGTAACAGCGTCTGCCACACAAACGGGTCTTCACAATGTTATAAAGTGCTTAAAAACTCTTTAACCTGTAAATAAACAAAATGCATTGTGTTATTTAAAGATGCAAAGCAATGCAAGCAATTTAGATTTAATTTACTAATCATTGGGCTTTGCTATGGCATTAAATATTGTTTCTGCCAGGCAATTGCTGAAGAGGTATAAAAGTCTATGAAGTGTTCAAATGGCAGAATGCCCTGGGAAGCTGCATAAAGAGTATCAAAAATCTGCATTGTAACCGAATGCCTTTACAAAACAGATTTTACCAGCACCAATTTGTTTCAATATTAACTGGGGCTTTGCGGAAGTTGACTGTAAGTTGACAGCAGTGTACCACAGAGGTCCTGATGTGAAAAACCACCTGTCTGAACTTGTCTGAAGAGTACGTTTGGATTACCATACATACTCCAAATGAATCAACCTTTAGGTATAATTTGTAGCTTGGTATTAAAAAGAAGATGTAGCAAGGGGCACATGAGTTAGACAAATAGAAAAACCACAACTTCTGGCATCGGTGACCGTGTCATATTAGAAAAAATGAATCTTATCTAAATCATTTTAGCAAAAGGATATGGTCCTTTGGACAGAATTATTTGTAAAGATAAGTAAAAATGCATAAAATCTATAAAATGTACTAGTAAAAATGACAAAATGTAGATGCACATGGTTATAGGAGAGGAATTTTCCATTGTAAAGTCTACTCCATTACATTACTTATTAGACTGGATGGTATAGAAAGATCACAAGAGGACATCTGATAACAGGAAAAGCAATTGATGAAGCATGTCTGATGTAAGAAAACCTCTTCAGACTTTGAAACCAATAAAAATGAATGACAATAAATGCCAGCGTGACTAAGGAAGCCTGCCATGATCAGATAAAGGACTAAGTATATAAAGACTGAATACAAGCACCACAGAAAGTTGTACACACCTTTTCAATCATACATGCTTGCTTCGTCTTATCATGTTTAAAATCTTCATTCACATCAATCGTCAGGATGGGTACATCTTGCAGATAAGCAAAATTTGTCCTAAAATAAAAGAAAAACAGCTTTTATCCTTTATTTAATTAAGGATTGGTTGTTGTGTGTCACATCATATCAGAAAACCTAAAATGTCATTAAGTGTGACTATAAAATTATATAGTATTGAAAATACAGGAAACTAACTTCATGTTTCTGTGATTAAGCCAGCTTTCGTGCTTGTAATGAAGTTTTTCCAGATATTCCATAGGAATTCCTTGTTCTTCGTCCCTTCCACGAATATGGATTCTGTTCAGACATTTCTGTTTAAAAAAAGGAAACAATCTTTTAACACATTGTAGTGTACAATACATTGCTAAACAGTAACATAACTGTGCTGTATGCCATATTTGATGTGGGATGGATAGGAATAGCTTACTTTAATCACTAAGTTTCTTACAAGTACAGAGCATATAGGTACCACTACACATGGCTGACTCTCTGAAGCTAATTTCATACCTGGTATTCATGTTCCAGCAGCATGAAAGCATGCTAGCATCTTCCATGTCTTGAAGTCATATGCCAGCAAAGAGGTCGCATTCAAGCCTACCTCACATACACATGGTGGTCATGTTACAGCTGAGAAGCTGCACCCTCAGACATTTCACAACCGAGTGGTCAAGAGAAGTCTCAGTCTAACATATTCCAAACCTGGTGGACTTGTTCCAGTAGAGTAGTGACATTCTATAATATACTATATGTTGAAGCCATATCCTATTAATTCAAACATGCAGTGGCCTCTCGCCAGCTTCCCTTATACAACATGGTTGTCATATTGCTGCACATTTCACATAGTGCAGCAACATCCTTTCTTAGTAATCACTTGCATGCAATTTTTTTTATAACTCTGCATGAATACTCTTTTCATAATAGTGACGCTACACTGCACGGCATGTAATAGCATGGCCCCAAGTGATAGTCTAGTTCAGAGTTTCTCAACCATTTTAACTTGGGGGAACCCTTGAAATGTCTTCCAAGGACACCTGCTATAATTACTATATCCACAGCTCACATTACATTAGTGGTAAGCAGGAAGACTGCCACCCTTACAACCAAAAAGATCATTAGTGTCAGTTAATTTGACCAGAGAGGCACGAACTGTTCATTGCTCAAGAAACCCCTAGCAACCTCTGGAGGAATCCTGGTTTAGATTGTTTCTGTGAATATAATCTCCATTTACCTCAGGATCAGCTCGCAGATAAATAATGCCATCCAGTTCAAGATCGGCACAAAACTGAGAATTCATCCAATCGTGCCAGTCCTGATATACTGTCCATTCTGTTTCATTCAGACATTCTGCTTCATACAGATTGGAAGCAAAGATGAACCTGAAAGAAGGTTTAAGGATATTTAACGAAGACTATAAAACATCAAGTTTTGTGGTTCCCTGTGTATTTCCCATAAAATGAATATAAAAGAAATCCAACAAAGGGAGTGCAGTTGCCTTTACATGGCAGTGGAAAGCAGGCCTGGGAAGCTCAGCACATATATTTAACCACTGAGCTCCCCAAAAGACATAATAAATGTTCACCCCCTCCAGCATTCACTGAAGCTGAAATATTCTATTTAAATAGACTATGCCTTTAAGCAACATGTTTTATGTACCTGTCACTGTAGACAGAACGCTCAAAGAAGAGCACAGGATTTTCTGCCTCTCTCAGTTTCCCATTAAATGCTTTTAGCTGGGCACGAATGCGGCTGAGACAAGCATAGGACTGAAACGTAAAGGACCAGCGTTCCGGCTTTTCATACATCATCTGAAGAAGATTTCCTCCACTTTTTTGAGATGCTGTTAGCTCCTATTCAGAATTAGAGGTTCAAAAAGAAAACAAATTATACATGAATGCCCCCTATTGGTCATCAGAATAAACTAAAATACTTGTCACAAATCTGCCTTGTTCCTTCATATCATCAAATTAAAATACAGGTAGTTCTGGGTTACGAGATAGGGACTTTATGTTTTGATCTTAAGTTGAATTTGTATGTAAGTCGGAATAAGTTTGGTATTTTAATGACTGTAATTATGTTTGTCTCAACATAATATTACTCAGCGTGGTGTCAGTTACTGAATAAAATCCTCACTGTGAGGTAATCACAAAGCAAAAAAAAAAAAAAAACCTTATGGAACCTAGATAACTCATTAACTTTTGGAGCAGGCTGTGCTTTGATCTGCAAAAAAAAAAAAAAAAACAACTGCAGTTTGTCTTGGTCATTAAAGAGTTACAAGAGGCTGCAGAAAGAGCTCTCCCCCCAAGGATCACCCCCAACCTCAGCTGTGTTTAGCAAAAGTTTTCTTCTACAAGTCATGCAAACCACCCCCGCCCCCCTCCAAATAAATGGGTGGACTTTCATCATGTTTTTGTCAAACATTTTGTAATAGATGAACTTTATACAGTAAATTAAGTGTTGCAGTCACTCATTCTTTTATATACCCAGTGACTCCAGTTTTTGTGTATGAGGAGTAGAGTCTTTTCTGCTTATTAAAGTAAAGTAAATGCATATGTGTATGTAGATGAAGAAATACTAAACACATGACATACCTGGAATTCATCTTGTGTGCTTTGAACGTTGCACCATCTTGCAATTGGTTCAGGAACAACCTCCCAGTCTTCATTGCATTTATTGAGAAGGCAGACAAAAGTGGATTTCCCAGCAGCTTTGGACGAAAAGAAAGTCAATGTAAAGTGTATTTATTATGAATGTCCAACTATAGCCTATACAGGGACTACATTCAGCTACACACAATGTGTACTTAGATTTACACTTCACAAGCTGCCAAGTGTCCTGGGCCAGTGATTTGGATCCTTCAGCACTACCTTACTAAGGCTTAGTACGTGTAGGACAATTTTTACTACCACACAGGGCATCAATCTAATAAAATAAGTGGACTACTCAGCTCATGTGCATCCAAACACTAACTTATCTGAAGCATCTGATTTTTATTTTTTTATCGGACATGAAATGATATGTCTTTGTAAAAATGTATTGATTGAAGGGACACATTATGGACTATCATGAACCTTGGTGTTCCAGCAAAACTGGAATAGATTTAGTTCAGGATTAAAAACACGTATGTCATGTTTTGGGGGAAAACCTTTCTCATACAGTCTAGACATGCCCACTGAAATGTATCAGAACAAGCATCCAGTTTTGAAAGTAAAAGAAGGTGGACCATTAGCTGGCGCAATAAAGGACATAACCCTGAGGATGAATAGAGTGGCAGGGATTAGAGGGCTGACAGCACCCATAGAGAAGAGTTGAAATGTTTCCAAGAGAGGAGACAATCTGCCACCTACCATTGATTGATTGATTGATTGATTGATTACTGCACGATTGTACTGACAGTCTGATAACAAGTTACAGGTGGAAAAGTACTTACATACATACAGGCCTAATACACAAAGGATTACACCTAGTTTGCTTATTTGTCAGTATTGTCAGCACCCTTCACCCTGGACGGTGACACTTGTTTACTGTCACCTATTAGAAGATCCAGCACCAATCACAGCATTATTCGTTTAAGTAAAAAGTCATTTTGTTTTCTCTTTCTCTTAGCTTTGATCCCATGGTGTCACCAATGAGGATTACAGTAAGTCTATTGTTCACAAACAGCAGCAAGATAAAGACCCCATGGGCCACCCCCTGTGCAATAAATTACACACTACAAGAACTAGGTGTTCATAACATTAGAGAAGTGCAGGGGTTGCTGCTATTGTTGGCTCCCTTTTGGAGCCAATTGCCTGGCTGTTGCTGAATCGGGAACAGATGAAGAGTAAGCCAGCTGTAAATGAGTATCAGAATTCATTGGATCAGTACCAGTTCCAGGTCAGCAGCTCAGACAGCACTGTAACCAAAGCATCAGAATGATGACCAGGAATCCAACTGGGAGGGTTCAGCTATGGATGCCTCAATAATGTCTCTGCTGACTGAGTTCATAGGATTACCCAGTAGATTTCATTATATATATATGGGCGTGTGTATTAAATATCTGATATACTCTAATAAATGCTGCCTGTTGCAGTTCATTATTTCCTCCTGCACTGGGTGTGACTGAGACAACTCCCAGGAAATGTATTTAATGCCAGGGTGGGTGAGATCTTCTGCTGGCTGAAACTTGTTATACAGGGTGCTCAGGGCACAGCAACTCCCATCATCCCAATCCAACCACACACTAATACATAGAATTATTATCAAAGTGTCCAAGGAAATGGCAAGCGGATTCTCCCTCTTATTGCAAAGAAACAAGCACCAGTGTTATAGTCAGAACCCACAACCCCCTGGGGGGGTCTAAGCTGCAGCTGTGTTGGGGGGACAAACATACATTACTGCTAGAAAAGATTCCATTTGCTTCAACCACACAAAAATACAAAGCCGGCTTCCTGCAACCTTATCACCAGCTGTCTGCACAGAGCTGGAGGTTTACTAAGAGGCATCCCCTGTAATATTCTGCATTTGTTGGTGACATATGGTTATTAATATTAATCAGGATTTATATAGCGCCAACATATTAAGCAGCACTGTACATTAAATAGGGGTTGGATGGAAGCCGCTTCATTGTTGGAACATTGATTATTGTCCTAGGGGGTATAAAGAACCTGATCCTGGTAATGAATGCTGACATCTGTCCCCTGTGTATGGCCATCATTACTGCTATGCACAATGTGCCACATGGCTGTAGTGTTCAGTGGTATCACACACAGGGATTGGTGGTCATTTTATCACACAACTAAAACAGCAATCATCCAATCACAGGACAATAAATGTCTCATGCTTCGGGGGCTTTGTACATGAAAGCAGAACTGCACCCAAATATCAGCTCAGCCAATCAGAAGACTCAACATGCTGCAAATGCATCCACATAATTCTTTATATATTGATTATAATTGGATATACATATATACTGAAGCCAAAAATCATCTGCTTTATTCCCTTTAGATGTCATTGTATATTGCCCAATCCCTATAATCAGTCACATGACAATGAGTGCTTATGCCATGCTGTGATATCCCCATATGGAGGTATCCATGCCATGCTCAGCCATTGTCCTGACAGGAGCAGACACTCAGTGGCGGGAATATGCTTCATGAGCACACAGCTTTCTGAATGGCACCATGCAGACATATACAGCCAGACTCCGCCCTCCTCTTACCGATATTTCCCTCGATGGAGATCCTCTTAATCCTATTCTTCCTGCCCCGGGATGAGGTGGAGGAGCTGGGTGATGGGGGGCTATCGGTGCACAGTCTCTTCGGTGGGGTGGCCATGTTCTATGAGGGACACAATGTCACACCTTCTGCTGCTCTGTCTCCCGCTCCTTCTGCTTTTGAGTTTTGGCGCTTAGAGAGCAGCTGGGTGGTTCTAGCTGACGTCACAGCATCTGCCACAGGCTCCTAGCGGCTGAGCGTTCGCGAGTCCAACACGTCACAGGACAGGCTCACCCAGCTGAGGACAAGTGCCAACCAATCAATGGCAGAGGTGGTGAGCAGGTGTCAGTGCTAGAAGGGGCGGAGTCGTGGCTGCTGTCATAGAAGATCTGAAGTAAACCGGTTGTATGGGGTCTCAATGTGGCTGTGTGCCTCACAATGGGGACAATCATTGCTCCCTCATGATTACATGTTCACCCGGGGGTCACATGGTATTTTATACTGTACATAGAACACAGCACACACTGGTTCATTCTAGATACACATATATATGGCACAATACAAGGAAGAATATATCATGGCTGTTTTATACTTAAAAAGAAGGCTCACCCACAGTGGCCGGGCTCCTTCTCCCTCCCCCCCCCCAGGACTCACACCTACCATCCTAACAGTTTTAAACAAAATGGGGTCTGGGACAATAATGAAGTGGGGGCTCCCAAAATGCACAACATTTCCCTACAATTCTTTCACCTCGGCCCAGGTAAAGGTGAGGGCCCTGGGCCCTTACCCAGTTTGCCCCATCCTAAAACTATCACCCCCACCTTGAGGCGTCTTCATTGTGTGGGCCGGTATAGCACTGCGCAGCTTGTCCAGTGTAGATAAGACAAAATATAACAGCTCTGTATTTATGGCGGCATTACTAGGAGTATATTTTTATTGCAGAGTAATGTACCCACATTTCACCTGGTATCTGCCTTTTCTAGTTTATATACAACAGAAATCACACTGGGAAATGGAGAAGCAGCACACCCGGCTGACAAATATGTTGCAGAGTTCATGTGCTAACGGTAAAAGGAGGAGAGAGCAGCATGAGTACATCAGTGTGCTTCTTCTACTTTCACTGTCCAGTCATAGTCTTGGGCGAGGGACAAGACCTTTTATGTCTCACCTAAAGCTTGCTATATTACCCTATGTAACCCATGTCAGATCATGTGATGTAACTGAAATTTTCACATTATTATTATTAAAAAAAAACAGTATATATCGCCAACATTTTATGCAGCGCTGTACATTAAATAGGAGTTGAAAATTACAGACAGTGACAGGAGGAGGAGAAGTGGAACCTGCTCAGATATGTAGTAGTGGGAAGTAGTGAGGGTTTTATGAGACAGAAGAAGATGGGTAGGCAAGTTTGAAAAGATGGGTTTGAGTGTTCTTTTAAATGAGCAGAAAATGGAAGCCGAAAGAACAAGGAAGACCATTCCAGAGAGTTGGGGCAGCTCTAGAAAAGTCTTGGAGTCGTGCATGTTAGGAGGTTTTGAGTGAGGAAGTCATTAGAAGGTTATTGGAGGAGTGAAGTGAGCGGCTAGGGAAGTATTTTTTCACCAGGTCAGAAAGGTAAGTTGGACAAGATCTGTGGATCTAAAAAAGTAATACATATATATCAAATTCCTGCAATGCCCCTATGGTTGTTAACATATATTATATGCTAGTTACATTCTTTTCTTTATATATCTTACCATATTATATTTAATATTATATTGGTCACTAGTATAATGTGCATAGATGATGTCATAATTTATGAATAACTACTGTAATAAACTGATACTGATACAAAAATGTATATATGTATGGAAGACCATTCCAGAGAGTTGGGGCAGCTCTGGAGAAGTCTTGTATCCGTGCGTGTGATGAGGTTATGAGTGAGGAAGTCATTAGTAGGTCATTGGAGGAGTGGGGAGAGCGGCAGGGGGAGTATTTTTTACCAGGTCAGAAAGGTAGGTTGGACAGGAACTGTGTAGGGATTTTAAGGCAAAGCACAGGAGCTTAAATTTGATTCTAAGGTGAACTGGAAGCCAATGGAGAGATCTACAAAGAGATGCAGCAGGGGAGGAGCGGAGCGAAGGATGGATGAGTCTGGCTGCAGCATTCATAATAGATTGTAGAGGAGAGAGTCGGGTTAGTGGAATACCAGCGAGAAGGATGTTACAGTAGTTCAGACGGGAGATGATAAGAGCATGTACAAGGAGTTTGGTGGTCTCAGGGGACAGGTAGGGGCGGATTTTGGAGATGTTGCGTAGGGGAAAGTGACAGGACCTGGAAATGTTCTGAATATGCGGGGTAAATGAGAGGGCCGAGTCAAAGGTGACGCCAAGACAACGTGCCTGAGGGGAGGGCCGAATAACAACGGCGTTAACCGTTACATATATGTCAGGGGGAGATTTAGAAAGTGTGTGGTGTGTGTGTGTGTGTGTGTGGGGGGGGGGGGGGGGGGGTTGATGATTTGGGTGTTATCAAGGTTGAGTTTCAGAAACATGTCAGCCATCTTATCATGGATGATTGAAACCTTAACCAGGACTGAGGGAGACAAGTCAGGAGTGTACAGATAGATTAGAGTGTCATCAGCATACAGATGGTACACATTACAAAAACTCTCAGCTGTGCTTGGCACCTTTCCATACAGCCGGGACCTATTGTGGACCTATTACAGCTGTAGTGCAGAGTACAAGCACATTTGTATTCTTTCAGCCTGACTGTGGGGAATAATTTTTCTACCAGGTTTTTTCTAATCAAATGCCAATGTGTGTGTGTGGGGTGGGGGGTCCCTTTAGTCCTTATACCAGAGACACAAAAAAATGTGGGTGGAAATATCTCCTCATCTCCTGTTCCAGTGACTGCTGCAGTGGGCGCCGAACCCTCCTCAACCACAAGGGGCTCACATGAGGGCCAGTCAGTTTTGCACAGTGACCTGAGGGCTTTACATCAATACTTCACCTGAGCTGTCAATATAACGCCCCAAAAAAAGGCACTTTGCATTGTGAAGATTCAGCAAGTCCGATAGATCCTTATTTTATTTTCTAGCCCATGGACAGCGTCTTCAAGTCCTTTACTCCCCAGCCCCACTGTCCTTGATCCTCCCCTTGGATTTTATTCCTCTCAGTCACGGAGGCTCAGAAAAATTTTCCTGTTTTCTAGAAGCCATGTACAGCACTTTCTTTCCACTCCCACCAGCCATGATGTTCCATCAATGCAGAGAGTTGGTGATGATGTCACTTATTAATATAATAAGTATGTAACAGAATGGATTCCTTTCATTACCATGAGGAGGGGAAGAAACAACCACAGAAGGCAAAATATTATGGAACATTGAAAATATTTATTTAAAAAGATCATTTTAAATTTGTGAGCCCAGGTGCATTGTTGGGTGCCCACAAATACATTGCTGCACTGAACACAAACACAGGAAGCAATATAGAGAAGCAGTTAGGATAAAACTGTCAGCTGCAGCTGATATTTTAGTAAACAAGGTTAAAAAACTTTTTTTCTAATTTTAGTTTTGTACATTACCACAAATAATTTTAAAGGAAACAGTTGAACAGCAGACTTCCAGCTTTAATTCAGTGGGTTGAACAAAAAGATTGCATCAAAATGTGAGGAACCAAAGACTTTTTTTAAACCCCTAGCGGTCTGATTCTGTCCAAATTTCTGTGCAAAAAGTGATACAATTTTACATTGTAGGCTATAATTCTTAGGCAAAACAAACCGAAATTTGTCCAATAGTTTATAAATGTAATAATAAACACAAAAAAAATTGAAAAATATACTTTAACATAACTGTACAACAGCATATATTTTATATATATATATTTCTTTGTATTGGACTCAATACAGCTACTTTGTACCTTACCTTTCTGACCTGGTAAAAAAAATTATTTTGAATATCCAGCAGCACCAACGTCATGGGAAACCCTGTAGATAATGGTTCTGCAGTTAGCAGCTGGAGATTGGAGGAAGCATACGTGTCCCCAGGACCTGCGGGGACCAGCAGGATGCCGGGGGACAGCGACAGAGAAAGGTAAGTGTGTTTTTTTTAGGTTAAAGTAAACCTGAGTGTGACTCGGGATTACTGCTTTTTGCAACTAAAATATACCCTTGGGATTACCGCTTAGGAGGTTAACACAATCACTTCATTTCAGGGGCTCAAAAGTAATTGGACAAATTAAAAAGCTGAAAATAAAATGTTCATTTCTAATACTTGGTTGAAAACCCTTTGCTGGCAATGACAGCCTGTAGTCTTGAACTCATGGACATCACCAGATGCTGGGTTTCCTCCTTTTTAATGCTCTGCCAGGCCTTTACTGCAGCGGCTTTCAGTTGCTGTTTGTTTGTGGGCCTTTCTGTCCGAAGTTTAGTCTTCAACAAGTGAAATGCATGCTCAATTGGGTTCAGATCCGGAGACTGACTTGGCCATTCAAGAATATTCCACTTTTTTGCTTTAATAAACTCCTGGGTTGCTTTGGCTGTATGTTTTGGGTCATTGTCCATCTGTATTATGAAACGCTTCCTAATCAATGTGACTGCATTTAGCTGGATTTGAGCAGACAGTATGTCTCTGAACACCTCAGAATTCATTCCTCCGCTTCTGTCCTGTGTCACATCATGGATAAACACTAGTGTCCCAGTGCCACTGGCAGCCATGCACGCCCAAGCCATCACACTGCCTCCGCCATGTTTTACAGATGATGTGGTATGCTTTGGATCTTGAGCTGTTCCACGCCTTCTCCATACTTTTTTCTTGCCATCATTCTGGTAAAGGTTGATATTGGTTTCATCTGTCCAAAGAATGTTTTCCCAGAACTGTGCTGGCTTTTTAGATGTTTTTTTTTAGCAAAGTCCAATCTAGCCTTTCTATTCTTGAGGCTTATGAGTGGCTTGTACCTTGCAGTGCACCCTCTGTATTTACTTTCATGCAGTCTTCTCTTTATGGTAGACTTGGATTATGATACGCCTACTTATTTTACATTGTAGGCTATAATTCTTAGGCAAAACTCACCAAAATTTTTCCAATAGTTAATACATTTCAATTTTTATAATAATTTATAATAAAAAAGCACACAAAAAAAAACTTAACCTCCCTAGAGGTAACCCCGAGTGTGACTCGGGGTAGAAAAAAGTTGCTAAAAGTGGTAACCCCGAGTCACACTATACCTATATAATAGTAAATAGAGCGCTTACCTGATCTGCCGGCGTCCCGCGTCGTCCATCGCCGCGATCTCCGTCTTCTCTCTTCTTCCGGCCTGCTTCTGCATCCGATGAGTCACCGGGGAGTTCCCAGTGACGTTGGTGCGTGTGTACGTTGCCGGCAGGGCGGGAAATTCAAAATCCATTTGTATTTCATTCAATACAAAATAACTGTATTAAATGCAATACATTGGATTTATATGTGTAAAATCAGTACATTGTTTTCAAGAACATTTATTTTTCAGTATATATAATAGTATGAGTATATTATGTATTTTTAAAACAAAAATTATTAAAAATTACATTTTTCTTTAAATATATAGATTTTTTAATTTATTCAATTTATTATTTTTACATGATTTTGTGTTTCAAACTTTATTATACTCATACTATTATATTATACTGTATGATAAATTTTCATAAAAAACAATGTACCGCTTTTAGACATATAAAACCAGAAAGAAATGAACCGCTAGGGAGGTTAACATGTTCACTTGGTTGGGGTTTCTCTTCACCATGGAAATGATTCTCCGATCATCCACCACTGTTGTCTTCCTGGACGTCCAGGTCTTTTGGCGTTGCTGAGTGATTGTGTAAAAAAAAGGCTTTAGTTCCTCACATTTATATGCAATCTTTTTGTTCAACCCACTGAATTAAAGCTGAAAGTCTGCAGTTGTTTCATTTAAAATTAATTGTGGTAATTTACAGAACCAAAATCGGAAAAAAGTTGTCTCTGTCCAAATATTTATGAACCTAACTGTATAAGCAAATGGAAGCAGTTGGGAATCATTTTGTGCATGCACCTAAATGTGGCTGCAGCTGTGGGGGTGTGCAGTACAATATATTAATGTGGCATGTAGCTTCTTGAGCGACAAGCTGCTTCCCTGGACTTGAATGGGGTGATTTCCAAATTCAGTGAGCTGTGGTTGAAGGCGGTTGCGGGCCGGTTGTATTGCAGTTGTTACTAAAGGACTGGAGATGGTCTATAATAATATGTAGTGCAGTGTGCCGCACCATAACTGCACTAAACTACATGATAAAATGTTTGCCAAAAAGTTTCTGTTAAAAACTGCAGAATGTTTGGTGAATGTCAGGTTTGCTGATTTATAAGTAGACCCAATAGTGTAAAGTCACTGATCCTAATATATGTGTCTCTCAAACAAAAGCAAATATTTTATACCTGGTGTGATGTTTGCAAACGTTCCCAGCCATAATGATCAGCACCTCATGTGAATTATAGCAGGAATTCCTGGTTAGAGATCACAGCGGTGATAATAAAAATGACAATAAAAAATGTCATTTAGTGATGTAATGAAAAGCAAACATTTTGCACTCCCCATGCTTGCATAATAACTTTGCACTCCCCATGCTTGCATATTCTGTCTATGATTGGGTCCACTTTTAGCATAGGTAAATGTTATAACTGTTTATTATTGGCCCCTAAAAGAATGATGAAGATTCCTGTGGACCACAGCGCAGCCTAAATCTTACATGACCCTCTTGGAATAAACTGGAACTTCTTACAAGATTTTCTAGCTTTGTGTACCATAAAAAAGTTTCCCGGAAGCACAGTGATGTCACGCTAAATATTTTTGGAAACACATGCATAATAGGTCTGAAATTACATATAACCATTCACACAATTTATATTTTTAAAAGCAGGGAACCTGTAAAAAATATGGCATTTACAAGTATGTATGCTGTGCTCTTCTTTAGTAAAAAATACACAAAATGTATACAATAACATTTTTTTTACAATTTAATACAATATAAAAGACAATACAATTTAAAAGACAAAACTAAATTAGGTAAAAAAAATACTCAAGCCTTAAAATTGTAATTAAAAATGTGAAAAAGTATGGCATTTAAAGTTGTTCATAGGTGACACTAACATACTCTGCAGGTGATCAGTTTAGCGTTATCCCTAACTAATGGTTCTAGAAAAATGCCTCTCATTCTAGTCTGTGTGGTGATTCCCAATATGAACACATGTGTGCGCCCCAGGTTCATGGTTGTATGTGTGCATGGAGCAGACTGTTTTTTATTCACTAAACTTTATTGCTATCACTATGTGTTAGCATTAAAGAGGGGTAATGGGTTCTCTTTAATGAGAAATCTGGAGCCTATTGGATCCCTAATGTCTCCCCTGCCTTCTACCGTAGCATACTGGGCAAAAAAAAAACTTTGTCATCTTCTCCTTTCCCAAGGTTTGATAACTCTGTTCACCATAACAAAGGAAACTTGTTAGTTACATTATCACGGCTTCTCCACCACTGGCCATCCTGACAGATCAGTGCTGGTCCGAGGCATACCAGGATAGTGAATTAGAAAAGTAGAAAAAAATTGGTAGTCACACAAAAGAATACATACAAATGAACAATTAGTGAAACAATAAAACCCCAATACATATTGTATGTTTATGTCTCCATATCAAATTTTAATGTCAATTACTTAAAATCAGCGGCAGTAAATGTATCACTGCCTGCACCCCAACAAACTGAATTGTCTTACTCCTATCTGTTTCAATGGTGTAAGATGGCCATAAATATCTAGGTACACACATACCTAATGACGTGCCAAATCTACAAACTAAACTTTTTAGCTGTACACACGGGAACTGCTCAGAACCTGCAATGATGGAAAGCCCTAATAGTGTCTTGGTGTGGCCGTATACAAATAATAAAAATGAAAACCCTAACTCTGATTTTTTATCTATTCCTAGAACTTCCAGTACACCTACCAGCCACTTTTTTCAAATATTTTAACTCCTTAGTCCTCAAATTAATCTGGGGAACTTCCCATTCCTGAATCAGCAGGACCATGCTAAAACTTTCAGCTGCCTTCTGGGAAAGTGATTTGGGGAAAACATTTTCACAGAAAAGGAACCTCCTGTCGACACACAAAACCTCAATCAGCAGTAAGTTTCAGGAATTGGAACATAGGATCCTAACTTGATGGTACCATACTCCGGATCACCTGCGTTTCCTTTTCCCATCTGTCCCAGAAGTATGCTGGCAGTGCGAAAAGGAAAGGGGCACACTACTCCATGTGTTTTGTTCATGCCCAATACTAAACACCTTTTCAAAACACATACATGAACTGATCAAGAGGTTCACTAATTTTACCTTGACATTTGACCCCATCTACTGCACCTAAGCTCTGTCCCTTTGAACCTGTACTGTAAATCTGTACTCACTCATTTGGTAAATGCTGATAGATCTTGAATTCCTTGCTTTGGAAACAGCACAACCCCCCATTGGTTGGGCTGTGGCTGTCAAAAGTTCATGATATAATGTTTAAGGAGAAACTTATGGCCGATATACATGGGACTCAGGATAAATATCTTTCCACATGGTTTTATTGGCACCAATTTTTGTACACACCAGAATATAAATGCCACCAGGACCTATCACCTAATCATCTCTGGGCAGCGTCTGTGATATACTGTACTGTGTTATGTTTGACTAGGCATTTAGGTTGATTCTTCTGGAATCCTTATACATGTGATCCTTCTGGAGAACCTCCTGGTCCATGTTTTCCTGCCTCTCAAGGCCTACAATATTTGTATATGATTGATCTAAAATTGTTCTGCTCTTCATGGATTAATGAAGATCCTGTATCAAAACTGTTCATATCCGATTCCTGTTTTATGATGTTAAATCTTGTGTTAAACTGGAAAGGAAAGGAGAAAGATAGACTGTTTTGGACAGCACAAAGAAAGTAATAATGTATAAAATCAATTACAATTTTTATTAGTATAAAATATTCTAAAAAGCAGTTTATAAAGATAAAACAAAGCTATAAGGTAGCAAAGGTGTCATTTAGCCACACTGTACAACTGACTAAAAAGTCACAAACTTGCGTATAGGTAATGAGTCAAAAAGCAGGGTCTCATCCCGACGCATTTCGCCCCAATGAGCTTCCTTAGGGGATAATGAAGACCCTAAACTGCAATAATGACTGGTTTGAGTAACATTATAAAGAAGATAAAAGTATACAAATATGATATAATTGTACATATTGATTCAAAGTGCAACAACTCTTGTGACATTCAGGAAATTGCTAGAAGTAATAAAGAGATAATGTACTTACTTTAGTACAGTATTGCAATTGTGCCAATTCGATCATAAAAGTGTGTCAATATTTGGTCAAGATGGATGTACCAATCATGAAATCGCTGGAGAGCTCTAACAAAGGGAAAAATGTATGTAGGAAATACTATATGGTAAGAATGATAATGTAAAATTATGTAAATCGCGGGTAGGAGATCTTACTTGGGCCTCATACTTGATGTATATAGATCCAAGGAGACTCACTGATTCTTATGGAATAATGTGACGGATCCAATGAGTAAAATGATAGAATATGAACAATTATGGTTATAATAGCAGAAGGTGTAAATGTCTAATTTAATTAAGTGTGAGTACTTTTAAACTGCTTGTGGGTGTGATTAAGTTCATTAATTGAAGTTCATATTTTCTTAGACCTGGCACAATGACTGCAGAAAAATAAATATTTAAATTGGTTGTTAGTCGTGAATGTAAATTAAAAATGTATGCAATATATAAAGCAGCCACTAGATGGCAAACCTCGTACATATCTTATAGTTAATAGAAGCGGTGTGATCTATATTCAGATACTTCAGAGGAAAGGATCGCAGGATGTAGATAGGTGAATCCTAAAATAAAGGGATCCCATATAAATAGATCATATCATATCAATAGATCATTTTTACCTAATTTGCATATTAGGTGCTCAAACATGCGAAGAACATAGGAAAAGATCCCATTGAAATCAATTTTTGGACGTTTTCCAGCATTAACCCAGCGTTTTAATTTTTTAAACGTTGCAAGCAACGTTTAGGATAGCTGTCATGAACGTGCCTCAAGGAAACGTCCTGGTGTAGATTACCAATTGTAATGCATGGGGATTTCAAACATGGGCTTTAAAAGTTTAAACGCTGGGGAAAACGTCCGTGTAGACTAAGCCTAAATGAAGAAAAATGAATTGGGAGATTGATTGTCACTGTGTAGTGTGGGCAAGGGAGCAGCATTTGTAGAACGATAACACACCCATTGCTGCGTGTGTGCAGAGCAATATAAGAGTTATCATAGCCTAGCATTGAAATTACACTGAATACAGATAGAGATGAATCTCTAATCTCCTTATTATCACTAATATATCACTGAAGATGACTGATGGTAAAAACATATAAGGGTTAAAGTTATTATTCATAAGAGTAAAAATATTGTGTTATTATATTATTATAGTGTTATAGAGATTTAATATAAAAGGAATAGAAAGATTTTCCTAAGAGATGACAACATGGATGAAATTGGTAATATGAGATCTGTACTTCAATGAAATCATGAGTTGTATGATGACTATGATATGATTCAATTAGTGATCAATTAATCCAATATCCCGAAAGACTCAGAAGTTGTTGTTGATCAAAAACGAAGCAAATGTAACTGTTTCCATCTAATGTAGGTACAATTGTTTTGCATAAAAAAAATATTACTACATAGACATTATAAAACCACAATAGTACCGTGTTTCCCCGAAAATAAGACCTACCCCGAAAATAAGACCTAGCACGTTTCCCCCCAACCTGCCCTAATATAAGACCTACCTCGAAAATAAGACCTAGTAGAAAAAGAAAAAAAAAAAGTATACAATTTATTTCTCTTTTCCATTTATCATTACGTGGCATGCTATATGTTCTCTCTAGTTACTAGATATGACTATTTCTGTAAAATTGTATGCCTTTTCACGCTTTTATTTGCTTTTGCCATCTGTATACACTGGTTTGAGTTCTGTAATTGTCTGTTTTTATTGGTTGCTAATAAAAAAAAAAAAATAAATAAAAAAAAATTTTGGTGATCCACAGAAAAATTTGGACACTGCGAAAAGACATCTTCATCTGTCACCTGTCATACCGTTTTCAGCAATTGAAAACGGTACCGGTCTCGGCTTGAAATAAGACCAGCTCTCCGTCTTGCAGTAACGTCATTGGAGCCAAAAATCCATAACCTTATTTCAAACAAGCAGAAACAAATATCACACTAAAATGTATAATACCTAAATAAGCTTCAATTATTTTTTAATATTTAAACTAACTTAAATAATTTTGTTACAATAAAACAAGCTTTAAAGATTTTTTTATGATAACATAAGCATTTCTAATTTTGTTATATCTAATAGGTGCATTTCATATTAATAAAAATGGAAATTCTCAGGCAGGCTTTACTGTTACTGAAGACCACCACGTTATAACACAACTACCATGCCACAACATCTGACTGTATGACATACTAAAACATACTGGTAAGTTTATTGATGTCCCCCAAAAACTGAATATATTCTATGACTATGATAGATAGATTTATCAGTGAATATGTTTTGTAGTATACAGCTTTTGATTTACATTTTAAAATAACTTTCAGCCATGTTAAGTGAATTTTATAACAAAAGGCAATACAATGGTTGGTCAAACAAGATATTTATTTAATTTTCATAAAAACAGCAGTTTTCACTAAAGAAAAGAAGTTTTAAATATTTGAAGCCATCAAGTACAATTTGTACACATTATATACATCTGTCTACATTTTGTAGTAAAACATTCTGTTTCAGTCCTTAAAATGTTTGTTTTATACTTATATTTAATTCAAGTTAAAGACTAATTCCAAACAGTTTTAAGTAGAATTAAGTGCGGTATATTTTTGAAGTGCTTCTTGCCCCTTGTCTATGGATTTGACATTTTGGTGCTTAGATTCCTGTTTGCTGTTCATAATAGGAAGTTCACATAGAGAGACCATTGCCAAGTTTAAAGAGGTGCAGATCCAGTGTCTATTGTGTAGTCCAATTACTACAATATACCTCTCAATTCCACTTGAGTGGAAAACTTGAGTTTTCAAAAATGGAATTAGCCTTTAAGAACCTGAAACACTATTGGCACACACACATCACTATTAGAGTTTTACCAGCTTACAGCAACCTAATGAAAAAATGTTTTATTTAATTGTTTATTAAACATATAAATAGAAAATAGTCTGCATGGGTCACCCTCTTTGCATGACAAAAAATTAAATAAAAGTCAATATAGTTCAAAGCAGAGCTTTTCCAATTAACTCCAATGCAAGGCTATTAAATACATTTGAACTTGAGCATATCTACGCAATATAATGAGCTAAGTACAGAACTGTAAGGAAGCAGAAAATAGTTGATACCATTTGGCATCATTTGCAAAATGCCTATAATTGTCTTATATTCTGTTTTGTAGTGAATACTGTATACTATGTCTGATGCTTGACACCTTTCTGTGTGTATCTATTTTATGCAAACTTTTATTTCTTTCCTGTACTATACTAAACTGGTAGTATGTTGTTAGTCAAGACTTGTAGTTGTTTGGAGGATACGACACTCTAGTTCTTAACATGTGGGTATGCTGTGAATTGCAGGAAATGTGTTCAATATACACATATTATATTAAGATTTAATCCCAACGCCAATAAAAGGCTGAATTTGATACCATCAAAAGCTTTTATTTGCCTTGCTCCTGCGGGCTTTTCCTCTTGTGCAGTCCCAGACCTAACGTCATTCATTTAAAAAGCAGGACCAATAGTCCTACATTGTATGTGAGGTCACTCCACATGGCCATTGCCAGAGAAAGAGGGATGAGGTAAATAAAAGTCATTTTTTTGGCTCCCCTTGACAAAAACAATCACTGAAGGGGGTTTTTTTTTTGGTGTTCAGCTTTAACTAGTCCTCCTACTAAGTCTAGCGGTGTAGCCACCTTTTACTTTATATGCATAGTGTCCAAACCCCCTGTGGGTGGCATTATACCCACATGATAAGGACTAGAGCTTTGTTTCCTCCAATAATAGTTGGTGTGAAAAAGATTTGCAAGCTTACTATTGTAGTATACTTGTGATTAGGACACTGAACATATCTGTCCATGCAACAAGGCTCATACAAAGATATTAAAAGATGCAGCAGTGACCCATAACACTGAGTATGAAGAGTTTGCTTGTAGTTGTATAGAAATGCTTCACTTGTCAAGGCACTGAAATAAGACTTCAACAACAGAAGCTTTACCAAGCTGCACGGAGACATTCTGTAATACTTTTAGTATGTGAAAGTTACACACATTCTACTACAAATATGGCTTATAAAGCATAAATGTGCTATGACCATTGAGGGTCTTTTCTCCATGGCTGCCTTAGCATTAGAGTATTGGGAATCATGGCATTTGCTAAACAAAAAAAAAATAATAAAATAAGTTATAGCTTTGGAATTCACACTTGTTATTACAGTACAATAATTATGTGTAAAAGGAAAAGTGCAAACAGAAAATAACTAAAGTTTTAGGGATAAAGGTATGGCAATACATGGTGTGATAAAACTGGGCTTAAGGCAGTCCTAGAACTCATATTTCTCCACTTGTGGGCATCAGTATGTATATTCGGCTCTTGCATGTTATGCCTATAGGGATAGAACAGAGGGTTACATAGATATACCTGGTATGATCATTCCGTGTCTATGGCCACCTATAACAACCTAACCACATCTTCTTCAGAACAGCACTGCTGAAGCTTCAGGTACATAGTAGTCACACATGTACCTGGTAGATGTTCTTGCTTTAACTGCTAATTTATTAAATTCCATTAACATATGGTAAATATGTGCAATTTTACTGTAGTAAAGATTTTATTTTAAAATCTTTTAAAAAATCCCTGACAAACCCACTGAAACCAATTTTCAGTTCCTGGCTAATAACATATTTTTGGTGAACTGGCCAGCAATGCAGTAGATAAGGAGCCACTCATCTCTTACATAGAATAGCTTTTATTTATCGTGAGAGAGAGGATACCTGACCAGCTTCAAGCCTCACAAGGTTCTACTCAGTGTAGTAAATCACTGGATGGATCATGCGTGCATTATACTTGCTAATGTACGAAATGTGATCCTCAAGTTAATGAGTAAACGGGATGCCCACAGTGGGGCTTTGAAGTGAAAAAAAGTTATAAAAATGTCTAAAAATAAAGATTTAGCAGCATCCAATCTTGTGATAATAGCTGGGCGCTGCGAGCTTGTAGGTGTCTTTGCATTACCTGTCTTCTGTGATGATTTTACTTAGGGCCAGATGAACAATAGAGGAAAGGTGAACAATGTGTATTCTCTTTTTGACAGCAGCCTGCCAGCACAGATTGTAACACTGAAAAAAATATCAGAGAAAGGACATGTATTTGTGGCAGTCATGTATACTGTGAAAACACCAGTACATTTGTTAGCGATTTTCATTAATAGAAAAAAAAGGCTACTAATTTTTACATGTTACGGTAAACCTGTTATTTGCCAATGAAGAAATTTCCAACAAATTTGCTCAAATGCCCAGTCCAACAGATATGCATATTTATCTTTTTATCTCCCAGGTTTCTACATTTATCTTCTGTGTCACTCTCTGTATCTGTCTGTCATTTGCAACCCCTATTTAATGTACAGTACTGTGTAATATGTTGGCACTATATAAATACTGTTTATTAATATTATTAATATTAATAATAATAATATTAATCCTGTACGAACATAAAAAAATACCTACTCTTTCCATGCATGGAGGAGCAACCGTTGCTCACTGGTACTGGACTGGCTCATTGAAGTCACATCTAGGGACAGTGAGAGAGTCCTCCATATTATGTCTACTCTAACAAGGGCTAGGGCACTCAATTTATTTTTTATTTAAAATATATAGTGTAAATGTATCCAATCTTTTTTGGAAGGAGAAAACATAGGGAAGAGTGGTGGGTAATTGACTAAAGAACAGGCAGAGGGCAACGCTTGCGGTCACAGGCAGAGCCACCAGCCAATAGAAGTGCTCCTTGGTTAGCAGGTAAAAACCTTACCTGTAATAGGGTAAACAGTCCTCAGCGCTTTGGGTATGTTTACAACAGTAACAAAAAAAAGAAGAAAAAAAAAAAAAAAAACAACTGGCTGCTATACTGTTTAGGTACTCTTAGTACTTAGTCTGCCAGCACTTCTGCTGGTTGGTGTTTGCCCGGCGCAAACCAGTCTGGCAATTACCATCTAATTGAAAAGGTGACCGCTATGTACCAGTGAGTTATAGCCAGTTGCCTTTATTAGTTATTGTTGTAACCATCCTCGAAGTACCAAGATTAAGTTTTGCCGTGTTAGGGTGTACAGGGAGGACTGGTATTGGCTGCTGGTTTTTCCCCTGACAAACAAAACCAAATGAAATGTTGAAAGTTTAATCTGAACAGCAACACAAGGTCTGATTAATATTGGAGTCCTGCACAGTAAAGAAGCAAAGGAAAAGTGATCAGGAGAAATCCCTCTGACAACGGCTTAAAATTGGTTGCTTTCATTAGATTCATGGGCAAAAAATAGTCCATGTAACCACTGAAAGCCTAGGGTTTAGGGTTTGGTTCTTACATTTTAAACATGGATGACTGATTCTTCTTTCAATAAAGTTATTTATCTATTTTTAAAAAATCTATAACTGTGTCCTCCTGTAAAATCCTCACCTTAACTAGTTGTTAAATAGATCTACAGATATTACCAATCATATTTTTTCAGCTCAATCCAGCTAACAAACGTTGTTATCAAAATAAAGAGAGAATCAGGGAGAGAAAAAAATATATTCCCACTCACACAGTTTATAATTTTCTTTTATGTATTTTGGGAATTATCCATATTTAGAGCTTTAACGACGCTGCAACCACATGTTATGATTACCTTGTATATATTTAGGTTTGTATGCTGTGCAACCTAAACTTGGTTGGAAAATGTTTAAATTCTTTTTTTAATTTTTGATTGCAAATTAGATCAAGCTAAAATATATAGACCTCTTCATTTTTAAAATAGTTTATACCTGGGCCATATTTAAATGGAAGCACATTCAAAAAAGAAAAAAAACATTACCAATAACCCTAGTATTTACTATACATTTTACTAGCAGCATCTTTATATTGAGCGTGTCACTTTGGGGACTTTCTAATTCTCAGCACAGAATCATTCAATACAAAAGAAAATACAATTTATTAAAGATACAGTACCATTACTATACATAATAAGTCATAAAAACAGTCTTTTGCACACTGTATATTACATGATTAACTAAACTCTTTCACTTGATTTCACCTCTGCCATGTTCTACAATATGTTTTGTTAGCATACTGTACTGTATCCACACACTTTGCTGGACAGAGCTGTAGAATGTGTTGTCTCTGGTTTCTTGGGGGTTACCATTCTGATTTCAACAAATTCTGAAATTTGAACTTCCTGTCTTGCTCATTATTGCTATCCATTAATTACAACGAATATCCTCGGAGATAAAAATGTTTGATTAACTTCACTGTGACCCTCTAAAGTAATGTGGCAGCAGGATTGTCCACTGAGCTCAATTAACAAAAAGAACAGTCATTGTCCTCTGAAAACAGGGTGAGATGTGCAAAAAAAAAGGCTTGGGTGAAATTGTCCTTAAAAGTAGAATTCTGCTATAAGCTTACTTTTAAGTGTTTATTTGTATTAATGAACAGGATATAATATGATGCTTTTCACAAACATATATAATATATATATATATATATATAACATATCTAAATAGTAGTCTAAATATATATATATATATATATATATATATATATATATATTACAGCTATCTGTAAAATTTATTTCAGTTGATATGGTTGTGATTTACTTGAATGCAACGCTATCAAACTTTTTATTAGGATAGCTTGAAACTTAACCAAAGGCATGTACTGTACAGTGTGCACTAAAAATATGACTATTTAAATGGATTTTATTGTACTATACATACATTTTTTTTAATTTTGCTATGTATTGACCAGTGCTGAAAAGTAGAAAGTTCAGACAATTTATATTTGGGGATATACTAACTAGGATGTCAGTAACAACAAATTTTTCAGTGAATTTGATTATCGCAATCTTCCACCTAAGTGATATCTATGTTTTGACAATCAGATACCATGGCCACATAAAGGATTAAAGATTTTGGGTCCTAATTCCTTTTGGCACCATAGCATTTGAGTGTTCTTTTTAATTAGTCGCTCTAGCTGGCCTTGAGCAGCAGTTTGAGGAGTTTCTGAAAATGCAGATTATTCATGCACATTTCAAGATTAAAATATATATTTTGTATTATTTCTCTCAAATGGTTGGCTGTAGTGGTTATTTGTAATCAGTATTAAACATGTTTCCTGTGCAGCTTATATAACTACACTATTTATACATCAACAGGTCTAAATAATGTGGTCATTAAAAAGGTACATATGGAAGAAGGTCAGAACACTATAGTAACAAATCTTTGCTATGACACTTAACTATTGAAGTGGTACAGGAGCAGGTCCATTGGCATTAAAATAATCATAGCTGGAACAGTGGAGGAATGACTGGCAAATGTGAAAAGGTGAGTGGCAGAATGTGACAAGAAACAATATTAAGGCTGTAAGATATACCAGGCAATACTGCAAAAAAGGAACATTCTGGAAAATGTGCCATAAATGTCACTTTGTGGAGAGTCGAAGAAGGGCCACCCAGTTTTTAGCAACAGGTCATTAGCAGTCCATGTTGGTTGCCACTAATATTCCTCATTACTCAGATGGGCAGATACAGTGTTTGGACAGTACAACCATTTGAATTTTTTGGGAATACTACAGGATCCATGCTATATCACAGAGGTTTTGTTTCATAGACATTAGGAGTACTCCTGCTTAGCCATATTTGCTGTCTAAAAATAGTTTACACGTATGTGCACAGTCATTTATTCTAAGTGAACCAGGGATCTCTGTAATAGATAATAAAATATTAGCAACAGCAACACACTAAGCAAGCATGGGGTGTAACAGTACAAGCCATGCCTCTTTCTGTGCACAAGAGTCTTTTATTCCTTGACAATAAAGGTGTCATACTGGTTCCCCTTTCAGTATTGCCTGACTCTCTTTTTACTATTTTTCTATGTTGCAAATACACAGGGCAGACATCTAAACTAAGAAATTGCTTGTTTCTTAAATCATCCATAATATTGCTTTTGTATTTTGGTTGTATATGTGCAATCTGTACATTTCATTACATTCCTATCACCAGATATTTCCTAATGGCTACAGTCAACTTACAAAAAATTTCAGTTCATATTTGAACTTTTCTCTAATCTGTGAACTAAAAATACCAAAAGGCAAACTAATATTAACATCTGTCAAGATTTAATGTCCTTACAGAACACTGACATTCCAAACTCTGCATTAATTTTTAAATAAGGGTAAATTATTTCATTCAGCCTTATACAGAGAAATACTAAATGCAACAAAAGTTTGGATTCTAAAATAGGACCCAGGTGGGGACTTTAAAAATGCTTGCGCCCATACCAAGCTTGTCAATGGTTACACCTATCTGGGCACACTATCAGAGCCTACGATCCATTGCTCAAAACTCGTGCTTTGTTCCCTTGTTCTCTGCACCACTACATACATAAGAAATGATCAAGCATTAAAATGTATAATATGTTTAGTGGTTGAGTAAAAATTGAGGCATATTTAAATTAGGCACATTATACTTGTCAACCTTCTCAGTGCAGTAAAAGGTGTGCAAATTATTACAGGGGATTCACACTTCTCTTCCTTTTGCAAACTGGTTATGTAAAAATACAATCAGCTGTAATCACTAGAAGGTAAGAAAATAGATACATCACATTCCCTCTGTAAGCACACACGCAAAAAAACATCATACAGGTTTTGGCTGTTATATGAATGGGCCAGAAACAATAAAACAAAGCTTGCTTCAATGAAAGGCAAATGTGCTCATATCACTGGTATCTTATCTGTCCTTTGAGGTCAGTTTTTCAATTAGTTCCTGCAGGGGAGCTTGCTCTCTTCTGTCAATTAGGTTGAATTCCTGAAAATGATAACAGATAAAAAATGTGTCATATTTTTCATACTCCTTAAACATAATATTTTTTTATGTTTTCTTTGTTACTCAAGCCACGTATATCCGCTCTTTCAAGGGGTTGAAAATAGAAGGGTGCATTGGCGCAGTGGTGGCAAACATGAAAATGTGCAGTGGTGACTCGCAGAATAGGTTGGGAGAGATGGAGAAAAGCGCAGATGCCATGGTGTTAGGGTGGCAGTGTAACATGTTGGTGAGAGAAAGGGGGCAGGTGCAGTGCTGAGAGTGGGGTGGAAGAATGGTGGTTGTGAGTGTTTAATGTGCTCAGGTACAACATGCAGATCAGGAAGGAGAATCAGCCAGGGGAAGATGGTCACAGTCTTAGTGTCAGCAGGAGTTGTATTGTTGCAACTCTCCCACCTCATACATCAAAAATCCTTCTTTTTCCCCTGGCTTACTCCCTGTAAGTCCCATATTCCTAGCAGTATTGATTAGGCACTTTAATACCAGTAATTGTAGCTACAGAAATTTGTTCAATGCTGAACATGCAAAAGAAAACTACATTTTTTTTTACTGAACATGCTTGGGGGGGTAATGGGGGCGGGGATATAAGGCCAAAGTTGAACAAGGCACATGACTGAATCATACTTATTAGTGTAAATTACAAGTATTATTTTGCAGCACTTCCCCAGTTCAAAAATCTAACGTATGGCTGTCCATGACTGCAGCTTTGCACCTATCCACATAGCCAGGTCCTCTCATACCTTTCAGTTTCCTGGTAATAAATTGAGATCTTACATTTGTTCACCACCCACCTTCTGTGACAGGTCCTCTATAATGCAGAGATGATGAAAAATACAGTCTTACAACTAGTCGGATCTGACTGCCGACGCCCAACCCCCCCCCCCCCCCCCGGCTAAATACAGAGGCAAATTAAATATTAAGCAGTGCACAAGCACATATGGCCCCTTTGCTTAAATCCAAAGTATATATATAGTTATTACCTTGCTTGCTATTAGAATTTGCTTTGCCTGATTTTGGGTTTACTTGGGCTTTAAATACAAATTACATTATACTTTCCCCTTATTGGGCCAGATTTATTAAAGCTCTCCAAGGCTGGAGTGGATACACTTTCCACAAGCTGGAATTGATCTCTTAAAAGTCCAGAAGTCTCTTAAGTAATTAGTCTCCAGAAGTCTCTTAAGTAAAAAGTAAAGTAATTTGCCATTTGTTAGCAAATGTTTCCAATCCTGAACCAGGTCCATACCAGGTTTGCTGGGTCACCAAGGCTCACTTATAAAAGTGTATCCTCACAAGTGTATCCAACAATTCTGTTGATGAGCATTACCATTTAATAACATTCTAGTACATTGTATGCATAGAAAATTGGTAAAGAAACCCTTTTGATGCAGTAAAGAGAAACTAATCAATTCATATTGGGACTAAAAACATGAACATTATAAACACAACAGACGTGTCTGTATATTCCATATGTGCATTTTATAGGTCATATATTTGCATTGCATTTATGTCATTTATTTTTCAATGACTTGAAAATGCTTTCAAAGGGCAAATAAGATTTTTTTTTTTAAGTACAATGTTATGAACCTGAAGACCCAGACTTATTATTATAAATCAACATACTTACTAACAAAGGTTTTTGGTCCTTTTAAAATATTTTTTTAAATTATTTTAAATGAAGTTATTAAATGTACTTTATAGTTTTTTTTTTAGTTAATTTAGTTAATTTTATAGATTTTTTTGCAAACAGGTACAAAGAAAAGAAAAAGATATACTGGAGTTATATAGGTTTATAGGATTGGCTCCATTGTTAACACCACTGGAAATGTGACTTCACAGATAGAAGTGCAATGCAGAGAGCAGAATGAGCTGTTAATGCCCAAATATGACAGGTAACAAACAAATATGACAATCAAAACTGCAAGTACAATATAACTAAGAAACCATGAGAATTACAGTCTACATGGCAATATGGTAAGAAACCTAGGGAGCAGCATCAATGAACATATTAGCATATAGATATTTTCAGGTGCTGTCATGAACAAAAAATAATAGTTACCTGGACAAAAAATATAAAGTGTTTGAAAGAAGTGTTGAGATGTGCCTCTTCCTGCAGCTGGATCACTGAGTCAAAGTGCTGGTGGTAGATGTGAGCATAAACCCGAAAAAGTCGCTTTAATATAATTTTAGCTACAGACATAAAGTTCTTTGGAAAAGGAACCCCTACAAAATAAGGACATATAATAAGAATGACATAACTGCTGTACAATTGTCCCTGTTATAATAAACATTTGTAATTTCATGTGGCAAAATAATTTTTACAAACAGCTTTACAAAGCCTGATTTAATATAGGATGAGTTAACACAGCCTGTGCGGGAACATCTCAAGAATGTATATGTACACAGGTTCACTTTAGAGTAAGAGAAATTTTCAGCTTAGGTCTCTCCCTCTTTCGTGATCTAGACCACATTCATCATCATCCATACTGTGTACATCATATCCACTCTATAAAAAATTTCAGCATTTTTTAATCCACTTCAAATAATTTTCAGAGTATACTTGATCACTTATCAAAATGTAAATTCCGAACCTAGGTAACCAAGTAGACTAGATATACCCCTTGGTTTTACGTGCCTTTTATATATATATATATATCAGTAGAAATAGAAAAAATGACAAAGCAGGATATATTAAGTACTATCCAGTGACAAAGGCATGGCCAGTGATTGACATGCAATAATTATCTATTTAAATGCTTACCAATTTTAGATGGGAAGAGTGTTTCATCGTCGAGCTGGTCTTGCACCCAAGTCATCAGATAATCAATATATTTGGGGGCAGAACATTTAATTGGCTTTTTTATATTGGTCCCATCAGCCCAGTGATATTCATATCTAAGAAAACAAACAACACATTGATCTGTGATCTTAGCCTATGTCTCTACTCACAGTACATCTAACACCATGTTGTTTCACCAGAAGACCTCTTCTCTACTATGGTCCCTGATCACACACAGGCTGGTAGCAGCTGAATCTAAACAAACTTATTTAGTTCTACAAGTATCCTTATGGTTACTATGGAAAAAAATGAATTGTATAGAGTGAAGCTGGTAGGGCAAATAAGAAACATGGAGAAGGTCTACTCCTACATATGCCCTTTACCCAGCACCATCATTTTTTTTTAAGTTTTCAAAAAAAAAACAAGTACACAGACAACATAAAGGATAAACAGTAAACAATGTAATAGAAAAAAATACATATCTGAAAAATAAGTTATAATAACATTGACAAAACTATATTAACATACAAAAATATGGTATTTTTTAATTACATGTATAACCAACATTTTTCATGATCCTTTACAACAACAAAAGACTGAAAACTGCTGAACGAGCACTGTACATCGCTGTTGTGCTCTATGGAGTTTTATTTTTAGGACACCCACCCTAAATGGTGGAAAAGCTTATTTTTGTACAAAGATATTAGTACATCAGATTATTCCTCACTGATTGTTTTCTGCCTGTGCAGAATAAATGTCTGTACCTAAGCTGCATCTGTATATTGACTAATATACCAAATGATTACAGTACTAATAGTGTACTGCTTTAAATAACAATGGGCAGGTCTCCATCCACTTTTGAAGTAGTATGGGAAACATTTGCATTTCTATAAAGGTCCTAGAAAAACTAAAGTCATGCAATTTCTCCTAAATTTATGTGTCAAAAAAAGTATTTTCTTAAAAACCAAAGCCAAGTTTGTTTAACATTAAGGGGTTGTTTTTATTGTTTCACAACCCATCAGAAATGAAAGTTTCAAACATCCTCTTGATTTGAAAATGACAGTGTATGCGGAAATGTACAGAAAAATTTCTCACATTTCCTAGCCATTGAAAACCACGTCTTGACCAGTCTGGTTTTCGCATACATTTTACTTGAATGCCCCAAAGTAAAAAGCTGACGTTTACATAGCAATTAGTGATAGACTCACCTTAAATATATTCATCATTACTCAGATCCTACCAGAATATTTCTCATCCTTATCTGCAAAACTAATGAAGTTCTATCTACCTTTGTAAATTTATATACACCCAATCTAGAGCAATCCCACTTTCTACATATAATCTTCCAAAAGACCCACACACTATCTCAAGGTCGTTTTTTTGGTGGTGATTTCAATGTGGCTCCAGATCCCAAACTGTCCTGCTCCACCACTAGGAAGACCTTATCTTCTCTTCTACAGCTCTTCTAAAAGCATGACCTGTATGACTTTTGAAGATGCCAACACACAACTGAAAGAGACTACTCCTTCTAATACATTCCTCATGTCTTTTACTCACGGACTGACCTTTCTCTCACAGACATTTCTTTGGTCAATACTCTTGTATACTATGTGTGACCAAGCTCCCATCATGGTCAGTCTCCAACTGACAACACCTTCAGCTAGGCTCCGCACCATATATAGAGGTTGAATGCATACCTCCTCCATCATCCACAATATAATCAGCAAATTTCTGAAGCATTACATTTCTATTTTGACAAAAATGATGTTGGGGATATGATGATTGTTATTCTCTGTGGAGCGTAGATAAGGCATTTATGAGGGATCTGATAAATCTGGTTGGTAGACAGAAGATACTATAGATTGACAACCTTTTGCAAACTCATACCCTTGAAATAACAACACATCTAAACACACACTTAGACTTAGGTACTGAGCAGCTTTTAAATACATGACCTCAATTTCATTCACTGCTTCTTCATTTACTCCCTTTAACACCACAGATTCTAATATTAATATAGCTGGTGCTTACCTTGCAAAGAAATTCTCTACCAGATTTTTTACATCAAGAATAGAACACCTCACAGATCCTCATTCTGGGATCCTGGTATCTAATCCAGTAGAGTTAAAAAAACGTTTAGGTCATTTTACTCCTCACTTTATAACCTCAAACATGATTAGCTTACTCCACAACCTACTCCTACCTCCATTCATCTCGGTTAAGCTACCCTCACTCTCCCCAACCCAACTGCAACAAATATTAGGATCAATTTGCATCTCTGAAGTTCAAAATTTGATTGACTTTTTCTCTATGCATAATTCTCTAGGGTTGGATGGCTTCCCGAATTGAAATTACAAAAAATTAAAAATTCTTACAGCACCCTATTTATTAAAAGTTTTCTATCTAGCAGCGTCCTCTGAATGATTTCCTAAATAGATGTCAAAGGCAGTTGTAGTGAACATCCCCAAATCAGGCAAAGGCCTATTACTTCCCTGAACTATAGACTTATCTCACTTTAAATATTGATATATACAAATTTATGCAAAAATACTTGCTCATAAATTGTTATCCTTCCTCCCAACTCGGATGCTTCGAGATGACTAATTAACCTAATGCATTTTGTAAAAACAAGTAAACGCCCATCACTTTTTCTGTCTCTCTATGCAAAAAAGGCTTTTGACAGGGTTTACTGGGATTTTTTTTTTTTTTTAAGAAAAGTTCTCACTAAATTTGTTATTTGTGATGACCACTTTCTGCTATTATAGCTTTGTATTCATGTCCCTCAGCCAAAGTCTTAGCCGCAGGTTTATAATCAGAGGATTTCAACATCACTAATAGTACTCAGCAAGGCTGCCCTTGGTCATTCATTAATTGTGCAAGGGTTTTTATCAACAAGGCAAAAATAGAGAAAACCCTGAAAAATCTTCAATTACCTTTCTTGGCATCACCCTTAGACCTTCTATTTTTAAAACACTCTTCCACCAACTATAAAACCTGTCTTTGAATTTGTATGTAAGTCAGAACATGTAGATTTTTTTAATAAATGTAATTAGGACAGATGTTTGTCTCAACATATTATTAGACAGCGTGGTGTCAGTTACTGTATAAAATCCTCACTGTGAGTTATTCACAAAGCAAAAAAAAAAACAAACACATTCATTTGACTTCTGGAGCAAGCTGTGCTTTGATATGCAAAAAGAAACAACTGCAGAGTTTGCCTTGGTCATTAAAGAGTTACAAGGGGCTACAGATCAGCTCAGCTATTACCCTCAGCTGTGTTTAGCAAAAGATTCCTTCTGCAAATCATGCAAACCACTCCCCTCCCCCCATCAAGCCTCTGTCCTGCACAAGCAGCACCAAAGCCCATTCTTATCTAGGAGTCCTCTGTATGTCGGGATGTCCTTAACGCGGGGACTATCTGTATATCATGTAATCTACATTTAACTTTATGTCTATACCTCATTTATTTTTTGGTTATTGTTGAATTTTATGTTCACATACTTTTGCTATAATTACTGTATATTACTCGTAATGTATACCTATCAAATTGATACATAACATCATTATATATAATATCAATAAAATGTGATTGCTAAAATCACTGTATATGATACTATATTATTACACTAGATATGTGTGCATTTTTAACATTTACCAAATTATTTACCATAATTTTTTATGTTTACATACTTTCACCAAAGAAACTATATAAACAATGTATATCCTTCAAAACTGTTACAGAACATCATTACACATAATATCATTATGTTGCTTTTAGTTTTTAATATTATTGTTTTTGATACCTTGCTATTACATTAGATATGTTTGTTTGTGTATCCCAACATATGTATTTTCTACCCTGTTTGATCTCCTTTGCTCTTCCCACTTTTGTTTGACACCATAATCTCTGCAACAATTAATTACCCATCATATTTATTATAATTCATCTTAATTCATGACAATCCACTATATTTATCGAGAACAACCTGAAATATTTATTAATTTACCCATACTCATCTAATATGTTAAAATGATTAATTTACCACCCGACCGTTAAACCGGACCTTGGTTTTCTCACTGTTTAAATCCCATCACTTACCTGGTCCCCGCTGCGATGATCCGTTCTATTCCAGCGTCGATCGCTTAAAAAAAATACTCACCTTCTCCACGCAGCTTCTCCGGTCAGGTTTTCTGTCTTCTTTCTTCATCCGGCGAGTGCAGTTACGATCTCCAGGGTTTCCCAAAGACGTCGCTGCATGCGTCGGTGCGGGCGGGAGATTCAAAATCCTTTGCATTGAACTCAATACAAAAAAGCTGTATTGAGTCCAATACAAAGAAATCCTTATATAATATATATATATATAATTGTATATGTATATAAAAAAAATTTATTATTAAATTTATAACATTTTGGACATATTTCGGTGAGTTATGCGGTAATTCAGTGAAATATAAGTAATTATTGAGTAATTCGGTGAATTATAGCCTACAATCTAAAATAAATTTCCATGCAAAAAAATTAACACTTTTTGCATGGAAGTTTGGAAAGAATTAGAACACCCGGCATTCGGGTATGCATCCCTCGGCGATTCCTAATGAAGTCCGTGTGTGCGCCCGTCGATGGGGGTCGTAGCGGGAAATTCAAATATTTTGTATTGGATTCAATACAAAGTTCTGTATCCAGTCCAATACAAAATAATACAAAATATATTTATGTGGTTTTGTCTACAGGTATGTGACGTTGGACTGTTGGACACTAGGCAGGTGTTTTAGAAAAATATATTACTATACAGTATACCGAATTATCGCATTTTCAGTATTTTTCGTTTATTTATGTATTCTTGTTTAAGATGATTTTTGTGTCTTTTATTTAATTTTAATAAAAGTATTTTTTTTTTTTACATGATTGTGTGTTTCAAACATTTTTTATATTCATGATATCTACTAGAACCCTGTTCATATTTCTGTAAGTTACAGGTCTACAATTTAAAAAATTTCATGAAAAACAGTGTACCGCTTTTGGTACAGAAATCTAGACATCGGTGTAACGCCCAGGAGGTTAATCATTGACATTGATATTTACTTATTCAACCAATAATATTTTAACAACAAACATTTTATCACCCATCATACCACTATTCCATTACCTACTATATTCAAATAAATTAATTAAACATCATGATAACACATTATAACTTATCATATTTCCTTGCAATAACTCACTACCTACCACACTCAAAAAAGTTTCTAACTTTATTGTTATGCAAGCAGATCACACTCAAACTTCACAATAATCCTTTATATATTTTCCCCCAGTTCTCCTCTCCCTGCCATCTGTTCTTTTGAATCAGCTTATGAGGGCAAGGCACCAGTATTCCAAGTGCAGGTATTCAGTTTGACAGGAAGAGCTGGTGTTTGCTAGCACTCCTGTCCTCCTTGCCCCTCATATGACTTTGGATTCTTGTTGGTGGTCACAATCCTCGCTGACACCCAGCCCTGTTGTTTCCAGCCCTGTTTGTACTGCAAGGATTCCAGCTGATCGAAGGTGCAGTGAAGAGAGACAGGAGAACACCATCCCCACTCGTTACTACAAGCGCAGGCAAACTTCAAAACACATGAAACTCTACAGCCCAGCCTATATTAGTTGGGCTGTCACTACCACTTTCATTGCTGCAATGCACGAATCTGTTTTCAAGCATTTATAAACGCTGGAAAATGCCCCTATTGAAATTAATGGAAGCCTTCGCTGGCGTTATCCCCGCATTTTAATTTTTAAACTGTTGCACGGAGCATTACCTAAAATGTCTCAAGGAAACGTCCTGGTGTAGATAAGCCCATTGGAATGCATGGGAATTTAAAACATGGGCTTTTAAAGCCTCAGGTTAAACCCTGGGGAAACAGTCCGTGTGGACTAAAGCTACGTACACACTTCCAATAATTATCGTTGGTAAACGAACGACGAACGATCCTGCACGATATCTGCGAACGATCGTATAGCACCGATGCTGTACATGCAGATAACGACACGATCGTTCGCAGATATTGTACACACAATAGATGCGATCGTTTGAACGATACAGGAAGTGACGTGCACCACAGGAAGTGAGCGAACGTTCGTTCATCGCGCATGCTCAGACCATGAACGATCACTGAACGACCGTACACACGATAGATGGTAAACGATCGTCGTCCAATCCGATCCGCTGGTCCGGTCGTTCATTTCCAGCGACTATTCTCGTTCGTCGGCGTCGTTGGTTACTTTTTTTACGAACGATTTTTGACCAATCGATCGTTCGTCGTTCATTTCCAACGATAAAAATTGGAAGTGTGTACGCAGCTTTAGCCATACTGAACACTGAATTTTACCTTAAGGAGAAACCACTCTCCTTATATCTGTCACACTTGGGGAGACATGGCCACTAGGGGCGCTACAGCCTGCACAAAAGTGGTTTGAGCCCTGAGAAGGGCCAAGGTGCAGAGTCTAATCAGTAACCTGGTCTTCTCCAGAGCCTCTTGTGGTGAGGATGTTGTGCTCCTGGTTACTGCCAGGTTGCCGTCCTTGGGCATACCAGAGTGGGCAGGATAATACATGGTACCAGATCACTAAGCAGAAGAATAGTCAAGAAAGGCTGGGGTCAAGGCAGGCAGCAAGCGAGGTCAGCGACAGGTGTACAGGAACAAGCTCAACAGAACTGTGGACACGGCAATAGTGGAGACATGAATGCTGAGTGCTGTGTCTGAGCTAGCTAAATACCCAGGGATGATTAAGAGGCTATTTTTTGATTGGCCAGCAGGTTAGAAAGGTAAGTGTGACTATCATTATTTTTGAGTTATTTTGGGGAACAATTTTGAACAAATATTTTGTGAGTGGTTGCATTTCAAATTAACTGTGGTAATGTACAGAACCAAAATTAGAAAAAAAACTTGTCTCTGTCCAAATATTTATAAAGCTAACTGTATATAAATATATATATACGAGGGGATGCTGAAGTTCCTGATTTGCCCCCTTCCAGATGAAATAGTAAAATGAGTGTGGGGGGATATGACAGCCTAATATCTTAGTATGTAACTGTGCAAATATAAGGTCATTGCAATTCTTGAAACTGTTTTTTATTTTAGTAAGAATCTGTGATGGCAGATGCACAAGCAAGTTTCACATCTTTGGAGTTATGGGCTGTCATTAATTAAATACTGGAATCCTATATTCACATATCCATGAATACAATAAACACCACAGTCAGACACATGCTTTTGCTTCACTGTCTATATATACTTTTATTCCATGATTGCATTTTGTCTAAAAACTGTTTATAAAACTCTGTAAATGACTCAACAGATATTTGTTTGTTTGAGCTATTATACAGTGGTAATTTTTTTCTGTAATGCTTTCATACATTAAATTATAGTACAGTCTCATGTTCCCCTGAGAAAGTCTAGTTACGTGCAATGCACCAGAATTCGTGACGGATATCTTCCCTAAAAGCGTAGGGGAATGGCTGATTCCAGATAAGTGTAGATTTCGGTTAACTAATATAAATTCCTTTTTCCTTTTCTCAGCCATTCAGCACTAAACTTGAATAGCAAGACTTTAACATTTGTCACTAAAATGCATATTTGCCTTAAAAAAAAAAAAAAAAAAAAACTCTTTCCTCCTCCACTTATTTTCTCTTTTGAATAACTTACAAGGAGTTGGCATAATAAATTCAAATTGAATATAAGGAGGTATCTACTTTTGTTTATAGAATTCTCTTTAGTACCCTTTCGCCACCCCAAACAAGCTGCTGTTTTTTTTCTTCTAGACCTTCCTATTGTAACCCCACCCCACACACACACCTTATTGACCCCAACAATTAAAACCCGCAAGGGTTTTCCACACAAGGTGCTCACCTGGAACTTTAAATGCTTCTCCTCTCTACATAAAGATTTTGCTCTTTCCTGTAATCACCTATTCCAATACCTACAAATATCTTACTGCCTCCACACTAACTTCTTCCCATCACTGTCTCTCTTCACTCAATAATACATTCTCATTTTCTACATAACTTACCCTTAAATAGGGGAGGTATGCCCTGTATTTAAAATATTTTACAAGATTCCTATACTTCTAATATATTCTAATAGGAGCAAAAGTTGGGATTATCCTTTACCCCACATTCATGGAAAAAAGCAATTACAATTACCCAATAAAAAAGCTTCTTGTTCTTCAAACAATAAGGAATTATTCAAAGAATAATTTACAGATGGTACATCACACCCTATAAGCTCTCCAAAATGTCCTCTAACTATTTTTTGTCAGGCTCGGAGAGACCACACTACTATGTATCTATCTCTCAGTGGTGGTTTGAGCCCTAGGAAGGGCCAAGGCACAGAGTCTAAGTAACAGCCTGGTCTTCTCCAAAGCCTCTAGAGGTGAGGGTGTTACACTGCAGACTGATACCAAGTTGCAGTCTTTGGGCAGAACAGTGCAGAGTACCAAATTAGGGGACAAGAGAGTAATCAACTACGGTGTGTCAAGGCAGGCAGCAAACAGGCAGGGCCAGAAACAAGGGGTCAAGTCCTAGAAGGCTACATGGACACAGGTAACACGGGGTCACAGGACACTGGAGGGTGACAGGAGACACAAGCAGCACTTAAACACAAGGGAAAGCAGGAGACACAGGAGTAGATTAGAGGTACAGGTGACACGGGTTATTGAATGCACATGGGAACACAAGAAACAGGAAGACACTGGAACAGAAAGGCAGGACATGTAACAAGGGAACAGCAGCAGTGCTAGGGGTTCGTCACTAGTCTGTAGACACGTTGCTCAAACACTTAGAGGTGTGTCTGAGTCCGTTAAAAAGCCAGTGTCTATCGGGAGGCTGTCTCCTGATTGGGCGGTGGAAGGGGCCAAGCAGACTGAACCTAAAAGACTGGGCAGGCACAGGGTCAGAACTGCCCGTATGCACAGGTGAAAGGAGCCGGCACTTTAGCAAAAAGGAGGTAGGTGTGACATTCTCCTAACTGTCGGACGGATTGTGGGTTAGTGGGTTTCCTAGCACATATGCACATATTGCATTTCCATATTTTTGAACTAAATATTTTCTCTAATTTCTGAATTACCCTTCGACACTAAAACTTAATTGCCCCAAGAAGCATAATGACATATAGATATCCCTTCATTCACATAGTTCTAACAGCTAAGTTCAAAATCCTTAGAAAATGGAAATTTATGATACTCCTAACATTTCTAAAGTCATCCGGGATGTTAAAATATTCTGCTCATACGAAAAGATGTTTGCTGTGACATATAAAACTGAACCTCTTTACATATCAATGGTCGATTTGGTTACAGAGCCCTAAGCACTTTCTTTCAAAGTTTCGTTTCTCTTATTTTTTTTTTACTCTCCCCTCCCTCCCTGGTTTGCTCAACCCTGCTGGAAATTGCTGACAGCTGCTAAACTGACTTGGATCACTGGAGCTCGGGTAAAAAAAGTTAAGAAACCCTGTTAGAGTGTTAGAATTTTTTTTAAAAAATTGCACATTTTTTCTTAGTTTCCACAGGCACAAGCCTCGCTTCAAGCACTCTTCAATCTGTCTAGCATTGCCAACTGATCTCTGCTTTCTGTGGCCATGCCTGCTTTTCTTAAGCAGAAAACTGTGCCTCATCTATGCCTTAGGTAAAAACCCGCATTAGTAAAATACCATAACTATACAAACAGGAATTACCTGTCTGCCTGAAAGATATAGGATGCATCATAGCCCCGGCTCATCACTTCCTTCTTTTAAACATTACTTTATTATTTCTCAGATATGACGGACATCGGTGTGGCAGATAGCATTTTGGAATGTGAGTTATCATGTCCCGTGTGTCTGAGCACCTACAAGGAGCCAGTGTCACTAAGCTGCGGTCATTGTTTCTGCAAGAAGTGTATCACTGAGGCTCTGTGTCACCAGAGAGATGAAGGGAGATCATACAAGTGTCCTATGTGCAAGCAGCACTACCAAGACTTCCCATCTCTGCATAAGAACCTGCAGGTGTCCAGCATTGTAGATAACTATCTGGCCATGCAGAAGAAGAATGAGAGCATCCCAAAGAAGACCAATGGCATTCCCTGCAATGACTGCTTGGATTACCCCAGCACAGCAGTAAAAACTTGTGTCAGCTGCGAGGTGTCACTGTGCCATAAGCATGTGGGGAGGCACATCAAGAAGAACCACCTCCTGCTGGAGCCCACTGCTTCTGTACAAGAAAGGAGGTGTTCGAAGCATGACGAGCCCTTGAAGTACCACTGTGAGAAGGATTGCAGCTGTATCTGTGTCACTTGTTATATTGCTGGCTCCCACAAAGGCCACAACGTTCTGACATTAAAGCAAGCTCATCAAAAGAAGCTGGCCACATTATCAGCGAACACTTCTGTCTTGTCACAAAACATATCTGCATTGTGCAAGGACATAGATGATCTCCATGCTGGCTTGGCAAAAATAAAGGAGAATACGGTTAAAATTTCCAAACCCATTGAAGATGTCCGTGACAAAATTATAACATTAGTTAAATGCCAGTTTGAAGAAATCTTGAAAGCAATTTGTGACAATCAAACACTGGCAACATCCAAAGTTACTGAGGTGATGCAGCAAATGGAGGATGCCAAAGCAACCACTGAACAGGCACTGAAGGAAATACAAGTGATGAGCAAAGAACCAGATGATCTGCTATTTATAAAACATTTTAACAGCTCACAAGCACTGAGACAGCCAGGACCTCGGATTAAGACAATGCAGGTTGTCGACGTGGAAGCTGATAAAACAATGATTGAAAATGTTAACGAGGAAACCACGGACTACATAGCCAGCATTAGCCAACATTTAAAATACATGTATAATGTTCTGCCACAGCAGCTTATATGGCATGGAACACAGCAAAATCAAAAGGCAGTTCTTCCAATGAAAATGAAAAAATCTCAGAAAATGAACTTAATGTTTAGGAACACCATATATTCTCACTGCTCATATACAATTACTGTTTCGCATGAGTCCAAAACATTAACAGCTGTATATAATTCTAATTATTCCCCTCATGATAAAAACAATGCATACCGCCGCCAATGGTATCCATCTCCTTGCTCATCTATACAATCTCCTTGTAGTTGTAAACTCCCTGTGGTCATTCAGAGCTTAATT
Organism: Pyxicephalus adspersus; assembly: GCF_032062135.1. NCBI lineage: Eukaryota > Metazoa > Chordata > Amphibia > Anura > Pyxicephalidae > Pyxicephalus > Pyxicephalus adspersus. Next base: position 79,153,544 of record NC_092860.1, read on the forward strand.
TTTCATGATTCATCTTCAAGTAAGGTCTACTGCCTGGTGGATGTCAGTAAATCCAATGACTGGCAAGTAGGTGTAGGTGTGGTCAAAAGAATGTCAAAATCAACCCACTATTATGATGACTACTATGATGAATCACAAAATATGCATACTACAATAGATACAAGATATCTACGATGCAATGGAAATTGTCTTTTTTTTGAATCAAGCACCAGCCTTTCACTTGTATGTTCTAAAGTTAAAAAGCTGAAAATGGAGCTGGATTTTGAGAATAAATTACTAGGCTTCTTTGATGCAGGAGGTGAGACAGAAACACCTATAATAATCTGTAAATGTGATGATATCTTTAATGATGATTTAATTGTTGGATTTAACCTTTTAGATGGGTCAATAAGCCTGATCTGAGTAGCAACTCAAGTCATATTTTCCAGTAATCTCATGTAATTTTTTATGTGTTTAATCCAATCACCCCTTCTGTATTTTCTTCTGTTTCTTTTTGTAATATTTTACACAATAATAGATCATACCATTAAATTATGTAGGTTGCATACGATGGGAAATAGGTAGGACTTTTTTTTGTGTCCCCCTCACTTCTGGTGGCTATTGTCTCTAATACAGAAAATTATAAGAATTCGGAAATTACTACTTGCTCCAGAACAGGAGGTAAGGGGACCTCCCTGTGATAACTGTTTAATAAGGTATCTCCCCTCTCTTTCCTCATCTTTGCTCTCACTTTCTGCTACATCCAATTACCCTACCCTATTTTTGGAATGTATTTTTAGGACGGGAAGCAAGGGGAAATCTCCCCAAAAGAACACACAGTAACAAAATAAACCAACAGATTGTAGTATCTACTGTCCAAAACTAGGGAAATATTGTCACAGCTCCATAAGGCAAAGTGGTGGACCCACTGTGTCACCCACCCTGTGGAGACGTGCATGGGGCGCAGCGTCTAAGCAGTAGCTTGGTCCTCTCCAGAGCCTCTAGAGGTGAGGATGTTATGCGGCAAGCTACTGCCAGGTTGAGGGCCCCGTGCTCGCCAAGGCAGGTGACTGCCAACAAGCAGGGACTGAAGCGTAGTACAAAAGGGAAAACCAGGAGGGAAGTCAGACAAGCCAAAAGGTCAGGACCAGCAGGGAATAAAGATGGTCAGGAAACAGGCAAGAGGTCAGGACGGGCAGCAAGCAGGAGTAGTCAGGAATGAGCCGGGGTCGGTACACAGAGAATCAGGAACAATAGAGATAAACAACAGTAACCTGGAAGCAGAGCCAAAGGAACTCCTTGTTCAGGCAATTTCCTGTTGCCAGGTCACTTCCTTAAGAAGGGAAGATGGGAGTGGATCAAGTGAGCCGCAGACATCAATCCCACCAGCAGAGGGAGTGCTGTTGCTGGGATGGTCTTAGGTGTTAGATGTTGGCCAGCAGAGGGAGCGCGTCTGCGGAATACCCTGGTTCTCCGAGGCAAGTGAGCAGTTGACAGAGAATCACCTGACTTGGAGCAGGAAGAAAACATAGTGTTGGATCCAGAGGCAGAGATGGTGCTGGCAGCAGGAGGCTGCAAGGAGGGTGAGCAAGAAGGAGGCACAGGTGACCTGGACTTGTGGGAATCTGTGACAAATTTTTTGGTAATCATATATACACACACATATATTGATTGTTTTATAAATAGGTTTGGGTTTTGAATAGAGGTGGTAATTTGTGAGCTGAATTAGGATGACAGTTACCACTGCCATTTTAATTACAACTGCATTGCCACTGCTATGTCACAAGTTACACAGTTGGACTATTGCCCAAGTAGAGTAGACTGTGCTTTTGTAAAAATTGTGGGTGAAGATAGGTGGCTAAGAATGAACAAAAATACCTACATGACTGGCAATTACTTATTTAGCGAGCCTCCAGCAGACAGATGCCTGTCCCATTTTATCACGGAGGCACTGGCCAGGGTGGCATATTCCCCTCTGCCCCTGGGTGTTTATGTGTACAAGAAGAACTTTTTATAAAGAAAGTTCTCCTTTTCATTTAGGGCCCTTTCACACCAACAGTTGGCAGCTTCCGGCCACGCAGCAAACTGCTCTTGTGCACTTGGGAACGTCCCACGACAGTGTGGGTGACTAGATTTGCACATGACTACAACCACAGTGCACATTTTCAAACAACAATCTGTCACAGCTGACCGCACAAAATGATTCTCAAGCTTTCTTTTTTACTTGAATGGAAGAGGTTGGGATTGCGTTTGAGCTCATAGTGCCGAGTGCTGAGACTTACTGCGGGTCTAAAATGGCTCTTATTGTTTTTGAGTGCATTACTGCAGTTCTGAAGAATCATCCAGCCAATTTAAATGTCTACCCGTTTAGTGATTATGTCAATGCTGGAAATAAATTGCACCCAGGAAGGCAACCAGGGATCCAATTATCTGTGCATGGTAACTAGGCTATCTCAGAACTGGCTAGTAGAAATGATAACAGTTGCAATTAGGAATATATGTTTTCTTTTACAGCACAGGAACACTCTGCAGCTTAAGTCTATTTCATTTTTGCATACAAGTGCTGTAAGGCAATCAATATTGTATGGCTGCTAACAGCAAAGACATTGAACCACCAAGGTGCAGTATAACATTTTTTAACCAAATTTCTTTCTCGTGTTCCATGTAAATGTACCTGATTTTTAATATTTGATTGCATTATAGTCAGTTTGATGTCTAAGTAATGTTTACGTCATAAATGTTTATAACAAAACTACCATATTTGTGCTATATGTTATTTAAAACGTATCACAAAAAATGATCGCGTTTTAATGCATATTCTGTAAACTGCCTATAAAGCTTATTAGTGTGAGTCAGCAGATCCAAAAAAAGACATATATAATTCTAGAAAAGTTTGCAAAGACTTAGGAATGTTCTTTATATCTCCTAAAATGTAATCTGATCTTTCTATAAGTAATAATCTTTCAACAGATGTAATCAAATCCTAAATTGCAATCTGATTTTTCTTAATAAAAATGTACAAAGAAAAAGAAAAGACTCAACCTTTTCTACCTGTAGGAAACTGCTGGTTTACACTTGTCAATTCATTTCACTAATAAAATAGGTAACAGAACCACCCTCATGAGACCCAGTATGCAGTTCCTAATGTGTGTGCCTGTGCCATCTAATATATAGCAAACAGACAGGTACACAATGGGCCTAATTTATTAAAGCTTTCCATGACTTGAGAAGATAGACTGTCATAGGCGAACCTGGGTGATCCAGCAAACCTAGAATGGATTTCCTAGAAATCATTTGCTATAATGAGGCAAATGTTTTCAATCCTGGACCAGATTCATTTCCAGGTTTTTCTGGATCACCCAGATTCTCCTGTGATAGTCTATCTTCTCTTGTCTTGGAGAGCTTAAATAAATCAGGCCCAAAAGCAAAAGGTTTCTAATGATTCATGTAACTGCTTTACTGTTCTGTTCTGTGAATCAGGCTGGCTGGCTGCCTGAAAAAAGGTATAAGCTCTGCATACAACAGATGTATATATTTTTAAAAGCAGAAACACTGCATTGTTTTATTTGAACTGTTTGTCTTAGTAATATTCTCTAAATATCACAGGATGTAACAGCAACGGGGACTAAACAAGACCATCTATATTGAATCCTGTCATGTTATTACCCTGTCAGTTACATTCTGCTGCAAGAGTAGAAAACTAGGAAAAAATGCCCAATTTACATCATGACCAATATCTTCCAATGTTAAGAAAAATTGTTTGGTGCGTATTGCTAAAACTTAATACTATGGGCAGCACGGTGGCTCAGGGGTTAGCACTCCAGCCTTTGCAGCGCTAGGTCCCAGGTTCGATCTCCAGCCAGGACATTATCTGCATGGATTTTGCAGGTTCTCCCCGTGTCTGCGTGGGTTTCCTCCGGGTACTCCGGTTTGCTCCCACATCCCAAAAACATGCAGTTAGGTTAAATGGCTTCTCCCTAACAATTGACCTTAGACTATATTAATCACATATGACTATGGTAGAGACATTAGATTGTGAGCTCCTTTGAGGGACAGTTAGTGACACGACTATGGACTTTGTACAGCGCTGCATAATATGATGCCGCTATATAAATACTGTATAATAATAATAACTTACAAATTCAATGAAAAAAATGAGCAAAGAGGGGCTTTTTCAGCATAGAATTTAAATTTAAATCATATTAATTCCAGGTAGGTAAAGTATCAAGATCTATGAGCGTGTTAGAGTCTATACTAGCCATCCCCAGCTTGGTAACTGGTCACGTCATGTTTCTCATTCTGTCACCTTTTCACCCTAACAATGGGCGGTCCTCTGTAGAGCACACCTAATGACACCAATGCAATTCTTGGCAGCATTTGTACAGTGAGTACAAGAAAGCATGAAGCTGAGTGAGCCAAGGGGGAGTCCACAATGAAGTGTGCTCACAGAATGTGGGTTGAAGGATATTGGATGTCAGCCAATCAGAATGAAAAGTGGCAGCAGGAAGGAGTGGACTTTCCGTGTCGGAGGGTAGGTAAGTATTTGATGAGAGCAACTTTTATCAGGTTATGGCCTATATAACAGGCCATGACCTATTATCAAAAATTCACAAATGCATTTTTTTAAACAATTAGTTTAAAAAAATATTCTGCAGATTAAAGTATTAATTTTATTCTATATCTTTTCCATTTAAAAATGACCCAAAAATTATGGTGGAAAGCATTACAAAAAAATTTACAAATGAGGCATAAACTTATAAAAAAATGAACATTTGTTAATGCAACACCCAAAAAAATTATTAAAAAAAATTAAAAAGAAAAGAAGAAAAAAATAAAACCTTAAAGGAATGAGGTATGTAACAGAAAATAATCACAAGGAGAAAGAATGGTTTTTGAAGGCAAACAATATCAATGTATTCTTCATAATTGTTCATAATACATAAAATGTATACAACAAAGACTATCTTTCAGTCTATGGAGGTGTTTATTTACCCTCCAGTGTGGAGCTTACTTACCATCTTAACCTAATTGAATCCTATGGACAATGTGAGTCTCTTTCACATTTTCTTTATAATCATACCTTTCATGAAGCCAATATTATACATGTACCTCCCATAACACGATCGTGCAATAATACTGTTACCATTACCTTAATACAATCATGCCTAATATTATTTATTTAATTAGTTACTAATTCATTTATTTTCTTTTTCTACTGTACATTAATCAATATTCTCTTTATGTACACATTATCCATATCTGCCCGACGCTACATTCCAATACTATAAACACCCTACCCCAGGACTATTACATGAGTTACAGTAATACCCTACACTGTGATTACTATATGAGTTTTTTAATACCTATCCACACATTGATTTACTGTTATATGAAAACCTCTCTTTGTCTCAGTTTTGATGTACTTAATGTAAATTTAGATACTACTGATCTATCACTAAAACGTACGTCACCCCTGAGGTGGCCTAAAAACGGGCAAAACACGTGGGGCTCACGGCCGTTACGTATGCAACAAAATATGTGTACCAATCTGCAATGTGTTTAACAGATGACGTTTGATATTATATCAATACATTGATATTGTTTGCCTTTAAAAACCCTTCTTTCTCCTTGTGATTATTTTCTGTACCTAACACTAAAGGTTGGCAAACCACAGCCTTTAAAGGTTAAATTATTTTTTCCACCAGTCCCCACTTGTTTGTAGGAGGTAAGTAAGGTTGAATAGGGAATAGGGTTGAAATGTGATTAAATATGTACAGAGCACAGACATCATATGCAGACTGTAGTGGGTTTACCTTTGATCTGCATTTTTCTTACTGAAATATTAATGAAAAAGAGTCCAAAGAATGTACCAATAATATTGGTATATTTTATTTCCAATTTAAGCTTTTAAACAGCATAACAAACACTGTTCAGAAACTTCCTATTACATATCAGCGGCTGCAGTTTTTGCCTTATAAGCCAAGTCCATGCTGTCATTTTGATGGCAAAAGTAGGAGGGAGGAACTGCAGGTGGAGAGGGACAGGGCATACAAGTTCTTTTTGGCCCTACACCCAATTCCCAGATGGTTATATATTTATGACAAATCTACTAAAATCACAACTGTAATTTAAATGTTACTTGTATAGTGGGATATATGAATGTAGTATTCATGTCCTATTTCTATGCCTAATCTCAAATAAAGTAGTTCTAGGTAAATTAGATAATTGGCACTAAAGCAATTGTCAAGCGCTGATATATACCAACTCTCCAATGTAGACACAAACAGACAGCACACACAAAAAATATCTTACTTTGGGCCAGCAGACATTACTGGACAACTCTCCTCTGTGCAGAAATCTGTAATGGTTCCATATAGCATATTGATCTGGTTGAAAAAATCCACAGCTGAAAGTGAAAACAACAAACTATTAGATGCCGAAATGGGAATGACTCAACGGAAATTCAGCATTGTAATTAGGAGCAGTCAATCGCATAAGAAAACTGCAGTACAAAAAAATGGAAGGAAACAAATTATAAAATAAGTTTCATATACCTATGAATCCTCCAAAAAGTGTTTTTTTTGTTCGTTTTTTGTACTTTATTGAGAACAGATTGGAGACATGCATCTTCAGATGGTTTGATAGCTTGATCGCAATAAAAGTGCGCTGACACTAAAATATGCTACACAGGCACATAGTAATGGTATACCATTATACATACATTTATTCACATAGCTGGTCATACTTTGCTTGTGATCAATTTTGAAACTCATAGTAAACAGTTTTTATGGCAAAGTTAACACTCACCTATGGAGAGCTTTAATAAATCAGACCCTTTAAAACTAAATTCTAGGGTTAGAAGGGGGGGGAGCCTTGTATACTCGAGGGGGGACATATTGCTGACAGCATCTACATGCTGCTGCTGCTCCTTTATTGTCCATGATTGGACAATAAAGGAGCAGCAGCAGCATGTAAATGCTGTCAGCAATGTGTCCCCCCTCGAGTATAGAAGGCTTTTCTGCTTAGGTGATTCTTGGAACAGGTTGTATTGCTTAATGGCAGTGTAGTGTGCAGACATGTCCTGGACTTGGCTGTACATAAATAATAATAATTTTTTGCTGTATTATGTATTGGCTGTTTATGTTATCTTTTCTTTTTTCCTGCAGTAAAATACAAGGTGTAGTGAAATAAAAGACATTTCACTAGATATACATATGCTATAGCAAACTATTTTAGGGAACTTAATCTGAATTATATTTAGGAACAAACGTCCGTGCTTACTATTCACAGCCACCCATTCGTTAAGGTCCTCCCCCTCAGGTAACATGACAGCCATGCGGAGGTTTCCACTGCCAAGAGTGGCTTCCGCATGTTTCAGCAGCTCGTACTGGTGGGAGCCTTCAGGAATACTCTTCTTTGGTTTGAAGGTCTTCGAAGAGCGATTGCCGCTGTAAATGATAGGAACAGAAATAGAAAGAGAATGTTAGTGACCACATCTTTATAAAAATATTACCTTTTCATAACAACTTTCTACAAATTATGATCATGACTTTATGAATAATTATTCACATATTTTAAAAATTAATAACAATTGAAAAAACTATTTCAGCATGCAAATGTTCAACTGATTTTGTATTTGTTGCAGGCTCATTCAGTGAGATTCAGGAAAAGTGGGAAAATGTTTATATGAAAATCCTGTGACCCTGAAGAACTTGAGTTGGATAAACTTACTTTGGGTCATAAGAATGTGAGAACATTATGGAAAATTAAGGGGTCTATTGATAAAGCAGTGAAACCGACATTCACTGAAACATTCTCTGGTGGAGAATCTTCCAGGTATATGTGTTTCAATAACAGTAATTGATCTCCACCAGGAGATTTTTCAGTAAATGTCAGATTACCTACTTTCAAAATGGACCACAAAGCCTTATTGTGAAGTTAAAAAGGATATTGTTCTTTCAAATAAAAATGTAAAAAAGTCCTCCATTTTGCTGTTCCTTATAGTTACTACTTGCATCATTGGCTTACCCACTGTAAGTCGCCTTTTCCTCATAAAAAGTGGCCATTTCTTCTGGCAATGCAACTCAACGGGCAAGGGCAATACTGAACTCCTGCCATTACCCTCTGCTGAATGTGAAATTCTGAACTTGCATAGATTTAAGACCAAATGGCTCTCTAATGTGAATAGGTTGGCTTGATACCAGTGGTGACACTAGGATATGCTCACCAACAGATTCTTTAAATGGATCAAACAAAGGGAAATGTGCATGTGATGTATAGATGCACTGCATATTTTTCTACTTTTTTGCCTTGACATACCCTTTATTATTGTACAATGGCATTTTTAGTATTTTTTTATGCCAAATATGAAAATCATTTAACTACAATTCAGAAATCTAGTTGCATTTCCAATCTTTTTTTGATATTGCCATAGATCGGAAACCAATATTTAGTGAATGCATTAAAAAGATTCATACAGACAGATTACCAGTTCAGTACTTCATTGGTTTTTCATCCAAACATTGCATTGCAGCAGTTCACCTGTTTGACTCCTTTTGTCAGTGACCTGTTGATTTGGGAGCCCAAACTACTAACTTTTGGTCCTGTACCATAAACATTAATATAATCAATAGTTTCTTGCAGCAACTAGTTTAAAACCAGATTTGGAAATCTGAATGAAATCAGAGAAAGGGGAACTTGGGCATTAATAAGGACTTTCCAGGTAACCTATTGGGTACATTTATGAGACAATAAACCTCTGTGTGTGCTGCAGTGGATTACAAAGAAGCCAGATTAAGGTAAATTGAAAAAACACAGCTCCATCATTTGCTGTAATGCATTACACTGGAATTGCATTATGTGTTGCCTGGAAATACTCATTAAGGTACATGAAAAACATCTTTCCTCTATCTATTCATTCTTCATTTACTTTTTTGGTATAAATAAATCGTAAAAACACAAATTTTAAGCCAGGGTGATTAATCCATTTTAAATCTGATACCTGTTTATAAGTCTCATTTACAAAATAGAACCAGTAAAAATTTACAAGTGTAAATTCCACTGCCAACAACAAGTAACCTGCCCCTAACCTCTTCTGCAAATGTTTTGAATGTAATGCTGTCTCATCTGCAGTGGTAAATCTCTCCCAAACCTTTGCAAAACTGTCTTAGCTGTCCAGGTTTTCAGAATCTTATAAATAAAAGGCAGCCAGATATACAATATAATAGATACACATCTATTTTTTTTTAATTTATTTTGCCTCATAAATTTTCCTGAAAAAATAGGCCTTCAGCTCTTCAAAGCTAAAGAATGCAACTCTATTTTATTTTTTTCAGAAGCTAAAGATCATAGAAATTTAGAAACCTGGCAACAGAATGTGGGCATGAGGCACCAAAATAGCTAGAATTTAGCAGCTATCCTCCTCTGACAATCTAATATTAAGCTCTGTATTTTGGCACAGTTTAGTTCCTTAAACTTTTTCAGCTGCCTGAACACACAAAACACTGTTATTATGCGATGAACTGGCATTAGATGTGTTTCTCTTTATAAAACACAACATGGCACTGCACAGGGTGCAGCATTTCATCCTGACGCTCAGAAGATCTTAAAGATGTGTTGCTCATCCTCATGTAATTAATCTGTATAAATCTACATTTAAAAGTAATGTGCTTCATGTTTTACATATTACTTTTCCAGTGTATTATGGAATAACAACAGGCAAACTACTAAATATACAAAGTAATGCGAAGAAGAATTCTGGGTGTCAACCAGATTTCTCGCGGGTATCTGAAAAAAAAAAAAAAAGCTGAGCTGCGCATGAGGAGTTTGAGCTTTGGATGCTAGGATAGCCAGCAGTCATGGCTTCTCCTGCGCATGCTGGGAATGAACTCCAATCCTGTGTAGGACTAACATCATCCCTACCCAGCTAATCAAGATAGCCAAAGATCGACCACAGGGAGAGAGGAAAGACGAAGATAGTGATGCCCTCCAAGGACACAGGGGCAGGTGAGTACTGCGGGTTCAAATCTGCAGCTGTGTTATCTTAAACAAAGATGTTTAATTTTAGGCTCTTTTGAATATTGTGGTTAGTTCTACTGAATATAGCAAGTTGGCTGGGTTATCTGTATCTACAGCTGCCACATTTGTTCAGGATTAAGTCACAAACTATTCCCTGCAAGCACTGCATGCAGGGAGCTTCTTTATGTTATAGCTTCTTAAAGGAAACCTGTATTAAGACATTATGAAAACTTCAATTTCTGACTTCAGTTTTAAAAATACTAATCTCCTGGCAGTAATGTTAGTCCATTGGCTTTAACAGTACCAGGTGGAAATATTTTCTTTATTATAACAGATGTAAACCTTTCCACATTTAGGTATGGAAAAAAAATTAGATTACCTCTACAATTGTGAAAAGATGAAGGTGGCCTAACAGTTCCAAACTTCAAATAGTATTTGGCTGCTAGAATGCAACAATTGTGCTGGGGTAGGGAGGACTTTGAGGATTTGATTGGTGGTATTGTGACTGCAATAGCAGCTTCCACATCCTAACTAGAACAATCAGAAATCAGGACCCTCTTTAACACTGTTGTCTGTCCCATGACAAATTACCGGTACTTCACAAGCTGTTGAGGTGACCTACACTATCTCATTATTGAGGGATCCTAGACACAGGGTAATGTTACCTCTGGCCCTAAGACCTGCTCCCTAGGTCTGCTGGAGGATGAATCGTACCAATGAAATATGTCAATCCCTATTATTAGACTTCTATTTACAAAGTGTATCTCTCCTAACATAACTTCATTTGTCATGAGGAAAAGTCATTACTACATTAATTAGAGGAAAAGCGATATTTTAACAGTTCGGCTAAAGATGCACACTCTAGCTTTGCTGTCCTTAATTTTGCAAAGACTGATGTAGTAACATAAATCCTGTAACAAAGTAGGAAAGCAACCTTTGACACACTGTCCATGGAAAATACACATCCAACTTATACCAGAGACAAAACACATCCTGCTAATACTAGTGATTGACAAAACACAGCCCACTGATACCAGACAACTGACTTTGCACATTATACTATTACCAACGGCGAACAATACACACCTTCCCTTATCAGTAATGGGGATGACACTAATTTTTCTAATAATAGAAGGAAACAACTATTTGCAGATTTTGATGATATTTGAAATGGCTGGGAATTTACAGAAGAAACTGAAAATGTATGTATTGGCAAAATATAAAAAATTAAGGAGGTGATTTTTAGTCCAGGAAGAGACAAGGAATAGGTTTATTAACACTGTTTTACATTTTAGTGCAGCAGAAGCAGCTTTGTGAACTCAATAGATTACTGGTATTCTGGCAAGAGTTGTTTTTCTGTACTTGCAATTTTTTAACAGGTTAGAACATGGAAAAACTGATCAGAGAGCTGTACTACTACATACATTTTAGAGTTAAAAAGTCTATTTTCCTAAAATCATTTTCCCTACGCATATTGACTGCAAGTTCCTTGCCACAATTCCTAAACACAAATTTAGAAAGGAAACAATCAAGATTATGTTATGGAGGAAATACTATCTGGCTTCTAAACTGACTCACATTGTTCAAAGTCAACAAGGAAATGAAAGATACTGGTTAGAAAAACAGGAAAATGTGACCTAGAATGTACTGTCAGCACAACTCCCTGTCTTGTATAAACAATAATCTTATATTATTGGATGGGCCCCTTATCCTTAAATGTTCACAAAAGTTTCATTTATGTTTCTCATTCTTCAAAGCAAACAAGTCACGACAAATGAAAAAAAAAATGTATCCAACAACAAAACATAGTAAAGTGTTCATCTGCATTAAAATCCATTGCTGATTGTATGAAGGAGATTCAAAACCCCGGGTTACCTGAGGTATGCTACTATGTTGGCACACAATGCAGTGCAAGGTGTCTGTCTTTTGGCTGTCTAGGCTCCTCACTGTATTGCAGGGTTTACTAGGGGTGTTCCCATTGTAAGTGTCTAGGTTTCAGAGATAACTTGCACCAAGATTTTAACGTGAGTTAGATTTATCAGAGCCTTACAGTGCCCGTTTTGTATATGTCTGCTTATGTTGTAGAGTCACTTGCATGAAGTATAAAACAAAAAAAACATGAAGTGATAGGCAGTCCACTGCTAAGGGAAGGTTCAGACCTACTTCAGGATTGAGTGATCCCGCGTGGATCCCTGTAGGTGAGCCCTTGCTTGGTCAATCCTTAGGAACCAGCGCCTGCTCATTTGACAGCTGGGGGCAGTAACCACTACTGCCACCCCCATTCAGTCTCCAAGGGGGTGACACTTCATTTAGTATCTCCTGAGAAACAGCGGTTCTCTGGCATGAAAAAGTGATAAACGCACCACAAGCTAATAGCCACTTGCACATGACCTTAGTCTGCCTAATTCATCTGCAAAATCTATGCACTGCCAGATCGGAGGAAGTTTTCACTTTTTTACAGTTACTGTGCTAACATTAGTTTAGTGCCCAATATTTCCAACTGCTAACAGTTATCATCCAGCACATGTTCCCTACACTTATTGGCTACAATTACTTATAGATCTGCATTTGTAACCTTTAATAAGGTATGAACCCCCTTACATAAAATAAGTCTTTACCAAGGAAGCTCTATTATACATAGTTTAATCTTAAATACCCCCTAGTATGAGAAAGTGATGTGTCTTGTGCAAAATGTGCACATCATTTAATTATAGAAGCATCCCATGTTGTGGGGTGTTCATTTGTTGTGAGTTCATATTACCCCTGATATTGGTAAGTGCATTACCAATTACCTCTGTGTTTTTCCCAAGTAACAGTACCCCGTAAAGCCTTTAAAATTACCCCCTAGGGTTCACATACCGCTGGTTGGGAACCAGTGTTCTACACAATCTCTAAAGAGTTTAAGGTGTTTATGAGCCTAGAATATATTTTTCAATATACTTGTACACTTTATAGGATTTTCTTAAGCACATTGTTTTCAGGATCTGTATGTCTGTGAAGGTTCCCATTTATCCAGGTCACTGTGTGAGATTGAGAAGATAGCATTCACTGTTTAATGGTTGTAATTAAATTAAGTAATTAAGACTACTGACGTTTTGCATTTCAACCACAAGATGTCGCTGTTTCTTAACACAACTGAATAGGTTGCCAGTTTTCATATTGATAGGAAGTGTGGTTGTTCTGGAGAGAAAACAGGAAGGAGGAGAGCAGACATCTTGCAAGGACTGTGTGTGTAAAAGAGAATCCATTCGCATCCAAGGGTCAGCGTGTTCCTAGAGACTCAGAAGCTGTGGCTGAGTGAAGCTGACAACCATCCAAGGTAGATCCTGTCCAGATTTTCTTTGGGTTATTGTTTGGAATTTTGTTTATTGTGATAGTATGCAGTAAAGTACTTCCTGTTTTATATAAATTGGTGTCAGTGGGCTGCTTTTCCTTGTTTGTGACTTCGCTGTATCCTAGAAAGCCCCCGGTACACGGCTTACAACTGTATATCCTGTAGACACAATGAAATGGACCTGTTTTTGTAATGTTTCACAGCCTGTGTAAAGACTTTTCACAGCCTGTCCAAGCCCCTTCTTCAGTTCTAATAGCATAGGAAATTTCTGGTAGAACTGTAGAAACAGCCTAAATAGGCTGCAAAACATCTTCAACATTACAAAAACAAGTTCAGTAGAATGTGACTAACTATTACTAGATTTAAAAACCTGTATTGCAAAGTTCCTCTGTTGCCGTGGGTTTTGGGTCATTGTCATGCTGGAATACCCATCCACGACCCATTTTCAATGCCCTGGCTGAGGGAAGGAGGTGCTCACCCAAGATTTGACGGTGCATGGCCCCATTCATTGTCCCTTCCATGCGGTGAATGTGTCCAGTCCTCTTAGCATAAAAACACCCCCAAAACATAATGTGTCCACCCCCATGTTTGACGGTGGGGATGGTGTCCTTGGGGTCATAGGCAGCATTCCTCCCCCTCCAAACACGGCGAGTTGAGTTGATGCCAAAGAGCTCAATTTAGGTCTCATCTGACCACAACACTTTCACCCAGTTTTCCCCTGGATCATTCTGATGTTCATTGGCTAACTGCAGGCGGGCCTGTACATGTGCTGTCTTGAGAAGGGGGACCTTGCGGGCGCTGCAAGATTTCAGGCCTTCACGGCGCAGTGTGTTACCAATTGTTTTCTTGGTGACTATGGTCCCAGCTGCCCTGAGATCATTGACAAGTTCCCCACGTGTAGTTCTGGGCTGCTCTGTCACCGTTTTCATGATCATTGCAACTCCACGAGGGGAGATGGGGAGATCTTGCATTGAGGCCCAGACCGAGGGATATTGACAGTTATTTTGTGTTTCTTCCACTTATGAATTATCGCGCCAACTGTTGTCACCTACTCACCAAGCTGCTTGGTGATAGTCTTGTAGCCCAGTCCAGCCTTGAGTAGGTCTACAATCTTGTCCCTGACATCCTTAGACAGCTCTATGGTCTTGGCCATGGTGGATAGTTTGGAATATGATTGACCGATTGCTTCTGTGGACAGGCGGCTTTTACACAGGTACCGTAACAAGCTTGGATTAGGAGCACTCCCTTACAGAGGGTGCTCCTAATCTCAGCTTGTTACCTGCATACAGAGAAGACACCTGGGAGCCTGAAATCTTGCTGGTTGATAGGGGATCAAATACTTATTTCACTCATTACAATGCACATCAAGCTCTGACTTTTGGGAACTGTGTTCTTTGGTTGTTATTCCGTCTCTCACAGCTACAATAAACCTACCATTACAATTATAGACTGGTCATTTCTTTGTCAGAGGGCAAACTCAGCAGGGGATCAAATACTTCTTTCCCTCACTGTCTGTGTGTGTGTGTGTGTGTATATATATATATATATATATATATATATATATATATATATATATACACACACACACACATATACATAAAAAAATCTCTTCGCCCTTTTATAGCTCTTTTTCCAGTAATATATTATTCCGGCTACAATCTTCTTTTGCAGTCTTTCTACACCTTTATATTACAGAAGACCTTGACTAAGGTATAAAAAAAATATATATATATACAAATTTGAAATCAAATTCTAGCAGCATGATTCAAGTAATTCTTCCCTTACATAGAATCCTAATAATAGCTTTCTGCAGTATGTAATTTAATTTGCATACATTGTCTATGGAGAAACGTGAGTGATTGTTTGGTACATCTACTGTTGAATGAATTACAATGGCTGAAACGTCAGCTAGTAGAAGTTATGGTCTAGTAGTATGTGTTCTAAACATTAACTCTTCTATAAAGCCAATAGAGTCATTTTTATGTCCATGTATCATGTAAGCCATACATATGATACTTGTGGTTTACTCCGTTTAAAAATAAGAATTAGGCTACGTACACGAAAATGAACGATTAAAAACCGATCAATGATTATTCTCGATTATCCGTAAGGACGGTCGGTTTTCGGGGACATTCCTCATTCATCCTCGTTGTTAGCCTGTCGTTATTCACTTTTTTTGGTAATGATTATCGAACGATCGGTTGTTAATCATTTGTTTCCAACGATAATTATTGCACATGTGTATGTAGCCTTAATTTTTACATCACTCTCACATTGGATACCTAATCTGAAATATTCAAATTATTTTTACGCTGAACTTTTTAATTGCAAATTGGTTAGAGATTTTTGGTCGGAAATTCCCACGTGAAAGTTAAACCCCCCCCCACAAACAAAGTGTATGCAAAGTTACCTGTATCTAACAGACTAAGTTTTGTGCTTTACCTGCAATATCAGGCATTTGGTTATCACCACATCCGGGCGGCTCTGGTTGGTCAGTTTAAGGAAAGTGTTCGCAGACTGCAAAAGCTGAGTATTGCCACTTCTTTCCTGAGTTTACTTCTATCTCTTAGTTTGTCCTTGCTGTGTCTGTTGCCTGACCCCCAGTCAAATATAACAGTTCCAATCAAATGACTGTATGTCAGGTGACTGTTAGGACTTTTCACATTGCAGTAGGACCTGAGAGAACAGGAACAGAGGTGCTGCTCAATGAGAACTGCTGTCCTGCTCCTCTAAGCCTCCTGTGCAAACCTATAGCAAATCAAACATTGTCAAATTACCAATCTACACAAATTCCTTTTCTATAGCTCGATCATTTTTAATCAAAATGCCCAGTTCTCAAAAATAAATACCACACAGCTGTGAAATCACTTTTCCTCATGAAAGCTTCCATGAATAATTAATTCAATATATTATCTCACAAGCCAATTATTATATACGAGGGGGTGCTGAGAAATTCCTGGCTTTGCCCCCTTTTAGATGAAATAGAAAAATGAGTGTAGGGGGATGACAGCCTAATATCTTTGTATGTAACTGTGCAAATATCAGGTCTTTGCGATTCTTAAAACTGTTTTTTCTTTTAGTGAGAAGCTGAGGCACAAGGCACAAGCAAGTTTCACGTCGTTGGAGTTACGACCATCATGAAGTTTCTCCAGGGAAAGTCAGCAAAGGACATTCACACTGAGATGTCACAAACACTGGGGGAGAGGTGTCCTTCTTACAGCACTGTCAAAACCTGGATATCTCATTTCAAGACTGGGCATTTCACCATTGAAGATGACCCCGCAGTGGGCGCCCCCCAACCTCAACTGACCCGCCACAGTGGGTCCCCGCGGCCAAAGAATTTCCAAACCCAGAAATCAACAAAAAAAGTAATGTTGTCCGTTTCCTGTTGGACTACCTACCTCTGGGCTCTAGTATCAAAGGACAGTATTATGCTAACCTCCTGGACCAGCTAAAGGAGGCAATTAAGACGAAACGCCATGGAAAGTTGACCTGGGTTTCAAATTGGGTTTTTAATTGGTCCACCATCCCCCCTATTCACCTGACCTGGCCCCGTCAGACTATTATCTGTTCCTGAATTTGAAGAAACCTCTGAAGGGGCAACGTTTTGAGGACATTTCTGACGTCAAAGATGCTGCTGAGAGCTGGTTTGTCGCCCAACCAAAGGACTTTTATTTGAGTGGTCTAGAAAACTACAACTAGAACTGCAACTACGCTGTACCAAGTGCATCAGTCTCAGGGGGGAATAAGTTGAATAAATGTGTTATTTCATAACTCTGGCTCTCTGGGCAAAGGAACTATGCGATCATAAATAAGGGCAGTGCTGCACCTTTTTTTTTTTTTTTTTTTTTTTATAAAAAGGGTTCTTTACCCCTTTATGTAAAGTGAAAATTCTGAGTATGGCTAGGCTTTAATGTCAGCCAGAAGATAGAAAGTTTTAGGATTAAATAAAAAGAAAATTTGTGATATAATCTTTATATACCAAGTGTTAATAAAATGCATATTGACATTTGTGAAGACTAATGCATGAATGTTCTCATGAATCTGTTGTCTGTCTCCCTTAATATCCAAATTACAGTCTGAGGAGGTGGCCTTGCTGTGCAGCATAAATGCGGTATACGAGCCCATACACACATCAACATTTTGGTCACTAGAAATGATCTTTTGTGATAGCTTATAGTGACTGAAGAATGAATGAGAACTGTACACACAGTGCTGTTCAGTTATTTGGAAATGGAAGAGGTGGGAGCAGGGGTGAGCCGGAGGTCATATCCAGTCAGTTGTCTAATGATTCTTTATGGTTGTCCCCTGTAGGGTGTAGTTCTGTTTATTCATCATCATCACCATCATCATCATGAACAATACTGTCCCATACTGTTTCCTTACATAAACATTTTGACATATTCTTTGCCTGGACAGTAGACTGAAACCAGTAAACAAAGGCGGTCAGGAAATCCTTTATATTGTGGTAAGACAAAAATAAATAATTTTCCTTTTATGTGCTTACATGTTGTATCGATGACCTTAATGCCCCAGGCAATACTGCTTAGCAGACATCACCCATTCAGTAGACCACAAGTTCAGGAAATTCAACATGCAACCTTTATGACTTGAGTGTAATTTCAAATGACTAGGTGTCCACTATAAATAAACCTAATTAGTATAATAGAAGCACTCTAAACACATATAAAGCCATAACCCAAAATAAACAGCTATGCAAAAATTTTATGTACCCTAACATACACGTATCAGAAAAAAATCTATAAACCCCTTTTATTTACCTATGGTCACATAACCATCCAGTCCCCTCTTTTCACGGCTTCAAAGAGAAAAAGAGAGAATTAGTCTAGCTGCAG
The DNA here is from genome assembly GCF_032062135.1 of Pyxicephalus adspersus. Lineage (NCBI taxonomy): Eukaryota > Metazoa > Chordata > Amphibia > Anura > Pyxicephalidae > Pyxicephalus > Pyxicephalus adspersus. The sequence goes on from NC_092860.1 coordinate 79,171,730, forward strand.
GCGTTGATGGATGATCGACATCAGTGTTCAACCACCCATTTTTGTTAAGTCGGGTGGGATGAAATTGTAGGTGGGTGGCAGCCCCTGTATTGTGACCCAACTCCTGAGTAACCACCAAAAAAATTACACTGCCGGGGGATTTATTTCTTCCATATGGAGTTTTAGTTAGACCTCATGAAAATTACAATGCATGTTTCTGGACTCCTCACTTACATAAAGATGTTGATAAAATAGAACAAGTCCAGAGAAGGGAAGCAAAAATGGTGAAAGATCTGAGGTATAAAAATAAAAGGTATAGAAATAAAACATATTGAAAGAGACTGGAACTGCCCAATAAGTCAAGCAATGGTAGGTGAATTTAAACATGCTTGGGATAGTCATAAGTCTATACTAAGACAAAAATCCTCCACTTCCAATGCTAAAAAAGAAGCAGATTTTTTGGACCATTATGGTTTTCTAGGTGATGTTATTATTCTTGGTTTTTATGTTGCCAGCAGTTCCACATTAAAAGTATTAGGCCTGAAAAAAAAAACAAATGTAGTAATGACATCTAAGGACTAGTAAAATGTAAGCTATTTTATTTTTCATTTTCAACATGGTCTAAAAGAAATTCATAGGCTAATGCAGCCTTTCTCAACCAGGGATGCATGCAACCATAGAGTTCCTCTAGAGCAACCTTTCTCAATATTTTGCCAAAACCTTTTATTACAATTGTCCTGGAGTACCCTTACTGAAATTATAGGAGGTCAATAGAAAAATGAACTTTACATTAGTGGCCAGTGGGAAGAATGTGCCCTTACAATGGTGGCCGGTATAGTACCCTTATAGATAGCCTCAGGTGCCTCAGTATCATGCTGCCAACTCAAAGGGAAAGTCAATCAAGCAAAGCTCAAAGAACCAATAGCAACCTCTGGAGGAACCCTAGGGTTCCACGAAATCCTTGTTGAGAATGTCTGTAAAACCTATTTTTTTATAACTTTATTATTAACCACAGTAAGACAACATAAAGGTACAATAAAAGAAAAAGCAGTTGAGTTTTTGTACATAATAAAAAGAACTATGTCAAGCTCCAAGTCCTTATTGCATAGGGCATAACAAAATCAGGATATTTGTTGTATAAAATTCACATCAAGGAACAGTGTGTAAAGTCAATGTCATGACATGACATACATGTACCCAGCCATTGTTGTAATAAAAACATGTAGAAAACTATTGTGTCTGACTGTGTACTCCATTTTCAGTCATTTTCCATAACATATCCTAATAAATTTAGGCATAACCAAAACTCACAAGGAGGGGTATGGGGGGGGGGGGGTTAACATTTCTTATCTGGGATAGTGTCCTTATAAAGACTAATGTCATCTCCACACAATATGCATAACCTTTTTAATTGTCTATAAGGGATGCGTTATGGCAAACACTGAACGGTAAGCACCCCCACTGGCCACCATTATTTGAAGCTTTTCCCTAATGACCCCCAAATAATTGGTTTCAACAAAGGTTTCTCAGAGACCATCCAAAAATTGATTTATGAAGGGGTTCCCCCCAGACTTTCCATAAATAGATTTCCTAACATGAAAATTACATCTGAGGTACCTTAGCGGTAAGAGGATTGGGAAAGGCTGGTTTTGCCATCAGCAAGTAAAATTAATCCCACGGATAAAGGGAAAACCATGACGGGCTGAAATTCTTCTCTTATTCCCTATCTATCTAGTTTGGTCTGGACATACATTTAAAGATTACATACATAAACACAATATCCTTTTATAAGCAGATCATATTTTGATATCTGAGAAGCTCTGAGAAGTGTCTAAGCAAAATACATTTACCTATAAATATATTTTAATTACTTGCTTTTTTAAATAAATCAAAATATGGAATAGGAAGGAAGTAAAAAATGTATCGTCAAATGTTACAGTAAAAACTCAAAATGTTATCTTACTTATATTACAATAAATTTTCACTGGTTTAGATGATGTCAGCTTATTATCAGGTATGCTACAGTAGCTGCTCTGTTCGCATTTGTTTGCACATAAATGCTGACCTGAAATAACACAAACTTTAGCTGTGCAGTGCACGTTGTATGCAATTGTATTCAGACAGCAGCTGCATCATCTGTGCAAAACCTCAGCTTCATGGCATAAGTGTACAGCTGAAGGCAATGAAAGGGAGGGAGAAGCCCACCAACAACTATTCCTTGGATATTACCAAATTAAGATGGAATTATCTACCTACCAAGAAAAAAATGACTGGGAAATAGACTGACTGTTCAATTAAAAAAAGTTCCAAAGCTTGGGGGGACAATATTATAATCTGTAATTCAGGTCTAGGTTCAGCGATGTTATATGCTCAAAAAATGAGGTCAGCTGACAACCTGAATATACTGAATGACCCGGTTTGATCATCACAGGACTTTTTTAATACCACAATGCTGGGATTTGGGTGAAATAATGGTTTACAGAACATGGGAGTCAAGACCTGAACCCCATTGAGAATCTTTGTGATGTACTGTGGAAGACATCATGAAATTCAATTCTTGAAAATATAATGTGACTCCAGTCTCTAGTGACTTTGCATAAGCCTATCAAAACAATATACCATGGTAAATGCTTGCCATCATTAAAAGTGGTCCAACTAAATATTAGATTGTGTGACTTTTGTTTTTGGGCCAGGCAGTGTATTTACCCCCATAATGCAGATTCCACCTATTCCTAGATCCCTTCCAGTCAACGTTACATAAAATGCCCACAGTATCCTATTTCTCATTATAAACACCAAAAGAATTGTAGATATTCTGTAACAGATCAACAACAATCCTACCATACAAGTAAATGTGCATTTAACATCATTTTAGTTTTAAACCTGTTAATGCCTTGTGTGGATCCAGCAGTCCTAGAAGTGCTACCGTTTTAGAATTTCCTTTTGTTCCTCTCCTGACAATCACACAACAATTCAGTGGAGGAAAAGCTGGGCCAGTAGTTCACAACAGTATTGAATCCAAGGAGGTAGAGTGCCAGAGAAATTTGCTGCTAAATATCCCCACTGATCTGACCGGACTGAATTTGAAGCAGAATTTTACTGTTCCTAGTACCTCTAGGTAATACTACTCTTTCTTCCTGTCTCAGCAATGGCCACTCAATGGCTATTATCTTACCCTGCTGTCAAAGGCTGTCAGAGGGACAGGAACTATGAGAGGAAACATCTCCCCACAGTAATAACAATCAGACCCGTTTACATTTTAAACCTATTAAAAAATAATTACATAGGGGACCTAGTTCACCTTCCTAAAGTTTATGACTTTCATCCTGCAAAATATGGACTACACCATATGAAAATGATGTGTAAAATTATTTGGTTGTTTGTTATCAGTGAACACATTATCCTGAACCCATGATCCTTTAGGCTAGGGATGAATAGCTGCACCTATTAAAGCCTTTCTGTGGTCCCCTAATACATGTCCTGGCCGTCTGACAGCTGGGCCGCAAGCGCACAGAGACCAGCGGTGGTCCATAGCTTTGGCCCGTGCACCCCCCAGCGAAGTCAGGAGAAGGACCCTGCTTGGGGGGACGCACCGGCCAGAGCAGGGGACCATGTCTCTCGTGCGCATTGCAGGCTCAGGGGGGGTGGGCGGGTTGTGCCTCTGGTCTGAGCCTGCGATGGGAGAGTGGGCGGGTTCTGGCATCATAACGTCACACTGGGGGAAGCTTCTTCCCCTTAAGTGACACATAGCTCCCTGTGCATCCGCGGTCCGTAGTTCGTAGATTTAGTGGTCCGCGAGCTCAAAAAGGTTGGGGACCACTGGACTATATTACACACCCTTGACCATTGTAAAAGAAATAATCCATGGACAAGCTCCTACAAAACTGGAAGCAATGCCATGGCACACAATGCCTAGCAAGAGGCTACAGTCCCTCACAGAGGAGGTTTAAAAGTCTTGGTTAATCTAGCAGTGAATAAATTATATAAAATGTAAACCAAGGTACCAAAAGTACTGTTAATTTCTGTTAGCAGATGAATGGTTTTCTATTTTCCCGGAGCTGCTTCTAAATATTTCTAAAATGTTTCCTTTAACATACTGAAAAAGTATTTTATCATTCTGTCTACTAAATATGCCAAAATGGGACTGTAGTGTGCTGAGGTGTGACAGTTCTATCTAGCTTAGATATATTACTTTGGTGACAAAGCGTCCTTGGAAAGAATTGTAAAATGTTAGCAAAAATGCATATCCAGGGAAGCAGATAAAAAGTAACACATTACAGTAGGCTGAAAATGGAAACTTAATGTGCTTTAAATATTATTCCGATAATAGCATTATCAAACCAAGCCCTACCCTGGAGGGCATACATTTAATGAAATCCTACAAACAGCACAATGATGTAATACCTGAGTGTAATGAAGCTAAGGTAATTAAGATATTGCTCCTTCTTTTACATAAAGCAAGGCTGGAGGTCTTCATTGTTGTATTGTTTATGAATATGTTATCTAAAATCTAACCAAGCAGAGCAGGGTGTTATGCAAGATACAAAATTAAAATGAATATGAGCACCATTAAAAAGATGAATGACCCCCAACATCCACATACATACATGGGCGCCATCTCATTAAGACATAAAAGAAAGGCACAACTACATGTGTGTCCATATTATTATTATTAATATTATTATTATTATTATTAAACAGGATTTATATAGCACCAACATATTACACAGCACTGTACATTAAATAGGGGTTGAAAATGATAGACAGACATAGACAGTGACACAGGAGGAGGAGAGGACCCTGCCCAGAAGAGCTTACAATCTAGGAGGTTGGGAAGTATCACACAATAGGAGCGGAAAAAAAAAAAGACTATCACTGGGTAAAATCTATTCAGTCGATCTACATTTCCCCTCTGACTAATCAACAAATGCATTTGGTCAGAGCAGATATATGTCACAACTAGCCTGCTTTTGTAGCGTGCATGACAAGCATGAATAATGGGAACACATGGCCCTTGCAGACCACGCATACAATGCACGTGGGAAAGAAAATAAAAGAAGCGAGGGGCCCAGCTGTTCTCGCCTACAGATCCCAGTATCCATGAGCAACCATGAATGTCGTAAAGTCAAGGAACACTTGCACCAAGGCCCAAGCATATGTAGAGGTAAATTTATGGCCCTTTGTGTTACATGCCAAAGTCGCAGCTTAAGGGAGTTTAACAAGCTCTTTCAACAGTGTAACTGATTCTATTATAAAATGGTATAGATACAATACAGTATTATATAGATGCCAAAACTCTATCAAAACACATTTTGTTTAACAATCATGTAGGTTCACCCTAACAATAATTGCATCATATGTAATGGCTGGTCTGTGACACACACAGCTTTTTTCCCCTGATACTAATAGTAAATACAAAACAAGATGCAAACAAACAAATATTAACATAACATTTTTTTTGCTGAATCTTAGGCTTACCCACGGGTTCATGTTTAAAGAAAACCTGAACAGAGAGATATAATAGGCTTAGTGGTCTCCTTTTGGAAATACTAGTTGTTCTGACTTGCTGTATAATTTTTTCAAGTCAGTTATCTAGAACATCTCCAAAATCGGCCCGTACCTGTCCCCAGAGACCACCAAACTCCTTGTACACGCTCCTATTATCTCTCGTCTGGACCACTGTATTCCACTAACCTGACTCTCTCCTCTACAATCTATTATGAATGCTGCAGCCGGGCTCATCCATCCTTCCCACCGCTCCTCTTCTGCTGCATCTCTTTGTAATTTTCTTCATTGTCTTCCATTTCACCTTAGAATCAAATTCAAGCTTCCTGTGGTTTGCCTTCAAATTCCTACACAGTTCTTGTCCCACTTACATTTCTGACTTGGTAAATAAATACTCCCCTAGCCAATCTATCTGCTCTTCCAATGACTTACTACTGACTTCCTCACTCATAACCTCATCACATGCATGCCTCCAAGACTTTGCTAGAGCTGCCCCGTCTCTCTGGAATGGTCTTCCTCGTCCTATTTGGCTTGCTCGTACTTTCTGCTCATTTAAAAGAGCACTTGAAGCCCATCATTTCAAACTCACTACGTCCCACCACTACATATCTCCCTCTTGATGTGTGGTACTTCCCCCACCTCCTAGATTGTAAGCTCTTCGGGGCAGGGTCCTCTCATCCAGTGTCACTGTCTGTATTCGTCTGTCATTTGCAACCCCTAATCAATGTACAGTGCTGCGTAATATGTTGGTGCTATATAAATCCTGTATATTATTATTAATATGGAAACCAGATAACCAAGCAACTATCATGTTTTAGATCAAAACGGCTGCCTGTGGATTCCTTTTTTTGGAGGTGATAAACTACTGAGTTTGAGCAATTGATTGCATTATTTGTTTACTACATCTTCTATCTTCTACATCTTCTACTATATCTTTGGAGACACAGATATCAAGGAAAATTCTGACACAAAATATAATTCCTCCCTGCTCTGTATAAAACTAGAAATTATTTTTTGGCTAATGTTAAACTTAAGAACTTATCTTAGCAACAAAAGAGTAAAATTAGCAGAAGTTTCCGAATATGGTTTGATATCAGTCCTTTGTCATACCAAGCACAGCACCGCTCAAAACAGAACTAAAGTTCCACTTTAAGAATCTGCAATCAGTCAGGTCATTATTGCAAAAAGGCACCGATGACATCCCTTCTGCAATAATCTCTTCTTCTTGCCTGATCTTTCAGGGTATCTATCGAAAAACAGATCAGCTTTGGTTGATAGGATACCCGGCAGTCCCAGCTTCCCCTGCATGTGGCAGGAATGAACAGTTACATCATTCCAGCACAGGCAATTAAGATGGCCAAAGACTGACTTTAGGAAGAGAAGAAATAATAAGATGGCGGTGCTCTGTAAGGGGACAAGGAAGGGGAGTATAAGTAGTTTAGTTTTGCTTTAAAAGAGGAAGGAAAAGCATTGGAATAGCAAGTTGCGGCCACTAAACCACCCCAAACTCTAGGTTTGAACAAACCAGCCTTTGAATGTTTACCACAGGTGGAACCACAGCTGCTTACTAAGGAATTCAGCAAACACTTATGAATATATGCCAATACCTCCTCCTCATCACTCCCAGATGGAGGTTTAAAATAAATACCCAAGAATGGTTAAGCATACAGTTGTCAACTGCCCAAAAAAACTAAGTCTTACTGTAAGGGCAGGTTCAGACCCTCAAAGTGTGTCTGCACAGCTGGAGCAGCTGGCACCTGGCCCACATCTTAGTGCTGGTCCCTTAGCATTTACTGATTTGACAGTAGACGCAAGTCAATGGTACTCAACTGCTCACTGCTACCAACATTCAATTGTGCTGCTGTGGGCAAACACCTAATGTGGAGTCTTCCCTAAGGCAGAAGTTCAGTGGCAAAGTAGGTGGTAACCACATTGCATTCTGCTAAATGTGTGTGAATACAAAAACAAGCAAATATAAATGCATAAATATAAGTGAGATATATTTTTGTTTTGTCAAATTTAAAAATACAGATGCTAAACCTTCTTTAGACCAGGCCTATAATGCACCTGCATTCTGTAATCCTGTCAAAACTCCAAAGTAGGCAAATATTGCCTAAATACGAGAGGCATATGTATTCTTACTTCTTGGGGTGGTTTGTGTATTTCTTCTATATGTGCAGTAATCCAGTATTAAACGTTGCTTGTGTGTCAGTTCCTGACCTTCTATTCTTGTGCAAGATGACTGGTCCTGACACCGACCCCTGCAGTTCTTACAGGCAACTGTGTTTATGGAGCTACTGCATTCCTCCCACAGCCCTGTGATGCCCACTAATGATGGCAACATCACATTTAATAACTGGGTTGCAGATATTATATCCTATATAACACTTGAAGATATATTTAAATTACATTTTCAAGCCTATGTTAACACAAAGCATGTTAAGGCACATAATGACCTGATCAAGGTAAAGTCGAGTAGCATATTGCCACAGAGATATTTGTTATAAGTAGACCAACATAAATGGAAGCTGATAGAGGAACACCTCCCATAAACACAACACCACTAAGAAACATTGGGGGCATGGGATACCTGCCCTAGTGCTACAAAAAAAGAACCTAAACCTAAATAGTTTTAAACTATAAAAGGAAAAAAAAAAAAAGAATAAAAGTATGTATTATTAATACAGCCACAAATCTTCTTGTTGCATTATGCTGTAACATTAACTTGAAAACGCAACCCTTCCTTCGTCCAGTTTTACTTAACCAACTCTAGTTATGTTCAGACCACATAAAGATAAAGAGGCAATATTAATCTGCTGTCCTCTTTGCTAGGCCCTTTCCGTCTGCTAACACAAAGGACACTCAGCGGCTGCATGCTCTAACAGCAATGTAGTGTCCAATAAATTAAGTTTTATTAGCCCTGCTGTTAATACGTCTTCAAAAGTCTGCTCTGTTAGCTGAAATCTGCTGCCTCACCAATCATAGGAATCAATAGGATGTCATTGAGGCAAGGACAAAACATGTTAGGATAAAACTCTTTAGCTCATGTTACTTAGGGACTATATAGTGCTTTTATAGATATTTTCCCTATTTGATATGGTCAGGGGTGTGTGTGCCAAATGTAGAATACTGTAGTTTTTGTTCCAAGCAGCGGGTGGCACTCTAGTCTCTTTTTACAAGTGAAGCATTGTATCACTTTTACAACTGCCACTCATAGCCTTAATATAATATATATATAATTCAAATTCCAAAAATTCCCAAGAAGGAACAGAATGTGGTCATCAAATGTTGTTTGTTTCCTGAAAAATTGATTACTACAATAGAAGAGCAACTGAGCCAAAGCTGTGTGTTTTGTAAACAACCTATGTATGTATAGCATTTCACATCTCTTTGCAACAACCTTTCTGCAGGTTTAAATACATTACGACAGACCTTTCCATTCACTATACATGCAGACATAGTAGCAGCTTAAACATCTCTTTTTTCAGTATACATTTTTCTGATTTTTACATGATTTATATGCAAATCACTGCTGCCACTTCAAAGTTCAAGGTGCTGACCCACCAGGTGCCCCAAACCAGGATAGTGCTAATCCATGCCCCAAGCCTGGTAGCTCGTCCCGTGATTGCACTCACGCATTTTACAACCAAAGAATCTGTACAAATATACCCAATTTAGGAGACATGCATAAACCTCCCTAGCGGTAACCCCGAGTATGACTGGGGGTAGAAAAAAAGTTGCTAAAAGCAGTAACCCCGAGTCACACTCGGGGTAGGTAAACCTATAGAAGGTAATAGTAAATAGAGCCTCACCTGATCGGCCGGCGTTCCGCGCTGTCCATCGCCGCAATCTCTATCTTCTTCCTTCTTCCTCTGGCCGGCTTCTGCACCCAATGAGTCACTCGATGTGTACGTTGCCGGCGGGGTGGGAAATTCAAAATTCATTTGTAATTCATTCAATACAAAATAACTGTATTGAATGCAATACATTGGATTTATATGTGTAAAAGCAGTACATTGTTTTCAAGAACATTTATTTTACAGTATATATATTAGTATGAGTATAATATGTATTTTTTTTTTTTAATTAGGGAAAAAATTTGAAAAACATTTTTTTTTAATACATAGATTTTTTAATTTATTCAATTTATTATTCTTACATGATTTTGTGTTTCAAACTTTATTATACTCATACTAATATATTATACTGTAAAATAAATTTTCATGAAAAACAATGTAGCGCTTTTAGACATATAAAACCGAAAGAAATGAACCGCTAGGGAGGTTAAAGAAGAAGATGCCAGGTGAGGCTTTTTGTTAGTTATCCAAGTTCAATAAACTTTTTACTATACAAATGATATACAAATGATATGGGCTGCAAGATGTCCTATTTTCATGCAGAGTTGGAGTAGTATTCTTCCCAGCTCCTTTTAGCTGGGCATTCCACCCATAACTTTTCAGTAACCCCCCATAGCTGTTTTTGGATGGTTACTAAAGAGTTGTATTATAATACATGGGCTGCCATCAGCCTACAATTTCTTTCCACCCAGTCTAAAAAATAAAATATTGGTTAAACACTGTGTGGTATAGAAAGCTCCTCATCTGGAGCAGGGGTGTCAAACTCAAATACACAGAGGGCCAAAATTAAAAACCTAGAGAAGTCGTGGGCCAACCTTGAAATTTATTTTAAAAATTGAGGAAATGTTTCCTTCTAATTAGATATAAACCCTTTTCATATGGAAACAAAAAGGTTTTGCTTCACATTCAATCTAGAACAAGCTTATATTAGAGAAAGAGGCATAAAACTTTTTTTTAATTTTATTTAATAAAAAATCTCATGCCTTTTTCTCTCTTTGTAGCCTTCTGAGTTAAATCTCAATGGTAACCTTTTTGCACAGGCTAACAATAATAATAACAATATTCTTCTATGAAAATCCAACCATTTAAGTCCATGCCTTGGAGTAGCAAAGAAAAAATACAGCTGAGGGGGTGTGCTGGAAATGCCAGACGCGGCCAATGCGGAGCTAAATCTTATGAGTGTAATTTTCATTAAAATTCCCGGCATTATTTGTGTCTATAAAACAGTCCAAGGTAGAACCACGCATAGGCAGAGAGCCCGCTGGTTTATAGATGCCAGTGATGCCGGGAATTGTAGTAGCGGCACTTTTTCAATGCAGCGGCGGGCCGGCCGCAGTTCATATTTAGGATTCCTTTGGGGGCCAAAAAAAAAAGACGTTGGGGGCCAGAATTGATACCCATGATCTGGAGTATAAAAATTTTGACTTTGTCAAAGTCAGCACATAAGGTTTTAGCTAAGAACTTCCTCTGGAGCTGATCACGGGAAAAGCGGAAGAGTCTTTGCATGATGCCCAACAGATTTACCATCTATATTAGTGTTTCTCAACCTTTTAAACTTGAGGTCTCCAGGGAACCTCTGCTATAATTACTAGATCAACAGCTTACAGTAAGTACACTAGTGAGGTGGACTGATGGAATAATGTTTCTTACATTGCTAGCAAGTGGGAAGAATGTCACCTTTACAGATCAGCCAAAATGTTCATTGGTGTCAAATAAACTGACCTGAGAGTCAAAAACTGCTCATTGCTTAAGGAACCCCTAAAAACCTCTGGAGGAACCCTGGGGTTCCATAGAACCATGATTGAGAAACCCTATTTTGCATGACACAAACTAGCAGAGATGAACAATGCAACTGCTATAACAGTGATCACTTCTAGACATACACAAGCCAGAAAAATAAATCTAATGTGTGTTCACTATACATCAAAATTGTTTTAAGACATACCAAATCATTGGAATATAAGACTATCCATTCACACTGATATGCCCTAATATTACATATTTGTTGGTAGATCTCATGAAGGTTGTACAGTCAGATTGTAATTGTTGTAGTGACTATTTGGCAGCAGACACAAAACAAGTGTATCTGTATTAAAAGATTTCCCTAATCTGGTGACAACTCAACACGTTATGCTGCATTTCAGTCTACTGACCGCTGTACATATAAAGAGAGTGAATCTCCATAGCAGGGACACAATTGACAATAAAAACCTAATAGATGGATCTATCCCTCCCACACCCCAAAAATAACACAAAAAGTAACACCTTAGGTTTCTTCTTAAAAAACACAAATAATCAGCATCATAGGGTTTGGTCCTGGTTGTAACCTTTTCTGATACATTTCATAGAAAATAATTCAAACAGCTTGTAAAACAGGTATGGGCTAATCCAAATCCAAATATTCATCCTACACATTCATTCAGCTTCTGATTTGAGAAAGATTTAGTCATGCAATCACAATGTTGTCATGTGAATTGAGTTGGATTTAAAAAAAAGAACAGAATGTTTCTCTTTTAAAGGTGGTCATTGAGCACAGAAACCCACCTATCCCTTCCTTTTCCTGCTCTTCTCCTCCCTGCCACCCCATTATGATACACTTGTTACCCTGCAGATCTCTCATGCCCCCTCCCTGCTTCCCCTTCTAATTATGGTCCCTTACCCCTGCTACTGCCACATTAAGAAGAGCCTTACACAGCTGTCACATCTCTGTTGCTGCTGGTAATTGCAGATTTATCATGTCATTGTAACCTTCACTTTTTGTTAAACTGTGATGTGTTTGTTCCTTCCTCCCTATGCTTTTTTTTTTTTACTGTCCCCTAAGTTTGATTTCTGCAACCCAAATCCCTTCATAAAAATCATTGTCAAAAAAAAAAAAAAAATCACAATAGTATCCAGATCTAAATGGATATAAAAATGATGAACACACACACACATATATATATATATATATATATATATATATATATAAATCTACTATTGAGATTAAGCCAGCATCCTACACTCAAATCCTAACCACATTCACTGGAAGAGAAGTATCAAAATAACATAAAACATTATATATATCTTTATCCTTTTAATATTATTGTTTCATTCCTTTCCTGTTCTTAATCTTTTATCATTCTAATACTCCACTTTCTAAACAATTGTATGTAATCTACAATTGTTTATCTTTCTTTTTTTTTAAATTGATATATATGGAAGATCAAAACAAAAATATGTATATGAGTAGTAAATGCATGTATGTCTGGATAGATAGATAGATAGGCTCCATATTTTTGTTTTGATTCTCCTTTCCCTATACAAACCCATAACAAGCCCTTCAGCAGTTCCCATGGTATTACAGAATCTCCTATGACATCACCAGTTCGTGCAGCAAATGATGACATCACAGGCTTTCTTGACATTTGTTTACCTTTCTGTGCCCTGAATGCTCATGTCTTGCAGCATCCAGGAATCCTAGCATAGGCTGGGCCTATGTGCCCTGAAAGTTTCCCAGGAACACCTCTGTGCTCCCCCTGCACAAGCTGCAGCCAGGGAATAATGAACACAGTAATGACCCCCAGAAACATGCAGGGATTAATGTAGGCAGGCTGTGGTCACAGGGCGGGTAATGCCCATACACAAAGGACATAAGGGGTGACAGGAGAGCTAAACTCAGGGTGACAGTGGCCAAATCACCCTGCGACAATGGAGAAAATGATAGATGGAATGGGAAAGACTATGGGGAGAGTGTAAATGAGAGGCCATGACAGCCCAGGTGACACTCACAACAAGAAGCTCATCTCCTCGCTGAGCTGACAGCAGCAGGCACAGCAGCAGCGGCAGGGCGCAGGAGGTGACAGTCCACTCCACACAGCAGATCACTGCCTTCTGCCAGGGAGATGGGGGTGTGAACCACACGCTGCAGACTGCCTTTTTTTCCTCAATAACTTTATTTAAACTGTACAGCTGCAACAAAACACCAAGGAGACAACTTAGAGATCACTGACAATCTTTTATTACCTTTTAAAGACCTTCATATAGTCAGTAACATTTTCCTCAGTCATGTTTCAAAAGCTACATGCTGTGTTCTTTTTACATGTAACAGAACAGCACAGAACATACAATAGTCATGACATGTCTTGACATTATTATTACACAGTATTTATATAGCACCATCATATTACACAGCGCTGTACAAAGTCCATAGTCATGTCACTAGCTGTCGCACAAAGGGGCTCACTCTAATGTCCCTACCTCAGTCATATGTCATTAATACGATCTAAGGTCAATTTTGGGGGGAAGCCAATTAACCTAACTGCATGTTTTTGGGATGTGGGAGGAAACCCACGCAGACACTGTCCTGGCTGGAGATGCAAACCTGGGACCCAGCGCTCCATTGGCCAGGGCACTTACCTCTGAGCCACCATACTGCCAGACATGACAATAGTCAATGATATATACATAGGGTGACGGGAAATATGCCGCCGCAAGAACTGGGTGTGACTACTTGTGTAAAATGTGTGATTTTAAGATGTGTGATGTGTGATTGTAATATATTGCATTGTGGTTTGCTGCTGAAAAGTACAGTTCCAATTTTTGGACGAATATGCTGCGTTAGGCTTAGTCTACTATGGAAGTTTTCCCCAGCGTTTATTCTGAGGCTTTAAAAGCCGATGTTTGAAATTCCCATGCATTCAAATAGGCTAATCTACACCAGGGTGTTTCCTTCAGGTAAGTTTTTGAGCGTTAAAGATAACACTTTTTTAAAAATTAAAATGCAAAAAACACGTCTATTGATTTCAATAGGGGACGTTTTACCACCTTTATAAGTGCTTGAAACGTTAACACGGTAAAAACATGGCAAAACGCAGCATAGATGTTTTCCAGCTGTTTAAAGGCAAGCTTTAACATGCTAGTAAAAGTGCATAAAAACGGATATAAATGCAGTAGGAACGTTTACATGCTTTTTTAAACCTGTCCATTTAGACGCAGCCTTAGGTAGACTATTGAAGTGAAAGAGTTGCTGTAAAGCAATGCAATACATGGCCCCAATGTACAGAAAGACAGGCTTTCCTGAAACAAATAGATTTCAATAGGCCCTTAGCAAGAATAACCAGAAGTATATTTATAAACAGCAAATAGCAAGACAACATGTGCTCAGTAACCATCTGAAAGGTGATGTGCACATTAGTTACCACTATACTTTCTCATATGTACCATATAACATAAATAGCGTACTCCCTTACCATGCAGCTTTATCCCTCACTGTGATCACAATTACATAATATACAAGATGGAAACACTATACAAGAAATATTCAATTTTATAGAATATATAAAGTACTTACTTGCCCATGTTTAATTTATTACATTTCAAGGACATTACCATACATATACCCATGGTAAACTGTGATTAGGCTGATCCCATATCGCAGAAGGGACAGGCAAAGTCCTTTCTGCAATGAAATAAACTTTCCTGCCTAATCAATTACTTACACCTGTTTTCACTTTATTGCAGCTGCTACCATCTTCAACTAGCCCTCCTTTGGGTTCCAGATGTTCAGCCATCTTGCTCTGACCAGAAGTTCATTCATTCTCCGCAGGCAGGAGTATGCTAAGATACCCAGCACTGTAGACAGAGCTTACATTTCCCTATTTCAAGTTTTGTTCCAATTTATTTGCACAGAATGAATAAACAATCACTTAAAATTCACTATAAAACATTGTTATTATGTAGACCCCCAATTGTATTTGATACATACAAACATTTCAAACTTAAGTTGCAATATACAAATTATACATACAGACCACTAATTTTTGATCCAGTGTATCCACTGCTACAAATGGTAAAAAGAACAAGTGTGTGAGTGTTATTTATTTTTCATCCAACCTTAGTCATTGCATTTGGTGAAAAAGGAAATATAGTGTTAATAAAAAGCTTTAGTGGATATGACTAGTCAATTCCAGGGTATTCATTTTTCAAGGGGTATGGCAAACTTGGTGTTCTTTGCCTACAAACTTAATTGCTAAAAGTTGTTCCTCTTATCTCAGAACATTGGGAGGTTTCTGTGTAGCTATCAGCTGTTCCGTGATAAGAAAAAAAAAACAGTTGTGAATAGGAACAAATCTCAAGAAAGGCAGAATAGAGGTGACACAGAACCAATAAATACAATAACAGGAACCCTGGTAGGTACAGTAAGTGTAGGCATCATGTTTAAGTGAACTGAATGCTTTTCCTAATTGGCCTAGTTTAGTCACATAGTCATGGATTAATTTTATTTATTCTTAATAACGTCTGCCCAACAATATTGTCTTACCAATATACATATACCATTCATTAGGTCATCCGAGAGGAATGCAGCTCAGCTTAGCTGATACACTTTAGTGTTCTCCCCAGACCCTTTAAGCTGGGTGCACTACCCAGCACTTTTCAGTAACCACCAGGCTGTTTTTGGGTCCCAGTATAATGGCCACCACCTGCCTACAACTTCCCACCCTGCTTAAAAACATTTCTGGAAAGAATACTGTACATGCAAGATAAGTTGTTAGTAAGGCTGATTATTGGTCAGCATTGGCCAAGTACTGACCATCGTTTTATTTACTGTGGAATTTAAAACACAGATCCATACCTAATCTACAGTCAATGTCACATAACATAAAACGTGGTCACGTGTCCCTATACCTAGAAGCCCCCCGTATTTCCTGAATGGAACAATTGTGCATTGATGAAACAGTAATTATATACTGCTGGGGATAGGTGGTGGTAATTTCAAGTATTTGCTTGTCTGTAAATAAGTGAAGAATGTTTTGGTTTAGACCTTTTTAACATGAGGGAACCCCTTGAAATAACTTTCAGGTCACGGGGCTCCCCTTCTATATTTAATATATCCACAGCTCACTGTACATTAGTGTGCTTGTCAGTGGGAGAATGCCTCCCGTACAGATAGCCAGAAAGATCATTGGTATATATTAAACCGACCTGAAAGACACAAACTGTTAATTGCTTAAGGAACCTCTAGCAATCTCTGGAGGAACCCTGGTTGAGAAACATTGCTTTGGAGTGTATCTGCACATTTTGTGGGCTCTGTCCATATAAAATGCCCCTTTCCTAGGTCTGTACCCACTCTGTTGGGACCTTAGCTCTGTAGCCCGTTCAGCGCTGTACAGCACATTTTTTATGGGTTTAGACTAGCTTTTCTCAAATTCTGTAACAGGGGTAACCCTTGAAATAACTTTTATGTCTTCAGGGAACCCTTTCTTTTCAGGTAATCCCCAGGTAACATATGAGATAGGGACTGTGGGTTTGTTCTTAAGTTGAATTTGTATGTAAGTTGGTACATTATTTTAATAAATGCAATTAGGACAGATGTCTCAACATAATATTACTCAGCGTGGTGTCAGTTACTGTATAAAATCCTCACTGTAAGCTAATCACAAACAAAGCAAACAAAAATGTTTAAATAAAATCTTAATGGAGCCTAGAAATTAATTAACTTCAGGGGCAAGCTGTGCTTCAATATTCAAAAAGAAACAACTGCAAAAGTTACAAGAGGCTGCAGATAGAGATCACCCACAACCTCACTTGTGTTTAGCAAAAGATTTCTTCTGCAAGTCATGCACACTACCCCTCCCCCCATCCAGCCCGGTTTGTATCTGGGAGTCGTCTGTATGTCCTTAACCTGGGGACTACATGTAATGACTTCACAGCTCACAGTACGTTACTGTAGTGGTCGGTGAGAACGATGCAGTATGTAGTGTGTATCCAAGACACTGACCATAACAAAAAAATATACTTTTATTTTTTTTTAACGGATATTTATAAACCATTGCAGAGTCCTGCGATGTCCAGAGATGAGGTCCCATGGTGTCCCGTCCAGCATTGACACCTTCCCTTCACACAATGATTTATGGAAAGATTCCATGACATTAAAAGTAATGTTTCTGATTGAATTGGGATGATAATGAGTAGAATTCTGATGCACCCTAACATCCACCCTAGAAAAACGAGGTTTTACAGTTGATTTAAGATGTCAGTGAGTTATCCTGGGCTTCAGTTCAAATAGATTGAGTGATCATTAAATTTCTTAAAATTGTAATTCGAAATCTGTTTGTGGCTATGATCAGTGGGTAATGTTGCTTACAAACTAGGTAAAATTATTTTTTTTTTTTTTAACTAGGGGGAATGTTGAAACTCAGGGGGAGATGGGAAAATACAGGCAAATGTCGGACAAATCATCTAGCAAATAATGTATTAATAAATATGCATCAGGGGCTTTTCAATGTTCATAGATATTGGTCCTTTTTCTCATGTACATCTGATAATGTAAAATATATTGTAGTTGTATTTGTCATTGCAGTTCCATTGGTAAAATGATTAAAATCTGCACCAAAATGAGTTTCTTTTTTTATTATAGATGTTTTATTGCCATCAATGTTGTCTTTCTGTGGCACCATGTATGGTTCAATTAATGTATTTCTATGTCAATAACTCTCTTACAGTGCTTATTTCTTCACAGTTCTTTGCAGAACTGTATCACATAGGTTGTGGGTATCACAGATTGTGTTTCTGTTTCACAAGGTTGTGGGTAATTATATAAAATTCCCTAAAACACAGACTGTCAGGTGGCTAGCGGGATTGCTTTGTGGTCATGATGTGTCAATGAGCTTTGTTTTTCTTTCTTTCTACTCCAAGTCAATGAAAAAGCAGCTTGAAAGGAGGTTGACTGCAGGTCACATACTCATGGAAATAGTGAATGATCTGAGCTACATCTCAAAATAATGAGATGCTGAAAGCATTTTGCCCTTAAACTCCAGAAGCTATTAGCATTTCCTCTTTCAATGATAAACGTAGCTTTTGCAATTCTTGATTACTCCTGCAGGTGACAGTATAACCCAATGATAAAGCGCTACATCTGCGAATTGGCAAAGACCAAAACGTAACTTTTAATATATTAATAAGGATTCCTGTGTGTTAGACTTGTGAATAAAACCTAAGAACCCAAGCGACTGCAAATAACAACAAAGTTAGCATAATAGCGTTGGACGCTTCGTACGACAAGGTCAGCTGATCACTACAATGTCACCATGACCTGATTCTCCACGTGAAGACACAAGCACCATGGGAGATGTAGTTCTAGGGGAGGCTCATACCTTTTCCTATTGGATGAGAGTATGGCAATGCACGCCGGGAAATGTAGTGTTCAGCCACTGTTCCCTGTCATTGGTTAGGGTCAGAGCAGGCTTGCTGGGACTTGTAGTTCGCGCAGTCGTGGTTGCTTGGTGATTGGCTGAGCCGCGAGAGGTGGCTGATGGGCCGTGTGGCCGTGCAGTTGGGATTCCGGCTGTGGTGGGTGCCCCGTTTCTCTGCATGGCAGCGAGTTGCAGAATCATCAGCGCCTCAATAGCTCAGCTGGTGCTGAGGGGCCGGGGAGCCGCGCTGCTGAGGAGAGGAGTGCCAAGGATACAGAGCTGCCTGGGAGCGCTTCCGGGGAGAGTGCGGGCCCCGGGGCTGGAGAGGCTGCACAGCGCTGCCCTCTACACCAGCAGCACGCAGGTAACCGAACCAGCAGGCCTCCTTCCATGCTGCCTGCCACATGCGCCCCACACAGCAGCAGCCTGACCTTATATGTAATCCCTATGGCTGATGGAAAGTCAGCCTGCCATGGCACCCCCCAACAGTGTCCTGACCGGCCTTCTGCTTCCAGTTTCCCTCACATTTAGTGTCAGTGATCGCTGAGAGAGGGGGAATCTTCATCAGCAGAGGCAGTAATGACAGATTCTATCTCTCCTCTGCTCCCAAAAATATCATAGCTGTCTGATGGCTAAACATGTGAATTGTATCCTGCTAATGCAGAGTGACATTCACCGGTGAAAGGGTCCTGCCATACATCACTCTCAAGGTTATATAGAGAGGACTGGCAGGATCTCTTCATTCTGCATGAATGGATGGAATTCATGAAGTGTGGGCAGATTTTTTCTAACTTGTAAAATGTTCTGACCTGTGCTGATCATCTGGTGATCCCTCCGGGGTATCGGCATCTTTCCATTATCCCTCTGGGCTATTACACTATACTGCTGTCCCCATACTCTATCCATCCTTATAACTCGCTAACCCCGCGGGGTTCTCCCCAGACCCTTTTAGCTGGGTGCACCACCCGGCACTTTTCAGCAACCACTCGGCTGTTGTAGGTGATTACGGATGAGTTGGGTCACAATACAGCGGCTGCCACCTGCCTGCAATTTCTTCCCACCCAGCTTGAAAGAATTTCTGGGTTGAGCACTGAACTGAATAATAATAAAGCCCAACTTTTATTATTTTTCTGATTATCCTCGATAAGAATGGCAGTGTGATTCACCAAGGTAATTCTGCAATGCAGCCCATCTGGCTATAGGAATGTATGGACATTTTCTGTGCCATAACCCTACATCAATGATCTAATGTACTGCAAATCTCATACATTCCTGATATCACAAAGCCTTTTATTGAAATGCTGTGTTCAACCCAGAATTTTTTTTAGGCAGGTGGCACCCCCTGTAACGTGAGCCGGCTGTTTTTGGGTGGTTACTGAAACGTGCCAGGTGGTGCTCCCTGCTGAAAGGGGCTGTGAGACCACTGAAATGCAAATGTAAACTTCTTTTTTAGTACTTTTTATAACCGCAATAACCTGCTTTTTATGATGACCTTCTTAATCAATACAGAACACAAAATGAAAGATAACTGGGCTACTATTGAAAACCTGTATCTAAACATGTTAATTGTCTGCTGTATCATTGATATACTATACACATGCAGATCGGGAAAGCCAGGGGAAGTCACAAGTCTTTTATTACTCAAGTTTGAAGCAAGAAAGCACAAAGGCATGCCATGTTTTGGCATTCACCTAACATTCACACCTGCCAAAAAGTCCTTTTTCAGACACTTCCTGTTGTAGGGTGATAGTGCTCTGTCTTTCTATCTCAGCTATGCTCCTGTGTTGTCATCTTGTCACACAATCTTCTGATAGAGACTACAAGTTGTAAGTTTCAGCTCAGATTGGGCCTGATTAAATAAAGCTTCCCAAGACTGGAGAATATAAACCAACATGGGAGAACCTAGGTAATATAGCAAGCCTGGAATTGATTTATTAAAAATAATTTGCTGTTCGCAGATGCTTTAGATCCTGGACTAGATCCATTCCAGTTTTGCTGGATAACCCAGGTTCACTCATGTTGGTTTATCTTCTCCAGTCTTGGGGACCTTTATTAAATCAGGCCCACTATGTGGAGACTAATTAGTGTTTTCACCTTAAAAAAACATCCAGTGACCAATAAATAAGCTGTGTATTTAAATTACAAAAAAATGTGCATGGTGGCTCACAGGTTAGAGCTGTCCTTTGCAGTGCTGGGTCCCAGGTTCAAATCTCGGGCAGGACACTATCTGCAAGATGTTTGCAGGTTCTCGCTGTTTTTGCGTGGGTTTCCTCCTACATCCTAAAACATACAGGTAGGATTATTGTCCCCCCCCAAAAAAAAGACCTTAGACTGTATTAAAAACATATGACTAGGGAAGGGACATTAGATTGTGAGCTTCTTTGAGAAACAGCTAGTGACATGACTGTGGACTTTGTAAAGTGCTGTGTAATAGGTCGGCCCTATATAAATACTGTGTACAGGTAGTCCCCAAGGTAAGGACATAGGGAGCATTTCTAGATGGGGCTTCCTAGTGCAGCATGGAGGCTTGATAGGGGGGCAGTTTGCATGACTTACAGAAGAAATCTTTAGCTAAACACAGCTGAGGTTGTGGGTGATCTTAGGGGGGGTGAGCTCTTTCTACAGCCTCTTGTAAAGCTAGGTACACACTTCCATTAATTATCGTTAGAAAATGAACGATTACGACCGATCAATGATTATGCACAATTATACTTGAACAATCGTATTGTGCACAATTCTGTACATGCTGTAACAATATGGTTGTTCAAATACTATACACCAATAGTGTACACACGCTAGATACGATTGTTTGAACGATGCAGCGAGTGACATGTAAAGGAGAAAGTGTATTGCAACGACTGTAACAACTGTACATTTGATAAATAATGAACGATCGTCGGCCAATCAGATCCGCCGTGATGGTCGTTCATTTCCAACGACAATCCTCGTTCGTCTGCATCGTTGGTCACCTTTTTTGAGAACAATGTGGGCGATCGGTCGTTCGTTTCCAACGATAATTATTGGAAGTGGGTATGCAGCTTAACTCTTTAATGACCAAGACAAACTGTAGTTGTTTCTTTTTGCATATCAAAGCACAGCCTGCTTCAGAAGTTAATAAATGTCTAGGCTCAATAAAGTTTTTTTTTTTTTTTTTTTTCTTCCTTGTGGTTACCTCACAGTGAGGATTTTATACAGTAACTGACACCATGCTGCCTAATATTATGTTGAGACAAACATCTGTCCTAATTACATTTATTAAAATAATGTACCTATTGCGACTTACATATTCAATTTAAGAACAAACCTACAGTTCCTATCTCGTATGTAACTCGGGGACTAGTTGTAATAATAATGTGAATTGTCTTCTTCAGACTTCCGAGCTTTACACTACATACATAGGCATATGATGAATGTGTAAGTCCTAAAACTCCATTGATCATTATTATGGTAGTTTATGTTCTATTGCTGATGTTTAGAAGTAAATGGCACATTTACATGATACCAGGGCCTGATTTCTGCTGAGGGTGGCACTGATTTGCTCACTACTGCCCCCAGTCATTCCTTATAGGTGGCCATAGGTATTACATTATGTGTAGTCCTCCAACCGCATGCATAGGGAAACCTTAACCACAACCTCACCTTACATGTAAAATAGCCCTAAATATTTTAGTTTTATTATTTTTCTAAGTTTGTAGTTGTTAGCCTTGAATCCTTTTTTTAATAAAAAAATTCTTACACACTGAACTTTCGGAGTAAATTATGCTAATCTGACTTTTTCCTTTGCTAGGACTTTGACGAGCCTAAAAGAGTTGATGTGTATCCTCCCTTACCAGAATATGATTCAAACCATATAACCAAACACCCAGAGAAGATGTTTATTGTGCGTGCTAGAGGGCTGCCTTGGTCTTGCACTGCAGAAGATGTGCTTACTTTTTTCTCTGGTAGGTTTTCTAATGTGTTCTGTTGTTGGATAATGCAAGAATATAGAAGGAGCCATCTAAACATGTGTCTGGTGTTTTATGTAGAAAGAAGCATTAGCCGCCTTGGCGGTATTCCTGAGTGTGGCTCGGGGTGAATTGTATAAACCAAAAGCATTATCCCCGAGCCACACTCACGGTATCATAAACAAAAATTACCCGCTCCCCTCAATCCAACGGCGACCTCCAGTGATCCCTGGCCGGCTTCTGCATCATATCCTAGGCTTGATCGTTGTAATGCATGAAGCATAGGTATGCTGGGGAGTCAAAAAAGTTTCACATTGCGATTGGTGGTCATGTTCTTTTTAATTTATTTGGCTCAATCGTTAAGCAAACTTAACTGAACGAGAGGGAAGCTACCAGGAAACTAATAAAGGAGAATAGAGTAGGAATTGGAGAAGCTAAATAAAGGGGAAAAAAGACAAAATGTTAAATGGAAAAGAATTTGGAGAGATCGCCATGGTTTTGTAAGGCCATGCATTACAACAATACTAATATTTCTTCAATTACATCATTAGGATGTTTGTAACAAGAAGTTGTGGTGGTCATGTGATAGATCTTCATTTGATGTTATTTACCGGGGTTAATCGTTCAGTCAGTTTTGGGGCTTTGGGTTTTGTGCCATCATCTCTATTGTAAGGCGGTAAAGGCCAAGAGAAGTTTTAGTACAATGGAGAAGGTGAAGTCAGGGGGCTCTAAAACTCTGAACAACATTTTATATATTTTATACATGCAATTATTTGTAATATGAAACAGGACCACTAGATGTGAGGGGAAAGATCCAGAATGTCAACATTTTCTAGTAGATGTGGCAAGAAAGGGTGCAGATGTGTTGGCACCCTG
Source organism: Pyxicephalus adspersus (assembly GCF_032062135.1). Lineage (NCBI taxonomy): Eukaryota > Metazoa > Chordata > Amphibia > Anura > Pyxicephalidae > Pyxicephalus > Pyxicephalus adspersus. Next base: position 79,195,061 of record NC_092860.1, read on the forward strand.
TTTTTACCTAGCTGTATATTTAAAATTATTTATTATCCCTAATTTTTGTATGTTTGGGATAAATACATGCTAAGGCTAGTACCTCATGTGACACCCATAAGAGTTTGTGACATTTAGTACCTTTTAAAAAGACCCTGTAACAAACTTTAAAAAGTGTAGGTACAAAAAGTTGTTTTTTTTCATTTGTAATGTGGCTAAAAAAAATTCCTAATAATTGACTTTTTTAGGAAAAGTCACTGCTTGCATAACCCTTCCCACTTGCACATCACACATGCTAGCCCGGCATCTTCACTATCATCTCTCTATATAATCTTTTATGTAGCTGCCAGGAAAGAAGAGTCAGCTGAGGCTGCCGACATCATGCCTACACAAGGAAAGTGTTTGCTTAAAATCAAATGTGTCCAATTAACGTATCTTACAGGAAGGTTGTTGTTGAAAAAGGCTCTTCTTTTATGTTGTGCTTATACAGTATTTGATGCTGTACAAAAAGTTTCATGTCATTATTAATTTAGGTGGTACACATGCTGTTTTTTTTTTTCTTGTGATGTTGTTCAGGCTTTTAAGTTATTATTATTCTATGGCAGCCTCTCTAACACAAAGGGACACCTGTTAACAATCTACTACAGTCCTAGTTTAAGGTATATTAATGTGAGGAGGGAGTACATATATAGATGAAAGAAATGAGGTTTGTTTGACATATATTATACCCAATACATCCATGAATTCTATAATAAAACTGCTTTTCAGTAATTGTATTAAAACCAAATAAATAAAAATAAAAAAATCAGCAACCAATTGCAGACAGACTGTAATGTTTTATCACAAAAATGATCAGTGCAGAAATGCCCACTTACATTTGTGATTGGTGGAGATGTGGTACTACTTTGTTCTTCCAAAGAGTGGACACCTTACACTGGTCCGCAGGAGAAGGCCGGCCTTACAGACAGCTGAGAAGAACATTGGTATTTAGGGTTACTTGTTTGAAAGCCAAAACCATGCTGATTACTCCAGGAACCCTAAGCAACGACTGGAGGCAAAAGTCAGGAATATGGGGTATGGGAAACAATCATTGCTGGAACAAAGTGGAAATTTATAGGTAACTTTCCCTTTATTTTCATCATTGTTCCAAAGTTTATAGGCAGTTAAAGGGCATGTAACTGCTAAACTACTCAACTACTGCTCTCCGATCTGTAAAGGATGGAAGCTAATCGTATCATATAAGATAAGAGCTCAGAGAGATCCTTGTGAGAATACAGGAAGTATGGAAAGGACACATGACGGCTCTGCATTTGACAACGACAACTGATTTTTTTCCCCCTTATAACACAGATGTAAAAATGCCTCCAGTGGTATATTCAAAAGATTTATTAAAACTCTGTTACAAAATATAGCTAACCATTTAATGTTTCACTGCACAAAGGCCTTATTGTAAATTCAGTCAGTGATGTTAAATAAGTATGTCTTTCTTTAATGTATTTTCAAAATTTTTATAATATTTATAGTCCTTTGATCAGTGGTTTGTTTGTTTGTTTATTTTCTCTTTAGAATGCAATATATGTAACGGTGTAGATGGAGTTCACTTCATCTTCAATAGAGATGGCAAACCAAGAGGAGATGCAATCATCGAATTGGAGTCAGTAGATGACTTAACAAAAGCTTTGGAACAGCACAAAAAGTACATGGGGCAACGCTATGTGGAAGGTAAGTGAACAACTACTCCATGGCTGACTAGTAAATACTTTTTTATGGCTGATTTCACACACTGGAGCAGAAAAGGAGATCTTCTATGTAGGAGATCTTCTCTCTAACGTTGATATTCACATGCAATTTCCTTCATTCTAAAACTTACATAACTATTGGAATGTAATTGGACAGTGCACACCAATCCTAAAACCTTTATCTATTTCAAGCAAACTGAGTGATCTAAATTGAGTTAGCAACCAACTGAACAATAGTTTCAGTCGGCAGTAAGGCGATTTTATTCAATGTTCAGCCAGCTGAAAACAGAACTACTGGCACAGAAGGACATCATTCTGTAGCTACATTTAGAAATGTGCAAACTGACCATGCCAGCATGGATCTTCTGTTCTTGGCATGATTAGAATGCTTCAGGAAGAGAAGGGAACTGGCTAAACAGATGCAACATGGATTTTTAAAAAATGAATAGATTTCATTTATAAGGTTAACATGCACATTTAGAGATCTCCAATTGTAAATATTTTCTTTTTTCAGTCTGTGTTTATTGCTTTTGTCTTTTGTGTTTATTTCAGTTGTGTTATATAAATCACTGTGTATGAATAGGAAAAATGTTGGCTACCCTTAATCACTCCCTTTTCTACAATTCAGTGTTTGAAATGAGCCATAAGGATGCAGAGTTACTACTACAAAGACTCCAGACTTCTACATCACCGACCAGGATGACCTCTGTGTCCCAGACATCACAGGCATTACCTGCTAGCCCAAGTGATGCCACAGTCAGGCTTCGTGGTCTGCCCTACAGCTGTACTGAGCAAGACATCATCAATTTCTTTTCAGGTGTTTTTTTGTTTTTTTTAGCTGATGTGATTTCTTTACTTTTTGGTTGGGTGTTCTGATAATATAGTATATTCAATGATGAGTCCTTGGAGAAATTCTAGCAATCACGGAATGTTTTTTTTTTTTTTCAGGATTTTTCAATTTTCTAACTAGTAGGAAATGATTTTTAGGAAATTCCAGGTTTTGGATCACCCAGGTTCCTCCTAGTCTATCTTCTACAGTCTTGTAGAGCTTTGTTAATACATGCTCAGAGTCTACATTTCTAAATGCATTGAGTAGCTGCCATGTGATTGGCTAATTAGATATTTACATTAACAAGCATTTGAACAGGTGTACCCAATATAGTGACCAGTGTTTTTGATCAGGTAAAGACTGTTCTCATTTTCTTTATATACTATTTTTTGAACTTTAGTGCCTCTAAGTAATTACTATATTGTTTTCTATTTAAGCTTTAGGGTTAAAAAATGTTTTATTTCTTTTACTTGGCTTGGATGGCCGTCATTGGCCAGTCGTTGTTCACTTTTTTTTTTTTGTTAGCAATTATCGGATGATCGGTTGTTAATCTTTTATTTCCAACGATAATTATTGCACGCGTGTATGTAGCCTAAATCAATAGAGAATATATTAGTATATATTTTAGTATAATACAAATAGTTTGAGTTGGAGTCAAGGGATTTATATACCAACTCCACAGCCCTGTATTGGACATAACCTTGCAAGGCAGAGATTTCCACTATATCCCTTGCTATTACATTGACCATGTGAGCTCTGACAGAAAATAACATTCTTAAAACTGTTTTTGAGCTCCAAGTTTACCAGAAATCTGATTTAGCTGACAGGTCAGGGTGTTTCTGTCTTTCACATTTGGCAGGAAGATGCAATGTTGTTTTTGTTTTTTTGTGCAAATTTTAGCATGGTATAATACTATCTTTACAGGACTGAGCATAGCAGATGAAGGCATAACTTTTATATTGGACCAGAGGGGACGTAAATCTGGGGAGGCATTTGTACAGTTTGTCTCACAAGAACATGCTGAACATGCACTTCTGAAGCACAAGCAGGAAATTGGTAGCAGGTAATATTAATGACATATTCTTTACCAAACTCAAAACTCTTGGCTTCCTTAGCACAGATGCGCATACTTCATTAATACTTTAATGCTTTTTTATTATTCCTCTCTATTACTATTATTTTTTCATTTGCAGATATATTGAGATATTTCCGAGCAGAAAAAGCGAAATTCAGAATGCTCATCAGAATTTTAGAAGAAGGAAAGCTGTTACATTCGCCCCAACCATGAAAGACTTTTATGAACCAGATATCTCTCTTAATAATGCCAGTAAAGATATTCATGCTGATGTAATTGCTGAAAATGATGACATTGATGGTAAGTTACTATATTTTCCTCTTGTACTGCCTCCTTTGGCTTGCCGAAATATAGGCAATATGCCTTGCTTTACTAACATTCTACTTTTTGCAAAATTGTGACTAGGTAACTCTAAAGCTACGTACACACGTCAGATTTTTATCGCCCGATAATCGGCATCGGCCAATTATCGGGCGAAAATCTGCCGTGTGTACAGTCGGTGTCGTCCATCGTCCGGACGACCGACCTGCCGGATCCACGGACGATGGACGACAGCCGATCGTAATGAAAGTGAAGGGAGAGCGCGCAGCAGGGTGCCGCTCCGTCGCTCTCCCCCTCCCCTCTCCATAGAGCATGAACGGTGTTGTATGTACAGCACCGTTCATGCATCGTGCACTCCCTTGTCGTTGGAAAGGATCGTGAAAGATCCTTTCCAACGACAAAAATTGGCAGTGTGTACGCAGCTTAATGCTTTGTACGATCTACTAGCTATGAAATCGGTACTCAAGCCAAATAAAAATGAACACTTTATTATATGTTTTAGTGTTCTCCACAGATAATTTATATGCATGGGAAAACCCTGTAGGCGAGTGGTCAAAAAGTGTTGTTACCATGGAAATCCAGTAAACCCTATAATTCTGTTTTCTACCACCCCCTATGCTTTGTTCCAACTAATACCCACCCTCTTAGTATTATGCATTGACTGTCCAGTGACCCAACTTTAGTGTAATCGATATGTATGTTAAATGGCGGTTAGTATTGAAATGTGTCGGGTTACAAGACGTTATACTAACACAAGCTAGGTGCTTTTGATGTCTAGTTAAACAATCCACTACCCATGATGCAACTAATGGGCTCTGGATAAATTTATTTAAAAACTGTATGTTTCTTTAATGACATATTTGTAAATATGATAATTTATCTATGAATATCCTTACAGTTAAAATACAGCAAAAAATGGTTAGATGTCCTTAGGTACGGCAAGTCCAGTTAGTTGAAGCATTTAGTAGTCTTTATACCCAACACGTTTCACATAACAATGCTTGTTCAGGGGATTAGGACAATGCTACCCGTTAGAATGTAAAAAAAAAACACAAAAGGAGGAGTCTAACGTGCAGGATGATCCTTACAATTGGGAAACATCTTTTCAGTGTTCAATAGTTCATATTTACCCCACATACAAGATCCGATGGAATTTAATTCTAAATGGAATAACTCAAATCCTTTTGTTATCATTATTTACATTCTACAGGCTGGCATTGTATTCCAAACACATATGGTATCAGGACTACTAAATAAATACATTTTAGTAAATATATTTACTAAGTAAATCTTTCTCACCACCTGATTCTTAATCTGAACCCAATAAAAAAATCTCGTACTTGTATGTGTAGAGAGATACAAGATTGTCATCCCTGCCTATGCCACTTCAAGGCTTAGGAACCGTGGGTCTGATTACTAGGCCCAAGCCCTGTTAGACTGTGTTGTAACGCAACAAGACATTTATTGAAAAATGTGTTTTCTAACATTTTCTCAGAAAAAGAATTGTAAGTGTATTACATGCTGAAACTATTCACCTTTTTGAACAGTTGTTTGAATGCTGTAGATTTAAACGGACAGCTCTTCCCTTTTGTCTTTTTCATTCATTGTAATAATTTGTTATTTGTTCAGAATATGTAAAGGAGATGTCTGGAAAGTGTATGGATTCTCAGGACTACGCAGTGGGATCACATGTCCATGATATTCACATTAGAGGGCTCCCATTCCATGTATCTGGACAAGATATCGCCAATGTAAGTTACTTCTGCCCTTATTAGAATTCATTAAATTTCCAAGCAAATGCCTGTATTTGACATACACTTATGTGATCACCTGCCAGTGATTTGCAACCTAAGTAAAAAATTGTAATTCCATAGCCAGGCAGTTGGCATGCAATTCCTGTTTTGCTTCTGCAGTTTTTTGTTACCTTGCTGTTTATTGGACAGTAAATCTGCACCATTACAGTGCTGCATCGTTGTCCACTCAGCAAGCAGGTGATGGGAAACCAGAAAAACTGAACCATGAAATAACAACACCTCTTCACTGACTATAGGTGTCACAGGGCAGTGTGGATCACAATACTAGCTAAAAGGTAAAATCATTCACTATTATCTCATCTATATAGTGGTCTGGTGTAATACTTTAGTCCTAATTAAACCTTGGAATTAAAAACATCCCCACCCTACTTAATGTACAGCGCTGCATAATATGTTGGCGCTAAAAACCTGATTATTATTATTTATTATTAATAATAATATGATAATATGTCAAGTGCATTAAAGTAAAAAGCGTTTGAATTCTTAGTTTGCATTCCGAAGCAGCCACAGAGTAGAAAAGCCTGTTTCCTCCCTGACCCTTGGCCCAACATTGATCTATAACTCGGCAATCAGGAAAGCAAATGTTCTGCACAAAATAAAGAGCTGTGGCTCTGACTCAGCAGGGAATTGTGTCAGATGTCTTTAGGGAGACCACTGCTTCCTTACAGAGGGTGAGGGTCCTCCGCAGCTTGCAATGGTTAAACCCTTCTAATCAGGCTGTGGCTGCAGAAAATAGGCTATATAACATGGAGCAGCTTTTCTTTTCATAAACCTGAAATGTGTGTAGGTAATTTTAATGGAGTATTTAACAGGGCTTTAAAGATAACATGTGCTGGGTAAAAATGTGTCACTGTCATGTATACCTGTTTTCTCCCTTTAGTTTTTCCATCCTGTCCGGCCTCTGAAGATTAATATTGAGTTCAGTGCAGATGCCGGAGGTACTTCTGGTGAAGCTGTTGTAAGATTTCTGACTCATGAGGATGCCATAGCGGCCATGGCCAAAAACAGATGTCACATCCGTAAGTTGATCTGCTATCATGAAAATGTTTACATGTATTACTAGGCATAATATTCTTTAACTTTATTTTTTTTCGTTTGTTTTGGTGTTGTATTTGTTCCCTCTATTTTATGAAAACAATCCTAAAGTTTTTTTTATACTGCTATTAGGTAGTTGCAAGTTACATACTTTGGCACAAAACATGCAAATATTTAAAATACATGTCGGTACTTCTGTTTTTATACCTAGATGCAGTTAACATGTGATGTCTTACATTCGAATGCTCCTTTTTTATTTTTTTAAAGATTTACTTTTTTGATAAACTGATAACTGTGGATATGTGGAATTCTTCAAAATCATTTGCTATTTGGTAGCAAATGTTTTAAAATCTAGACTAGATCCATCCCTGGTTTGCTGGATCACCCAGCTTCACTGATGAAAGTGTATCCTCTCCAGCCTTGGAGAGCTTTAATAAATCAGGGCCAAATTTTGGGAATGGTGGTCTTGGTTTTCAGCTGTCAGTTTACTTTTGATGGACAGTGATTACTTTACAGGGCAGTTATTAAAGTATGCCTGTTACGAGTAACATCTTTGTGCTGCCATGCTGGTAGGCATTTTATAATGCTAGTCACCAGGCTGTGTCTAGATTTAATACTTTAACATCCCTGGCGGTACTCCTGAGTGTGGCTCGGGTAATTTTCAGTACCAAAAGTGGAAACCCTGAGCCGCACTCAGAGTGGCATTTGTAAAGGGCTTACCTGGTCCCCACAAGCCCGCGGTGTCCTCAGGGGATGCCCTCCTGGGATCTGTGTCCCCTGGCCTTGCGTCCCCAGCGTGATAAATGGGACGTGTAAACGTGCGGCGGTGGTGCACTGGAGGGCGTGGTAGGAAATTTAAACAAATTACATTGCAACTAATTTCTATATGTTAAACAATGTACCGATTTGACATTCAAAAATTCTGACCTAATCAGCCAGCCAGGATAAAATGCTTGGGATCTTGCATCTGTTTTGTTTACATTACTGTATCCTAGAGCTTTGTCCAGTGCACTGCCTGCACTTTTACTGTATGTCCATTACCAGCCCTGACCTTTGACCACGTCTCCACCTGCCGCCAGCCCTGACCTCACCCTGGAAAGATGACCACGTCCATGGCTTCCAAAAGGCATCTCCAGTGCAAAACAGCGATCGAGCAATAGTTATTCAACGGGTAATTTGTCATCAGGCAGTGAAAGTGAAGACCGCAATGATTCTGTGATTGAGGTCATGAATGTGTGAGTTTGGTGCTCTATTGACCTGGGTGAGGGCTCAGGCAGTGCCCCCAAAATTCCCATTTACTCGAGGATCTGGTATGAAAGTAGACGTTAAACACGACGACCCCTTGGCATACTTACAATTGTTTCTGACCGATAAGGTTATTGAGAAGATAGTTACTGAGATAAACGGGTACGCAGAGCAACAATTAGCTGCTCCACACCGGATGTTTACAAGAAGCCGAATGTGGGAACCAGTGACCAAAGATGACATTTGGCTATTTCTGGGCTCAGTAAACTTTGCAAATAACAAAGAATTTGATGAAACTACTCATCATGCACCAAAACTAATGAAAATTTGAGAAGTATCTCAAATGATTCTAAAGAATTTCCAACAGAGCTATGTGCCAGAGAGAGACGTCAGCATAAATGAAAGTTTAATGGCTTACAAGGGGAGGCTCAGCTGGGTGCAACACATTGCATCAAAGAAACCACACTTTGGCGTAAAATCCTACATGCTGTGCAAACCGTCAACTGCTACATTTGGAATTCCGTCCTATACACTGGAAAAGGATCAAAATTAAATCCAAAATACAGCAACTATGGAATGGCAACATCTTCTGTTCTTTTACTCATTGAGCCATTGCTAAATCAGGGCTATTGCATCACAACCGACAACTTTTCTACTTCTCCTCAACTTTTGAGTTTCTTATGCAAAACAAAACAGATGCCCTGATGCTGAAGACTGGAGAAAAGGTTGCCTGGCAGAAAAGCAAAATAATGGCCCTGCAATAGCGTGACAAGCAAGATGTGTGCCTAATGAGTACAATTCAGAACGCCTCCACTGTTATGGTACGAACAAAAGGTGGGAAAGAAATCATGAAGCTACAAGTAGTGGTAGACACCATGGGAGGTGTCGACAGAGCTGATCAAGCAATGACATTCTACCCAGGAATGAGGAAACGGCAAAAGAAGATACAAGAAGATCTTCAGGCACCTTGTTGGGCAATCCTTGTGGAATGCCTACATTCTGTTCAGACGAAAGAGTGACAAGCCTGTGAGTCATTCTGACATAATTTGGAAAGTTTCCATATGTATCTTCGTGAACCACCGAACACCAATCAATGGTTGTGAATAGACCTGGAAAATTTTTCATACTTGGGATGTCTACTAGACCAATTTGCAGTGTCTAGTAATTTAACAATATTATTGCATCCTTTGGACAGATTTCAGTGTTTGAAATAATTAAATTATGAAATTTAATATTATTATATTATCTTTTTTTATAGTTAATATTTATTATATTAAACATTATGATTTCGTGTTTCAAACTTTATCATACCTGGCATGTCTACTAGACCCTTGTTTGGACAGATTTCCGTTATTCCGAAGAATTACAAGCCTACTATATAAAACAAAAAAATTCCATGCAAAACAATGTACCACTTTGACATTTAAAAATACTGACATAATCAGACCGCCAGCGAGGTTAAATTGGTTTGGACCTACTTTTAATGCCTTTTACTAATTCTATTACATGATCAGTGATATTTAATTAGGAATACTTTGTTAAGCTGTGATAAGAACAATTATTTTTTTTTCCCCCTAGAACAAGGATATTTAGAACTTTTCCTGAATTCCTCACCAGATGCTAAATGAAGTCTCCATGTTGTTAGTGTTGGTGTGTTAAAGGTAAGGTTAACTGAAGAGACAAGGGTCTTCTTTCGGTCTGCTTTAAACAAGGGATGTTATTTTCAGCTGCTACCACTTGAAGTTGCCTGGGGAAACCATGTTTAAAACTCAACTTCTACAGTCACCGTTCATCCCTCTTTTGTGTGATAACCCTGTATGACCTACAATAGTGGGTTCAGTGCTGCAGCTTTATAAACACTGATATCAACCTGCTGTGCTTGGGGGGTTGATTACATGCAGAACCTGCCTTCACTACTAGTTTTGGTGTCACATGTTTGAAAGGTGGCTGTATGTTGCTATAGCCTAGTGTTGGTGTATATGATAAGCAGCAGAAGTTTCATGGCTTACAAGCATAAGCAACGTTATTCATCTTCTGTCATGGCTGGATCAAGTTTATCCTTATTACAGTTTTACCTGCAGTAGCTTTGTCAAATTATTTCTGGTGTTTGGAAGTTCAAGAGGTACCCAAAAAAATTATGGTGTAATTGGGCACTATTAGCACCAAAGTGTCCACTCCTTCATAATGGTTAAAAATGTGATTTAGAATAAAATAACACAATATGAGCTCAGATTTGGCTCCCATTGCAATCTCTGCCTCTCTCTCTTTATAATCACTCCTAGAAAAATTAACAAGCATTACAATATATAATTTTTCTCCTAATTTGTTTCTTAAAAGTTATTATGAATTTAAAAAAACAATCCTTTATAATAATCTTAGTTTGGGTATTTTATATAACATTATAACTAGGTCAGTTATACCATTATAACTAGGCACAGGACCAGCTACAAAAAAACATATTTATATTCCCCTATTTGTCTACTAACAATTTTTTGTGTTATTTTAACAAATATTTTTCTTTCTATTGCAGGGCAAAGCAAGAATGATTTCTCCACATCCCATCTGACTTGTGTCTATCAGCCTGGAATCTTTGTATCTGTATACATAGGTGGTCACCTGTGGAAAACAATAAATGGTACTAGTTCAGCAGGAAATCATTCTGTGTAGTACAAACTTATTAATGGAAAACAGCATTTCGGGCACAGTGGATGAACTATTGTAAACCAGCCTTTTTGTTGCATTAAAGTGCCTACGGTAATGCAGAGAAATGTGTCTTTTAACATAAGGCTTCCTGCTGGAATATTGAGAAATCAAACCAGTGGAAAGGAATTGGTGAGCGAACAAAATTCTAGATTTATACAGGAGTTTATACATTGTGGAGGAACCTTGTTTTAGTTAAGGAAAGGACGCTGGTAAGAAGCACAGTGGGAAGTCAGTGTTTTATTTCTTGCTTATTTGAGAACACCACATGGTGGATCTGTTCCTTGCATATTTAATGTGCATTTAATTCTAAATGTATTAAAAGCTGTTCCATTAAATTCAATGTTTCTTTTGGTATGGAAAGGGATTTAACAGAATAAACTTTTCTGTTGTCTAGAACTAGATCTGATGTCTTTTGTCCTTGTGTGGATAATGGTCATGTTGTCTAGTTATAATATTTCATTCTCAGTAAGACAAAGAGACAACCTACCAAATAAGGAACTGGGGTGTTCTGAGACCTGGGACTATGTAATTCTGCAAGGATTCTCTCCCCCCCCCCCTTTTTTTGGGGAAAAACAAATACAGGTGACCATGTGGTGAGTCCCATCCAGCTATTAGTCGCCACTGTTCTTGGTGTCTACAATCCACCTCCCCAGTCCTACAGACTTCTTCAGCATTTTAAATAAGCATTAACATTTATATTTTAGAATAGGGTAAGTTCCTTCAAGATGCAGGGACTGGTTGGAACAGCAAAGTAACTGTTCTATTTATGTGGTTTAGATACTGAACGATTTATTTTTATGGTGTTTGACACTACAGTCTTCTAATATGGAAAACGTGATTCCCAAACCAGTTCCCTGGAATTGCTCACTATCCTCCTGCTCACACAGAATGATTCAGTTTTTGGTCAATAGGATCAAAGAAAGGACGTGCTGTGTAAAAAATTTTTACAGCTGAGGAACCCCCATGTTACAGTGATGCCACAAAGATGGCAACTATTTGGTTTCACTAGCAATTGAATGGAATGGCAGAAGAGCAAAGAGATGTGACACTGAGTGGAGCAAGGAGAGAGCCGGTTGTTTTGACCAATACAGCCCCCAATAGGTGTATGGCCTAGATATTCTTTTGAAATGTAATAAATGGTAGAAGTAAATTGTTTCTTTTAAGCAAATAGGATGATAAAATACCTACATGCTTTGCACAACCAATGAACTACACACAGAACAGAAGAGCCGAACATTCCACTGATTACAACAGGTTCATATTTACTTACACAATATTTAAATTGTCATTTTAATAACATTTTCAAAGTATACAATTTGTAGTATTGCCATACATTATAAATATATACAGCAACTCTTCCAGCGGCTTTCAAAATAGCAGCATTAGAGGGGTCAACATCACTCCTCATCAATGAACAAAAAAAAAATGAAATTCCATCCAATTTATGTCTCATTAAAGCCGAAGTAAAGCCTCCTATTTGCTGAGGATATGGCAATCTTAGATCTGCAGTTACCATAATGCTTACATGTGATCAGATATGACTGCAGGCATTGGAAGACTTGGTTGGGAGCTGATCCAAGCAGACTATAACCATCATCACCATAGCCATGCCTTGAATGTAGAATACACTTAGCATGTGGAGGTAGAAAGATGTAGATGAAAACACTCCACAACACAGTGGTAGGTTTGATTTAAGATTTAAATGCCTCCCATTAAGTATTTCTAATTTGAGAAAACGTTAATTGGTGGGTTAAGGGGGAAAAAAATACAATTTATACTCTCTGGTCAGTACATTACTTATACCATTAAACTAAGACTTATAAGACAATATAAAATGAGACTTCCAGTCAAAATGGTCATTTGTTTTGTCATTGATCTCTGACAATTGCATCCCTCAAAATTTACAGAGGCATCTAAAGCAAAGATACATTCCTCCATGACTTGGACAAACAAATATTGTGGTCTAATAATATGACTAATAAAAGAATGACCTAGATCTGATCAATGCTCCGGAAATAAGTTTACCTTATCCACAAGCCTGTAGAGGAAAAACTGCGTGCGCTACCAACAGCCATCCAGAAACTGCTCTTAAAGAATGCTGCAAAAATGACTTTCTTTGAATTGAAATGCTTTTCATGATTAAGCTCATTTTGGTTCCTGGTAACAGTGGAACATGCATGTAAACATCAGCAAAACTGCTTAAAATTGCAAGTCTTGTTGTGCATAAGAGCTCTTTAATAAGAGATTTGGCCCCTTAAATTTTAAAATTCCAGTATAATCCATTGAAACCCCTTAATTATAGGTTTTGCCAGACATTATAGCAAATACTGAAATCTCTATTCCCAATATGCTATTAGGACTTCACAGAGATATACATTTGGTAATTAAAAATCAGCCTTTGACGGGTGCATCTTTCTTAGTAATAATGAGAGCATAATGTCTCACTTCCAGAGAATTTTGTCCTATTTGATGACTTACGGGGCCGACCTATAGCTTATCTATAGAACACAATCGTTTTAAAATTCCCAAGCTTTCTATCCAGGGCCTGTCCACAAATTTTAGGGAACATGCAAGCTATTGTTGACCCACCAATCTCCAGATGGCATAAGATATTTGTAAGACTTGAACAAATGAACATATTTTCCATCACTTGCTGCTTACAATTGCCTTTACCTAAAAAAAATTCCTCCCCCCCATTTCTAACTAAATTAGTGCAAGAGCTGGCCCAAACATTTTTTTTATACTATGTTGTTCGCCCCCTCTCATTATGCAATACAAATCTATGTTAAAAAAAATGACCAGTTCTCCCCCAACTACAAAACTAAAATGTCCACTTAAGATACAAACAAAATACCCCCAATCCCGTGCAGGCTGAAGTGAATGTCTGCATTCCTTTCCCTATCCCACACCTCCTCCTAATACATCACTTTTTTTACTCTTTTGCGTCCACTTCCTTTTCCTCTAGGTCTCTCCACCCTATTAGAAATAGGATCTAAATCAGATCTACACCTACAATGGGCTTCACAAAGTGCACTTTAAATAAAGAATTTACAATATGAAAATAAATGTTTTAATGTATCGCTACACTAAGCAACGGAATGTTATTTTTTTTTGTATAGAGGCCAACAACACAGATTAGGCCACAACAACTTTACTGGCCAAAATCTGAATGCATTGTTTAGGTCCTAACGTGGTGTAACTGATCAGACTGACCAAAAGTGTACAAGAGTGTTCAGACTTTTCTATTTAGCTACATTCTGACTTTTACACATTTTGATCAGGACATCAGCTTGCTAGTACCTAAAAGCTATAAAAATAAAAAACACTACTTACCCTTTACTTCTGCTGAGCTCCCGACCCCTCCACACCTGCCCTCAATCCGGTCCCACATCGTCCTGGCGAAGCGCTGGGTACCCCTTTCTTCTAGCTAAATCAACAGCAGTGCACACCCATGAGATCCAGCGTCAAATCCCGCTGCACAACAACAACAAAAAAGTGCCAACCTAATCATGCGTGACATTGGCACTTTTTTTTAATGCCTAGAAAAGCACCACCTGTGCATACCTGCTCTCGGGTATGCGCAGAGGGAGTAGCCTGAAGCATCCTGAATACCGGTCATAAATATCCTAGGAGGCTTTGAGCGCTCATTCAAAAAGGGGAGGGGCTTCCCTTAAAAAAACCATAGGAGGGACAAGCAAATTTTTACCTTACATAAACAAGGTATCTACCTTTTTATATGAAGTAAAAATGTTGCTGATAAGCAGACAACTAAACCTGAAGACAATAAAATAAGACAGTTATTGTATTTTGTTTTTTAAACGAATATACATCTAACACAATTAGAACATATATACCACTGTCTACGGCTGCTTTACCTTCTGAATCTTATTTGTAAGCAGGCATTGTGTCAAGTTCAGACACTGTTGTCAGTGCACCTCCTCATCAAAAAGGTAGCATTTTTGTTACTGTTACATGTCATGCCAGCTGTGCTTTTTAACATGACAGATGTAAATGTGCTTGTTGGTGTATATGGGGCTAAATGTGCTAAATAATTGTTTTCTCGGCCTGTGGTTTTCATTTGCATCAAGGTTTAAGTCCAATTGTGGCAACAAAGAGCACCAATTTATTTACAAGACTGAGCAGCAATTCTAAAATTATACAGCTACACTTTGCTACAGGCACTATGTTTGCCAGACCTGTCAAAGCACATTCCAGTTTTTCACATGCAAAATAATGGAGTTCTTCTGAATGGGAAATTGTTGATTACTTGGTAGACTTTAGCTTCTTAAGTGTGCAATAGATGCCATGAGAGCAGCATATCTCATACAATGTCAGTTTTTTCAGCGTATCCTTTTAGGATGGACTGCTACAATACTGCTGTATCAGTGTCTGATGACAGAGGTTACACACTCGCTCTGGATTGATAGAAGAAGGAAGAGGGATTTCATTGGATGAACATGTTGAGCAGAAGATCCCGCCACAGTTCTTGCACTCATTCTGCGATGCAAAAGAAAAAAAAAATAATGTTAAATAGTATCATTTTTGTTCTTAATAAACTCTAAGATTAATGCAGATAAAATATACAGTGCTATCTATGCAAACCACTTCATAAACAATGACAAAAAGCGACAACACTGTGCTACAGACTCTATTCGAGTAGACGTTTTGTTGATTACTTTGTTTTCACCTTAAGATGTCCTCAGTCTCCTAGGATAATGCCCAGCTTTACAGTGAGTGCAGGGTGTCATGGACCCAAGGAGCATTTTGTAATCACAGTAAAAAGATGAAGTTTACTGGTCATTGGCTGAAGGAGTATAAAACGAAAGTTTTGACTTTCTAATGTTGACCCATGCCATAGTGATGAGAAGTGCAGATTTAATTAAAGTGGAACTATAGACAATAAAGTGAACCATTGCTGACTGGTTTTCATTTATTTATGTGCAGAGGAGACACTTTGGGGTGTTCCTAAAAATTATTCCTGTCAATTCTGAAAGTTTGCTGACTAACGTTCAATTTGCTATACATTTCTCAAGTCTGTGCCTAATAAAACAATGACTTGTTCCGCCAACTAGTGGGAAATTGTCAAAAGTGCACAGTTGTCACAATCTTCTAATATAGGAAGAAATCCAGGTCTAATTGACGGGACTAATTTAGAAACATACTCCTTTATGTCCCTTCTGCATAACAAGCACCTATTCTACCTGCAATATTTCTCACATGCCCTGGTACCAGAATTAATTATTTACAGTTCACATGTGAAGGTGTTTTATCAACCTGGGCTGGCCAATCAAGATCTCAAAAGATGCCAAGACCCAAAGTCAGTTTCAGCAACGGAGCTTGTGTATGTTGCATCGCTGAAGGTAAAGCAAGTACAGTCCTGCTTTTACAGAGCTACATTAAATCAAATATGTGTAAACTTTAGTAAAATTGCCTGCGTGCTTAGGAATTGTCACTAACCAGTACCAATAATGGTGTGCAAAACTCATTAATATTTCAGGCCTATTTACATGTGTTTGCTGCTGCACATTGCAATAATGAACATGTAATCCCAATGAATTTCATGTTCAGAATAGCATCTCCACATGTTAAGGCAACTCAGTTCAATGTATGTGCATTGCTGCACACCACAAAGCAAAGTAAAACACTACCTCATGCTGGAGTGATTAGAAGTTGTGCATGTTTTACCTATTTTGGTGCAACCGCAGCCCATCAACCTCAGTTGTTGACAAATTAGGGCATAATAAACAGAACAACTGACAATGAGATTTTGGAGCAGCAAACTTCTGTTCTGCAGATGGAAGTTTAAGACCATATTAGATTCTCAATAGTAGAATGATCAAATATGGTTTTTTTATAAAAGATTTAGGATAAAAACAGACAATACGAGTAAATTCCTCAAAATGGAATGAACAGAGGTTTGTGCAACACCCGGCGCAAAATGCATTCTCACAGAGTCCTTAGTCTGAAGGAAAAAGGTATCTATAAAAATAAAATAAGTAGTGAGGATAAAATGAATACCCTGCAGTTTTTGGGAATTGCATTTTAAAATGATTAGATAGTCCAAAGGCCTACAATGATGAATGTTTGAATATAACATGGAAACATCCAATGTCAACCAAAAGAGACTAAAGCAGTGTATCTCGACCTTCCCAACCTTTTAACATGGGGGGGGGCATTGAAATAACTTTCAGGTCTTCAGGTAGAATGTTTCTTACATTGCTGGCCAGTGGAAAGCATGTCACACCTACAGATCCCAAAAAGATCATTGGTATCTGATAAACTGACCTGAGAGTCACAAACTTCATTGATCAAGGAACCCCTAACAACCTCTGGATAAACCCCTAGGGCTCCACAGAACCCTGGTTGAGAAACACTTCATATAAAGGTTTTTAAACAAACCACTGGAGACGATGGTCATTATACTTAGGCATGTCTGAGGTGAGAGAATTATTTCTGAAATTATAGGAAGTGTTTTCCCTAGACCAAATCTACTGGGCAGATCACTCTGCAATTTTCCCTTTCCACCCGGCTAGATGGCTGATATCACACAGCCCTTCAGTCCAGGCTCAGCCCCTGCTTTGTGCAAAGAGCTGTCAGTGAGTCAGGCTAGCCTGACAGCTCTGCTCAGAAGATTGGGAAGATGTAAATGCATTGTTTCTTTTGCTTATCTTTATCCCTCTCACTCCCAAATCGGCCAGCAGAACTGACAAGCTGCCGATCTCACTGAAAGTTTGTTACAGGTCAGATCATTAACTATTACGACAGAAGAGTCCTGGTGCACCAAGGTGTAGGTTTGCTGTTTAGAGGCAGGCTCAGACCTTCAGTGGAAGCCAGAAATCCTGCTCAGCCCCCTGTGACAGACACCTTGCTAGCTACTAGGCACTTACACCGCAGCCTCACAGCCAATCTGAACACAGGCTAAGGTATGGTTCACATCCTAAATACTTCTCGCAAAAAAAAAAGAAATCAAGAGCGTTTTACTGCCCCAGCCATCTATACACACAAATTGCATTGGTTCATCAACCAATGCAATTTTGTTATGCTGTCTTAAAACCAAACCATTCTATACTTCCACCAGTATTTATAAACAAGCAACAAAAAGATGCATTTTATATTACATATTATAATGTTGGCCTCTACTTTATCACATTAGAGTTACTTTTCCTTTTGGTAGCTTTAATGCATATTTTATTTTTTCATTCCTATTTTATAGTAATTGTCCAAATACATATCAACCACCTCAATGCTAACCATAAAAGCATTTTCAATTAACATTGCCAAGTTTCCTTAAATAAAAACAAACATACAAAATGCTGTCCGTAAGTTGCCTTGATCCTGTTTATTTTTGCAATTAAAAGCTAGGTACAGCCAAAGAATAGCTGTGTTTTTGGCCATAAGAGGTAAAGCCATCGGTTTAGTTCTAAGCAATCAGAGACAACCTAAGATTTTTAACCTGCACTACAAAAATAACACTTGGATTCTGTTGCTTCCCCTGGAAAATTCACCCTATTGGTTGTAATTGAAGAGTGCTACACTAGTATTTCTGTACTTTTCCTGTGATTGACTGTAGAGTGTTCAGAATGTTACACAGATAGACTCTGAATAAAAATGTGGTAGTGATAAAAATACACGTATTAAACAGCACTGTTTTTAAAAATAACACAGTATAAATTAGGAGAATGTATGCTGGCGCTATATAACTCCTGTTTTATAATATTAACCTCCCAACCGTTAAGCCCGAACTTTTCTGTGCTAAAAAAAGTTGCAATTATCGTTAACCCCGAACTTTTCTCACTATATTAAAATCCCCACTTACCTGGTCCCGCTGATCATCCAGCGTCGTTCTCGTTCCAGAGCCGGGTGATCTCTGAAACAAGAAGCCGGCCGGCTTTTTTTTCCTCCTTTTTTTTCAGAGAGGCTTCTGTCTGCGTGCGTGATGACGTCGGCGCGTGTGCGGGAAATTCAAATTCAAACTCATTCATTCATTTTGTATTGGATTGAATACAAACTCCTGTATCCAATCCAATACAAAATAATTAAAAATAAATACAAAGTATGTATTTTGTATTGGATTGGATACAGGAGTTTGTATTCTATCCAATACAAAATGAGAGTTTGAATTTTGTTCTCATTTTGTATTGGATTGAATACAAACTCCTGTATCCAATCCAATACAAAATAATTAAAAATAAATACAAAGTATTTTGTCTATAGGTATGTGACGTTGGACACTAGGGAGGTGTTTTAGAAAAATTTATTACTATACAGTATACCAAATTATCGCATTTTCAGTATTTTTCATTTATTTATGTATTCTTGTTTAAGCTGAATTTTGTGTTTTTCCATTAATTTTATTAAAAGTAATTTTTTTTTTTTACATGATTGTGTGTTTCAAACATTTTTTATATTCAATATATCTACTAGACCCCTATTCGGACATATTTCTGTAAGTTACAGGTCTACAATTTAAAAAAAAAAATTTCATGACCTGTAACGCTTTTGGTACAGAAATCTAGACATCAGTGTCACGCCCAGGTGGTTAATATTAATAATAATAATAATAATAATAATAATGTACCTTAGTAAGCAATATACTGGATTCTTCTCGGCAAAGCTGGCACATCTGAAGGACCTTTTTTTCATTGTCTTCACCCTAATGAGAGATTTAAATCTTATTTTCACGTCAGATAATATTTTCACCATAACATATTAAGAAATGTAAAACTGATGTGTTATAACTGAGTTGTCAGTCTTTGTTTACACTAGGTGGACATTGCTTGTCATTCTGGAAAGTAGATGTCAGGTTTTCTCCAGAAGAATAATGCTAGTTTGTTCTGCAGTCTTGATGGTATCAAATGTCCCTGTTAAAATCTCAGTCCATGTGAAATTAATATTTCCGTTGTAGGCAGATGCTAAAATGCTGGAATCTCTGTGCCTGTACACTTACAGTGATCATTAGGAAGGGATCACTTTTGGGTATAGAATAATACTGGAACAGACACTCGTGGAGTCAAAAATTATGGCAGAGATACACTGATCAGTCAAAACAATAACATCACCAGTCTAATATTGTGTAGTCCCCCTTGTGCTGTTTAAACAGCTCTGGACTCTACAAAAACTTGGAAGGTCTAGTGGTATCTGGCATCAAGATGTTAGCAGTATATCTTTTAGGTCACGTTGCCTCCCCCAAAAGTTCTTACCATCTTGCTGCCATCTCCTGCATAAGGGTAATTAGGCACATGCACACAGCCATTCACATGATATAAAAGAAGATTTTTTCATTGATCTATGGAAAAAAGCTCCAGTGCTCTATGGTCCGTTTCTGATATCTTCATGCTAGGTGTAGGTGCTTTGAACAGGGGACAGGGTCAGTGGTTGCACAGTCCAATACATAGCAAACTGTGATGTGCTGTATATAACTGACAACTATTTCTAATAGCCGTTTTATATTTTATTTCAGCAATTTGTGCTACATTAAGTATTTCTGTGGGATAAAACCACGCAGGCTAGACCCTCCCATGTGCATGAGTTAGCCTTGGGCACCCATAACTCTGTTTTTGGTTCACCAGTTGGCCTTTCTTGGATCACTTTTGGTGGGTACCAATGACTGCATACTAGGAACAACCCAGAAGACATGCTGTTTTGAAGATAGCCCAGTCTGGCCATTACTAGACCACTATCAAAGTTGCTCAGGGCTTTACAATTGCCCATTTTTCTAGCTTTCAATACATCATCTTCCATAACTGACATTCACCAAGCACTTGACAGGTGCCATTGTAATAAGATTACAAACGTTATTAACTTCATGTCCGTGGTTTTAGCCTCCCTAGCGGTTCATTTCTTTCCGGTTTTATATGTCTAAAAGCAGTACATTGTTTTTCATGAAAATGTATTTTACAGTATGATATATTAGTACGAGTATAATAAAGTTTGAAACACAAAATCATGTAAAAATATTAAATTGAATACATAAAAAAAAAAAAATATATATATATATATATCTATATATATATATATATATATATATATATAAAAAATAGATAATATACTCATATTATTATATATACTTTAATATAAATGTTCTCGAAAACAATGTACTGCTTTTACACATATAAATCCAACGTATTGCATTCAATACAGTTATTTTGTATTGAATGCAATACAAATAGATTTTGAATTTCCCACCCCGCCGGCAACGTACATATGGACCGACGTCACAGGGAACTCCCCGGTGACTCATCGTGTGCAGAAGCCAGCCGGAGGAAGTAGAAAGAAAACAGGGATCGTGGCGATGGAAGGCGCGGGACGCCGGCAGATCAGGTAATGCTGTATTTACTAACCTTCCCATAGGTTTACCTACCCCGAGTGTGACTCGGGGTTACCGCTTTCAGCAACTTTTTTCTACCAAGAGTCACACTCGGGGTTACCGCTAAGGTTAAAGTTGTGGCCGATTACTATGTAATAAACTTTGTGCTTAAACACGTTTTATTTTTCTTTCTCCTTATTGCTAAACTA
The DNA here is from genome assembly GCF_032062135.1 of Pyxicephalus adspersus. Lineage (NCBI taxonomy): Eukaryota > Metazoa > Chordata > Amphibia > Anura > Pyxicephalidae > Pyxicephalus > Pyxicephalus adspersus. The sequence goes on from NC_092860.1 coordinate 79,216,316, forward strand.
ATCATTTTGGAGATGCTTTAAACCAGTAGTCTACCTATCACAATTTGGAATTGGTTAAAGATCCTAAATCTTGGCCATTGTTCCTGCATCAAACACATTTCTTTCAAGAAATGACTGTTTAGTTACTGTTTAATATATTGCACTCTCTTAAAAAGATAATCATTACTATTTAATAATAATTCAGTCAGGGGGTTTAAGATTTTGGCTGATCAGTGTGTATGCACAAGACATTAAAGAAACCAGACTAAGCCTTTACATTACTTTTTGGTGGACTAATCATTTTAAGTAAAGGTTCAGGTAAATTTCACACCACTAAAATACATAGGCATTTTTTTATTGATTGTTTCATCCCTTTCCCCCAATATTTATGCTATAGCATTTGTTATGGAGGAAATGGCTGGCTGTTTATTCATTTAAGACCATGAGAGAGACACAGCCCCTCCCTAATCACACCATGACCGTCAAGTCAATTCATGTAGTGCATTTCTATTAGGAGACTGGCAAGGTTTCAGTCAGTACCACCATAATGGATATTTTGTGTGGTGGTAAGGAAGGTCTGTATCCCAGACAATATCTGATCTCCATGGTAGGGGGATTATTTCAAGGTTAAACATACCAATAAAGTCCTGACAGCTGATTAAATCCTGAACCACTACACCTATACCTAAAGTTCAGAAAGCTCTCAGTAAAGTTATACTTTAGAATAGGATTGCATGAGACAGTTAAAACCAGGTGAAATTTATCAAGACATTCTCAGTAAGAACTGTTTGTTGTAAAGTTCTGTGCTTCAAACTAAAATCTAAAACAAGGTCATCAGCTTTCCCAGCTATTTTCCTACAGAACATCTCCTTGTGTTATGACCCTTTGTGTCTAGGGTGACAATGTTACTTCCCCATAGATATAGTGCGGCAAACTAATGTTGTCACTATAGAAAATGTTACTGGCAGGATTACCAGGAAAACATAAAAAAAACTTAATAAAAATAAAACAATAACTAAGGAAGCCACAACATCTAAGATCCAATAAGCTGTAACATATTGCATTCTTGGTTTGTGGTTTAGATTTTAAGGGCATTTTGGAGCACTGGTAGGACTTTCCCTAAATGTTTTAGCAATATGACTCAACATGACACTAGATTTCAAACACACCAGGTCAAGGTCACTTTACGGATCAAAAATAATAAAGGACAAAAAATATTTAGTGCCAGACCAGTCTATATCACATTAAAAAGAAATACACACCTCATTTTCTACGTCAACTGTATGTGAACTCAATCTGAAAAAAAGAACATATAAATATGTAAAATATGTGAATACCTGCAACAGTGAATATCTGAACTGAAGCTAACCAGAGAACAGATATTAAAAAACCCACTGAATACACACAGGGGCACTAAAACTGAAAGAAGGAGACAGCCATAGAGACCAAAAAGGAGAGCTGTATGCACATCTGCCTTTCTTCTTTTTCACTGGCCAAAAAAACACACATTAGAAGGCTAAAGGGGGGCCCAGATTTATTGGTTAAATATCTTACACAAATGATAGACTTTTGAATATTAACCTCAATTATCCAATCATATTAAAAACAAATTGCTGTTGAATTCTGAATACTCAATCATGTTTAGATGCTTTTCACACGACTGGATAATTAAAGTAATTATTCAGTAATATAATGTAAATCTAGCTGAAATATTCTTTGTTAGCTTTGGAACCTTTGATGGGGAAGGAGGGATAGAGCTTGTGTTTTGATGGCTGTCTGAAGAAGTTTGATCATAAATGCACCTCCTGTTCTGGTGACCAAAGCCTCTGGAAAAAGGGGGACATTAAACACCTGACAATGTTTGTAACCTTTCTCCAGTCTACTAAATATCAAAAACTAATCCTAATAAAATGTAGTACTTAACCCTTTAAGAACAGTTTATTAGAAAACTATCAACACATCTAGGATTTAAAGTGGAACGTTGAGTGCAAGTAACATGCCATCATAAGGATGATGGAAGTGACTGTGTGTAAATGCAGAACAGTTCATTCATTCATTCATTCAAGAATGATGAAGCTTCCCAACTCAGGAGAGTGAAGGAAGATGTTGGCTCCAACGAGGGAGTTTGTAGATTTTGCATAATTGGAGGGTAGGAAATTACAGTTCAACTACAACATTTATCAGTCTACTAGTTTAACATACTTGGTAGGAGTAGTGCTGTCTGCCTCATTCACAGAAGGCCTCACATTTCCATCCACTTTATTATGTGCGTTCTGTGCAAACAAATCAACATTATTAGATCCATGTCAGGCTAAATGCAGAGCTGGAAGATGACAAACAGAAGTTGCAGAAAACCATTACTAGCACAGTATTAACCTGTCTGCACTCCAAGACCCTTTATAAAAAAAGATTAGTTATGTCAAATTTCAACAATTATACTCGCTTTTTTTACATATGCTATATCAATGTAACATTCATATTACACTAGTTTTTATGCTTTGATTATTTTTCCTAATTTTTTAGTTTATAGTGGTATATGAAACTATATGTCTATATTTATATGTGGTTACACTGCAGGTATACCCTAATTAGAACATGACTACTTAGGAGTTTCTAGGGAAGATACAAACAAGGATTTTAGTCTCCATTTCTCTTTGGAAGGTTGTCAAATATCTGGTAAAGGATCGACCATATTGGGTTCTCCACAGAAATCAGTGGCTACACATTGATAAAGTCGGGGATTAGTCATCTGCAAACAGCAAGTGTTAGTGGAATTTATCGGGGCTGGTAGTTTATTCATCACATTAAAAGTGCAGCACATGTAATACTATGGACATTGAGACGTACAGCAACTGTGAAAATGCTACCAGTTGTGTTTTGCTTTCCTTAAGACACAGCATGGTCTTCTAAAGCATTTGAACAAGCTGAGGAGGACACAAGCAGCATTTTCTTGTCAAACACCATGTTTTCAATTTAATGAGTTTTGCAGGACTGTATGGGAACAGCTACATTTGACAAGATCGCCCATCTACATATGCCCTAAAAATCTTATCTTCTGTGCTGCATTAGCTCTTGGTACTGACCTGTAAACCCAGCTTCAAGAAAATATACTACAAATAAAAGCAATTGTACAGTCATTTTCGGGTCTATATTCTTCTATCTATTGAGTATTGTCTGTACAGGAAGGTTCTCTATCCATGCCAGTTTAACCATGAAAGAGAATCTGAGATGGCACAGAAGGGGTAGGGCTCTAACTTACCATTTTTGCTGCATTCTTCTGAAGGAGATGTGGTATTCTCAATGGTGTGTATTTATTTTCAGAGGATTCTTTTTCTTTTTGATTTCCAGGGGAAAAGCGTTTTTTTTCCTTTTTTAATTCTGCTTCATAATGAGTACTAAATGATCAAATAATATGTAGTTAATGGTATTGCCAACAAAACCAGTTATGCATTTACATAGAAAGTAATTAATAATTTGTTGATACAATATTGTATAATTTTGCAAGAAGCCAAGCTTGGGCAAGAAAGCCCCACTCATTCCATGCATTAGGCCAGAACCAAAACAATTACTAATCCTTACAAGATTGGGTGAAACTGCCTCAGTTTGCAACTCAGATAGGAATTAAATGGTTCCACATCTTTATTTCACAGAAAGTGAGGGTAGACCTCTCCAATGAAACCCAGGATAGCGGACAAAACAGCACAGTTTTTACTGTTTAAAGATTGGCAAACCTGTAGCGGCTGGGGAAGGGGAGGACCCTTGAAGAGAGTGCTGATCTGCTGCGCAGAAAGTGCTTTATGAAATAAACTTTAAAGATGAATTACTACTCGGTACATGCTGCTAAAGAGGTCAGTGAGGGTTTGTTTCAAGGTCATTTACCACTTGTAAAGAAGTATGAAAATATTAAGAATATCAGGAGCATTTGCGTTAAGAGAAAATGTCATGTAAGAATTATTACTTGTTTTGGATTTTGTAAGGAAATAATCTTATTAAACATAGACACCTCATCCACAACCTTTTGATCACAAATGTGTTTAGCTGCATGTTAGTGCTGTAGTGTGCACTACTGTGTGGGGGCGATTTTCCTTTTATTTGCTAAAATATTTTAGTATGCCTTTTTATGAAGGGGTGCTTCTGTGTGAACTATGTGAATAGTGTTTGTAATGCTGTGCAAATAATCCCTATTGAAGGGGCAACAGCAGAAAACTTCTGGTAGGTTTGAATTGCACTGTACAAAACCAGATACACCTGACTGATACTATAGAAAACAATGATTTATTAACGTATCACACAGTTTTTAGGTAGTGTGTAATGTGTAAAAGAATGTGTACAATGTGTAAAAGAACCCTATATAACATACAGTTAGTTAGGTTTGGATTAGAATTGTCTTTGTGCATATTTGTTCTAGTAAAACAGTGCCACCGTTATCAGTCATACTCAAAACAGGGTGTAAAGTCTATGTATGAAAGCCACAATAGGGCTTTGTGAAACATAGCCACATCACAAAGGAATTTTATTACGATGATGTCTAACCTTTTTGGCCTACTAACATACACACTAGAGCAGAACTGCTAAGAGAATTCATTGTTTGCAATCTTAAACAACAAACCTTTGCATTGCACAACATATGGAGAGCAGTCAGATGTTTATAATTACTTTAAAAAAGTTCAGATGGTTAAGAAGGTTAAAAAAAGGCATGTTTAAAATGCTTTTATGAGCAAGATATACTGCCAGGTGTTCACATAGGTTATACGTTTCATTCTATTCATATTCAAATATATAGTATTGACATTATTTTTCTGTAATAAGTCAGAAGTCTCCTTTACTTCCTTGGAATGTGTTGTTTCTTTTCATACCCCTGTCTTCCACCTCATCGGACTCTATTTCTCACTACCCACATCCAAACCAAGGCAATCAGCTAATTTAAACTTTATTCAATATCTCCACCTTCAGATTTTTAAAACCACACAGCAGTAGTATGCAGAGAAGTCAAGTGCAACACAAAAGTGTTGACCACATATGACAAAGACCTAAAGAAACTTTTATTGCACTTTAGGTAACAGTAAATGAAAACCATAAAAAACATTTTAAGTAATTTGAAATCATATATAAACCTAAAGCCTGTTCATACCTACAAATTACCCTCAGAGCAGAAGTTCATATATATATATCTACCATCTTTGTGATATCGAGCCTGATTTACTAAAGCTCTCCAGGGCTTAAGGGGATACACTTTCATCAGTGCAGCTGGGTGCAAATGTTTTTAATCCTGGGCCAGATCCATTTCAGGTTTACTGGATCACAGTAATCATAGTTCCATTGTGTTGCAACTGACTGCCTTGCAGACAACTATAGCTGTTTGAAACTTGAACCTGGAGAAACTAAGTATACAGATTGTAAACTCCTCTTAGGAACAGTTGGCAAAATAATATATTGGTGTTACGTACATATATGTGATAATAATTAGTTCTGACTGTTCAGGCTGGATGGGTTGGTTTGGTGGTGTATAGTGAGAGATAGGAGGCAGAAATGAAAAACAGAGGTTATGGGAAGTGTTGGAAAAGTTGGTACAGGTGACTGCTGCCTTATTGCAGTAAGACTACTGTAGAATACTGTAAAGAGTATTTTCCGGTTTTATTGGAAACATCTTTTCTGGGAACTTTCACTTAGTGAATTACATATATCTCATTGTTTTAGATTGTGTTGTGTGTTGTTTGGTTGGTGTCTAGTGCAGACAGTGGGTTGAAGTAGCTGTGTTAAATTAAATGCCACTGCACCCTTATCACCATTAATGTTTAAGCAATCCCTTACTAGTAAATATTTAATTTACTCTTTGGCCCACAATCATTCTAATAGAGCCAATAACAAAAAAATGAGAGTAATGGTGACTACAGTAGTAATAGATTATTACATTAAAATTAAGGCTATATTTCAATTTGTAATAATTTTTATCGGTCCGTAAATTAAACGCCCCAAAAATGAACATGAGGAAATAGACAATATTCAGGATAATGGGGGTTAGTGCCTATTTCTAGACATTTTTACTGCTTGGCAGCATTTGTTTTTCATAATGAATTTAATATTGTATTATTTATTTTTTGGCTTTAGTGCTTTTAGTTACCCCACATACATAAATGTATGTCAGAGATATCATATATTTATACGTGTTAATTTTTGCATATAATCTTGTGTCTGTCAGTGCATCTGATTTTATATATATGTATGCATCTGATTGGTTATGTTATTTATGATGGTTATATAGTACTGTTACCTGTACAAAAATGCTACAGAAAATAGAAACTACTATAAACTACCCTATATAGATTTTCGGGGGATTATGAAACTCACAGAAATCACAGATCACTTAAGCTTACTAACTCAGGAAGTTTAACTGTTATGAAATAAAACCAGGACAAATGTATATTTGTGTTTTAATAAAACTAATTGGCATATGATGTCTAGGATTTTCTGTGCTACTTCCTCTAAAGATCCATCAGGTTTAAAAAAGGAATGGTGTGCTGATATAAGTTTAATGAATCAAAGGTCAGATAATCATAAGTTTTTACTTGATCATAGACTTCAGAACTATAGAAGGTAGCAAATAAGTCCTGTGAATTTGTTATAGTGATTAAACCAGCTTTGATTTGCCTAATAAGAATTACAGCACTACAAAAAAAATGGCTGTTTTTGTAGAGTGCTACATAAAATCCAGTATATTAGCATCTGCTGTAAATGAAGAATATGGTCCATTTAACTACGGTTTGTATTTCTTCATGTAGGTACTAGTATGGATTCCATACTAAATATTTTATCATGTATTTCTTCTGTATGTATTTTAACTCATATCTGCATTTCACTACAATCATCAATGTATGCTCCATATGCTCTTAAAACTATCCTGAAGAAATTCAGGCATAATTTTTTTTTTGCATAACTGTGTTACCTCCAAATCTTTTGCTATGTATCAAGTATGCACGTCTGCTATTTAAATGTGGTATTTGTAGGTCTCCATACAGGGTGTACATTGATTGCATCTCGTAAGTAAAGCAACAGGACTGATTTGTGGTAAGGCAAACACAACAAGTATATTAGCTTCTTTTCTCAAATCTATATCATTTAAATGTCTATAGAGATTTTACAGACAGCTTCATTGATTACATTGCTAGCCCAGATTATCCTTAAAATTAAAATAAAAAAGAGTAAAAAATTTAAAATAAAAAAGAGTGATTTTAGGAATATATCTAGGTAAACAGTTGACAAGAAGTGCGATAGAGAGAAAAGCAATTAGAAGATAAACAGGCACAGAACCTTTTACCCAGAATACATTGGGCCTAATTTAAATAATACCAACTATTAAATCAAACAACTTCCAGCTTTTCTTGTCCCACCCATGTTTACATATTTTTTGACGGTGTAAACAGAATACATAGTGGATGATGAATTAGGTGCCATCAAGATATACATAAGTCATGAATAACAAAAAGGGTGATTTTGAAATATAAGATAAAAGATCCTGTGCCTGAATGTATCACCAACTACAAAAGAAGACATCTTGTTGTCATGTTAAAAATGTGACTACCATGAGCACACTTTTATTTTACCCAAATACCCATTAGATCTCATTAGCACATTTTTCTTTGCAGGTTGTGACACCTCCGATTATACGTTATTGTATTTTTCAGTGGACATTGTCAACTGAGAGGAAGTTTTTCGTTTTTTTTTTTTTTTTCATTTATTCAAAATGACTGTACAGAGCAGCATTATAAAATAGGTTTATGGCTTCCAATGAAAGATATCACCACCTGCAAGAGGTTAGGTAAATGGCTGGCACCAGAAACGCCATGAAGGCATCACCGCTGCTTGTGACTAGAACTACAGCAAGCAATCATTTCTTCACCACTGCTTTCTGAGCTGATCCACTTCCAGCTGAAGGCTCTCAATCTTGTCACCAAATTCTTGTTTGAAGAGACGATTGGCTTCCTCGGCTGATTGTCTCCCTCGCTCTGTCACTCGGAGTCTGGGTTTAAGCCACATGAATGGGTAATATAAAAAAAAACAATGGAGGTGGTGGGGAAAGGGACAAGGCTAACTTACATAACTAAAATATAAATGAAAAACTTAAATCAAAATATTGTTAAAAAGATTAGAGAATGAGAATGGATGGGAAACAGGAAAAATTAACAAAACAGTGCCAAAAATAATGAAATTGAGTTATTGATTGGTGAATCAGGCAAATGACATGTATTACCTACCACAATAGTATACTGTTAAGATTCTGGGTTTGTATTTCTTGTATTATTCTTTACATAATAAATTGTTCTTTTAGGGGTCCATCATGTTATAATTGCCCTGTTATCATTGTAATGATAATGACAGCCATCTTTGCAATAGCATCTTGCATTTCTAATACTGTGTATTTCATGACCTACCCCCACCCACACCCGACCTGAATTTGAATTTTTTACCCCACCTATTTGTTTTTATACTTGTACTCTGTTATTATTTAGATAGAAGGTCTGCACAAGAAGTTCTATCCTGTCTGAGGTCAGTGCTGATAACACAGACCTAAAGCTGTAGCACTGTATGATCGTAAACTTATCCTGAAACTGAAGTTTTTAACTTCTATTTATTACCCAGAGCGTGTCACTTACTAGAACCGAGCTCAGACAAGAGATAACTTAACCCCACATTGTAGCCTGACACCTGAGTTCAGTGTGAGAATACAAGTACAAAAAATAGGACACACCTTGAAGAGTTAGGGCTAAACTACTATACCATTTTAAAGAACCTGAACAAAGACATACATAGAAGCTCTCAATCTTCCCTTGTGAAAATGTCATTGTTGGGTTGTCATTTTGATTTAATAGCTTCATAGATTCCTAGATTACAGTTTAGGAACAAATAAGCTGAGAAATATTTCTAATTGATAGTACCATAACTACTTTATACAATTATTCCAGGCTGGTGCATTAAAAATACCTAAACCAAGGGTGTTAGGAAACCAGTAAGGTGACAAAACATTTAATAAAGGAGGCCAGCTCTGGTCACCATGTATTTCTTTTATGACAGGTTGTAGAAGGCTATTCCAAGTTTCAGCCTTTTTCAAATGACCATGATGATCTTTAACCTGATTTCCATTCCCTACATCCTATTTGCAAAAAATGACAAACTGTTGACAAAGAAATGGTTTTAAAAAGTTTATTTGGCAAATAGTTTAGGGTTCTAACAAAGATTCCATCTATAGTGAGAGGGTGGGAGAAAAAGGTTAACAGAACAGAGGAGCCATGGCTTCAAAATGCAGCAGTTTCCAAATGAACGGTAGGCAACATTTAACATCTATGTAGTAGCTAGTAACTAGGCAGGTTTCCTCCCTTCCTCCTGCTACCAAGTTGCACTGTTAGAGTTGGTCAGTGGCTGCTCAATAGAACACCTAGTTCTGTTTCTGTAGTAGTTTACTTGCTGTGCTACTTAAGGTTTTTGCCTGCTTCACCAAATCCTTTTCACTGTTTTGTCAGTTTGTAAAAGTTTAAAATAAACAAAGTCAGATGAAGGGCAAGGGAAAATGAATAATAAAGCAAACAGAGAACAGCAAGAAAGGATGATCAGTTAGGAATGCAATACAACTTTATATGCAAAAAACAAGCCAAAACAGCATACAGCAAACTGATATGTAACTCATTAAGTAAATAAAGTAAATTTAAAAGCAATGATAAGATGTAAAAGAACAGAAACCCATAACAAACAATCCAAATTGCTTTTTTTCTGGTATCTGGTATCAGATCAGTGAAGAATTCTGATTGATTGTTATATGTTACCAAACGTGCCTAATTTACTGAATATTACCAGCAGACTTTAGCCACATAGTTTAACAACATCATAGCCCAACTACATTTTAAAAAAAAAGAGTAAGGAGAGGGTTAGAACAGTATATTCCAGTCTGCATTTTATGCTTCCTTTCCTGTCTCTTTGAAAGGGAAAATTTGGGCTAATGAATCTGAATAGAAACAGAGGGGAAAACTTTCACTAAGGCTTCTTGTTCCAGTTACAACTGTCTAAAGCTAGCCATATAGTATACTATCTGAATGTACGATCTGCTATAGCTACCAAAATTATATGTAAATAAGAGTATTATGACGACAGATCTAAACAGACAGTTCAGTCAGTATGAAACCAGACAGGCCCTCGCAATCCATAGTTTAAGGTAAATCTAAAAGAGATCAAATAATTAGATTGTATGGTCGCCCTAAAAAGGGATTTTCCTTACTTTTTTTTCCGTGCAGATATTTAAGGCTATAGAAAGGTAAGGAAATTCTGGCCAATGGGTCACAGACAGCAATGAAACAAAATAGGGCTTTTAACTGCTTACTATACAATTTAAGGGAGATACAGCAAACATGATTATGAGGTATTAGCAGTGTAATAACAGCAGATGAGAAGTCAAGCATATATAAAAAGGCACACCCCTTTAAAGTAATTTTAACCAAAATTCGAAATGAAAAGGCTTTAAGTATATTTATGCCAAATTAAAAACATTTTGCCAAGGACAGTCGAGACAGCAAATAAGGACGTTGGCTCCTCTAATTGGAATAGATATTTAGGCAGGAAGAAGGCAATATAAAAAATACCATGGGCCTAATTTAGAACATATTGGTATGTATTAAAATGACTTTGGTAAAATATGCCCAATGAAAGGTAATAAGGTCATCAGAACTGTAGAAAGTAAGAAAATGCAGAGTATATAGGTTGTATGACATAAATAGATGATGGTGTGCATTGTTACCTCTGCTCCAGCTGTTTAATGGTGGCAGCCATCTGATTGGTCTTCTCTTCTAAGCGGCTATTTAACTCGGTCTTCTGTTTCACTGCCAGATCAGAACTCTACCAAGAAAACTATGTGGTTATTATTGAAAGAAGGTCTCAGAAGAGTACAAAAACATATTAAACTTAAATTGGCATTTAGTTTGTTGGATATAATATTCCATGACATGCAGCAACTATGGAATAATATCCTAAATTTGACCATACATGTAATAAATCAGAACTATATAGTAAAAATAAAATATTGTGAAGAGGCAGGTTGTTAATTGCAGAGTAGACAGGCAAAGTCCCTTCTGCAATAAAAATTCAACTGCCTGCATGCATGTGAAGCCATACTCGGCTGCTGTGAATGAATGAATGAACTCCTTGCCCCCTGTACAGAAGTTACACCATTCTGGCCAGGTCAGTCAAGATGGACTAAGATTCTGTACTCTGAAGATGTTGGTGCCACAACAGGACAGTGAGAGATGAGGGTACTTAAAATATAAAAAGTGTATGTAAATTCCAAACAGGCAAGCAAGTTTATTTCATTGCAAAAGGGACATCACCTGTCCCTTCTGCAATAGGGAACCTGCCTGCTCACAATGTTTTAGTTTTTACAGCATAATTTTAAATGGGCAGCATGGCAACCTGTGCTCACCAGCACTACATGTTTGAAACTTTGAATACATTTTTCAAAACTTCAAAGCACGTACATTCCTAAAGTGTTCTGTTCTGTGAGAGACAATAGGAAAAAATGGATGATAAAAAAACATTCATGTAAAGATAATAAAGGGAGATAGAGCTGTCTATCCTGCTTAATAAAACATGTGAACACATAAGGTACTTACTATTTCCCTATACTTGTGTGGTCAGACTAAGTAACAGTAAAACAATCCAATTTGGTTGATAATGCATAATTGCATGTAGCTGATGCATCTCTGTGTATAGTCAAAAATGCTTTGCAGAGAAAGGTTCAGCAAATTCAGGTTAACAATGACTAGTTATGTCCTAAATGCAATTTCATAATAATGACTTATCCAGTACTGGTTCCTGACCTGCAGTTTAAAGGAGAGTTCATGCTTTAAGGCCCTGAGGTCATCCAGTTGCTGTCTGAGAGCTGCTAAAGCATCTTGCTTCTCACAAACATCCTTATCTAGCATCTTCATGGCCATTTCCATCTCTTGTCTCATTCCTATCTGCACTTCTAATTCTTTTTCTATATCCTGTAATAGATGCAAAAATATAAATTAAAATATGAACAGATGTATTCTATTTAATAATTACAACAAACATATTTAGACTTATATATATCACATACAGTTAACAACAAACATCAAGAAACATAATTTCACTTTGGTGTGCATGCAGTAACCTGTGCATTACCACAATGAATGTTTATACATTACATGATTCAGATTTACAATAGCACTGCAGATTTAATGCACACACATCGCAGTGTACTACAACAAACAGTAATGCAGTATCATGCTGCGTGTGCACTGCACTAACAAAAAATTGCTGCATATCTATTTTTGGTCCATTATTGCGCACTGTCAGCCCATTCAAAATGAATGAGCTGCCTTAAAGCATCTTACATCAACATGTGTGCTTTGAAGAAGTATTTGGAATGTGTGGAGAGACTCTAAAAGGACATTATTGCTACATGTAACAATACACATGCATTGTTGCCATTCTTTCAATTGTACACCCTAATACAGTGGTCGCCAACCTTTTCGGTTCTGCGGACCACTAAATCACTGGTTCCCGACCACGCATGCGCGGGGAGCACTGTGTCACTCAAAGTGGGAGAAACCTCCCTCAGAGTGACATCTTTATGACACAACACCGCCCACTATCCCGTCCCAGATCTGAGCCTGCAATATGAAAGTGGGGGTGCAAGGACACAGCCTGCCCACCTCCTTGAGCCTGAGAACTGCTTGGAGGGCCGGTGCGTCCCCCCAGCGGGGTCTTTCTCTTGACCCTGCTCGGAGGTGCCCCAACCAGAGCCGCGGACCCCCCAAATTTTTCCGCAGATCACTGGTGGTTGGCGACCGCTGCCCTAATAAACCTCATCAACTCTCTGCAGTGCAACATTTTACATGAATAGATATTTGCTGGCTCTGCCCAAATATTGTTTCTTGATTTTCCAGTAAATAACGCAATATGCTTGCATTTCCAAATCTGGAAGCTACTCAAAGAATCATTTGGTCTTTTACAGTTTTTCTTTCTCCCTTTGATTTATTTGATTGGTTTAGTAAATTACAATTTTATTACAATATATACCAGATGGCAGATGGTACTTTCCTTAGCTTCTTACTTTCCAATGCTGAAAATGGATGTGGTCTTAGATCAATATTCAATGACACATCTACTAAGGCACGAAGGTTAAGAAAAGCCTGTTCTGAACTATCTAATATGCAGCTGGTGAAATGTGGCACACAAAAGTACTATATAAACCAGTTACACAGGGTTGTCCCACCTGTTTTTTTTTGTTTTTTTTTCTCCCCAATGCATTTAAAAGCTTTACTGTCTATAATCCTAACGTGTACGCTTTCTCTTACATCTTTACAAATATATGACACACTTTTACCAGAATGTTATCCCTAATGAGAATACCTAATTCATTGTGGTTATTGCTCTGTGCTTATTAAAGTAAACACACATCACATATCTGGACAATCAAAGCTTACCATATGAAAAACAAATACAAGAACTAAGGTATATAAAAAGCTAAAGTTATAGAAATATCCTATTTCATGCCAAACTTCCCTTTGGCTAAAATATACCAGTGATGTACTATTTCGGCAGGGGGTAGAGGATGCAAATTAGAAATCTGTGCAAACTAAAGCTGATCTGTTTAACCATAGCTTAGATCCATATTTGTGAGAGGATTATAGAAACACACACGTATACATATATTTTCAGAGATAATCTAGTAAACTCATAGTAGGGACGTATTGAAAAGTTAAACATACCAGTCTTAACTGAGTTTCTTCTTTTAAGTGTTTCCTAACATCACTTAGCATCTGCCCATCTGCAGTCCTCTCTTGCTTATTACCCTGAAAAAAAAGGAGGAAGGTTATATTTTTATTATGAACTACCAATGTAAAAAAGAAAGCAAAACGTGCAACATGCTGCTTATTCTCCGTAAAAAGTACCCCACCTTGGAGAAATATGTACTGTCTTCTTTCATTCTCTCCATCTCCTCCTGCATGGTAATGATTCTGTTGTTTGCCACTGCAAGCTAAAAAAAACAAACAGACATAAGTGTAACATGAACAATCAAGTAAATTACAAACATATTCACCAATGGATTAGCAAGACACCTAGCATTCTAAGTCAGTAGATGGATCAGTTTGCATTACAATCTTTGACAACTGGCAGCCACGCAGTTTGTCTCCATTTTTCTTAGATGATGCACAGATAAAGACATCATACTGTAAAAAGTAATACTACAAAATACAGCAATAAGGTTTGTAAACAAATAAATACAATCAAAAAAACAAACTAAACATGTCAAGAATACAATTTACACATACCTCTTCTGTTAGTTTTGTGTTAGACTTTTCTAGTGCATCCACTTTTGCCTGAAGGTTGTTAACCGTGGCACTGGAATTCAGAACACAAAAAAGGTAATGACTACAGAAATATGTATAAATGGGTCCATGGGAATATACAGAATACAACAGGGGGCAATACCTAAGGATATGCAAACTTTTGAACTGGGATCATCCCATTAGTTTCCTTATTGCTATGTTTTGTTTATTCCTTGTGTTATGCTGTGTTTCCTAGTTTGAATTTGAATAATAATTTGAATACCATTAAAAGTAAATGAAAATCTGGTTGCTAATTAGGGTAAAGGCTTAAGAGAAGATTTCTCCCAACATTTCCAAAAGCCGATTTAGGTTTTTGGACCTGGCCAAGGAAGAGCTAAGTTAGTTATTTGGCCCCAGCATCCATGTATGGATTTGTGTTGGGCAATATTCAAGCTGAAACTCAGGCAATGCATATAAACTGTGGGAGGTGGGGAGCTTGTTATTGCCAAGATGAAGAAGGGCCAGGGCTGTGTATGTTTGGAGCAAGGACTCCTAAGCCTATACTGTAAATGGCCAGCCTGCTCCAGATGCAAAGGATTGCTGGTTTTGCAACATAAATCCAGTGCTGTTTAGGACTTTAGGAGTTGATTGTTATGTTCCTGTTTGTTTTAAGGGATTTGAAAAGCCCAAATAAAAAAGATATATACAGACACTTTGTAAAATTTTGTGATGATAAATAGACAGATACAATGTATATATGAATCTGTAAGGCCTGTGATTCAGGAAGAACATGTAGAAACTGCAACACCACATTGTTATACTCTACCTTAATTGTCTGTTTAGTTCTTCTACATAGTTCTTCTGATCAAGAATAGCTGTTATCTGTCCATCTCTATGTAAGGAAGAAAACAAAAAAATATAATATGTAAATATAATTTATCATAGTAGGGCCACATTTCTATGTCTACATTTTTACTTTGTATAACAGTTGTTATCAGTACATAACTATTGACAATGCAGTGGGCAACAAATTCCAGTGTACAGATCTCCAAATGTATAGAATTTTAGTCAAAAAGTAAAGTTATTAATTTTCTCAATCTTTATTATATTGGTGGTGCAGCTATAAGTCTTATGTTTTTTTTTCTGTGTGCAGACACACAAAGTTTTAACAAAACACAAGTAAGTAGGGATTTGTATTATCAGACATGTGAATCTAATTTTTAAATCTTATTGGACACATTTTTTTAAATAACTGCATTTATTTGTTAACAGTATTTTTTCCATAATCGGCTCCATTATTTTTGGAGTCTTGACATACCATGTGTCTACAAAATCTATTTTCTTTTCAACTACTGAAATTAAAACTAAAGGAGCAGCCATAAAGATGGCATATAGCAAGATGATTCATTCTGGCTAGGAAGAGATTTGCTCCTAGCAGTGGATGGGCTGATATTTGTCTCATGATGAATGTCAGGTAAAAGCATGTCGGTAATAAGCCATGCTGTGTAGTCATGTTATGCTTCATTTCCTTCTGAATTTTTACTCTGATCTGGGCAAAGACCATGACATTTCAAGGTCTTGTAATACAAAGATAGGGCAAAATCCACTGTTATTATTTATAAACAAAGGAAAATATAACAAATACAACAATTTCAGATATACTTACACTCCAAAGATGTCAACATTATAGCAAGGTCTTTAAACTATTAAAAACACTAAATCTCTTGAAAAAAAACTTGAAGAGTCTGGGAATTTATACCTACACTTTTGAGAAATATTCCTAATGGCCACATGTATGCAGACCAGTAAATTAAAGGATGTGGTGGGTGGTAGAATACGCATCCTAATTTTTAAGAAGTCCCTTAACACAGTAAAGATGAAAATATGCTTTAGGAAAATAAACTAATTTAAATCATGTTTTCTTTTTCTAGGCTTCTGTTCAAGGATCAATTAATTGCAAAATATATTGGTATATTGCTTTACACTTACCCTTCACTGCATTTGGCTATAGGACCTTCTTTAAGGTACATTGAAAAATCAATTACTCCAACCTAGTCAAAAAATAAAATAAAAAAAGGAAAGATTTGGTTGGCAAATGGATACAAACAACAGTTTCATGACCAAATGTTTAAAGTTGAATGTACTATGCTAGATTGTTATATAAATACCTGAGAATCCAAATCTTCCCCCTTCATACAGAAGTTAGCATCAATCACGTTGAGTCCGACCAAAAGGCCTGAAATAATGGCCCCTTCCTCTTCCATCATTAGAGCATTTGGTTCATAGAATTCACTAAAAAGAAAAGAGTGATTAATACAAATTTTAAATGCATATGTGTTTGCAATGTTCCATACTTAGGAACCTCAGGTACAATAAAAAGACAGTGAACTTGTGGCTACATATTCCATACTATTTGTCAGACATCTGATGGCTGCTGTATCCAGAAGCCAATCAGTCAAATCCAAAAGAACAAAGTTTGACTGAATCGCTAGTTTCAGATAAAGCGTAACATTTATTGATGTGTTTGAATCTACTTTGTTACATAGCATTAGTTTATATAAGCTTCTGCTTATCATATAATTATAGAAGAAAGGGCATGATAATCCCATACTGGTTAACAAACCTCAAGTCCCACTATAAAATTAAAAATGTCCAGGACTGTGTAACATCCTATGCATTGAACATACATTTCAAACAAGGTGAACAGCCTTCCCAGATCTCTTCTGTGAGCTACAATTCAACCCTCTGGAGGTGTTCTTTTACTAAATCAGTAAAGCAGCCTTGGGTGACAATGCTGCTCCCCTATAGATAAGATGCAACAAGTATGTGTAGTCACCCAAGGCAAAAAAAGTGTTTTCTTTACACAAGGTTTAAAGGATCAAAGCCAATCCGCAAACAAGGCTAAAATACAGAAAGTTTGCTAATGTAATCACAGATACTATATGAGATCTGTATGGTGATCCAGGAGAGGATAATATGATACAAAGCAGGCCTTGTACGTCACAGAACACTTAGCGTTTGTAGCACAGCTGTCACATTAGTCCCATGTACTTTCATTATTTGTGCCGGATACACTCCACATAATTAGTGGTCAATAAGAGGACATTTAATGCTTTGTCTGGCTCTTCTCGGATTCTGCATTCTACAGCATTGTGCACCTGCTGTCATTATTCAAATACATTTTTGACTATGATGTTTTTGGGAAAAATGGATGGAAAAGATCTATTCCTTTAAATGGTTAGGAGTGACAGTGCACAGGGCTGTTTCAGGGAAAAGTAACAAAAAAAAAATCTACACTTTTCTCTTAGTCCCCCTGGAAAGTCCCACAAATACCTACTGATCTTTTGCTGGACATCACTGTCTTCTGTGGTTTAAACTGCACTGCTCCTGAATTCAGACAAGTGCTTTTACACCTGAAATAGGTTGTGCCTGCATTCACTACAGTGTGATGAAGAGATGGTGCAGAAGCATTATCATCACTGTAGATTCACACGTGTGTAACTTGTCTGTTAGCACCTGGCCATGCCTAGCCCACTGATTTCTGGATTGACAGCACTCCAGTGTCCAATGCTAAAACCCTCTCAGTGAACTGCTGTGTCATACATGTGCCTTCAGATGAACTTTAAAGAATATATATTAGGGTGTATTTTAGGTTTTATCTAAATTAAAACTTATTTTATCTCCATGGTAGGTTTCCAGCGCCATCCATTTTCAGTGCTAGTTGATTCGCCAGGCGAATTGTTACACACCCCTGTTCCGACTTCCATGGCCACCGTCCTGAGTATCCGCAGGTGGTCTCCCATCCAAGTACTTACCAGGCTCAACCCTGCTTAGCTTCCGAGCACTGTTTTTAGCAATTTGAATAGAACAAAGTTGGCACTGCACACAATATGCACACGAGGTTTGGAAGAGAGAACTACGGTGCATGATAATAATTTCTCTGCACCTGTAATCCTGGTAATTGTTAAAATGGTTTTGTAAACATTTAGGAATCAAGTGGTAATGACATAGTTATTGTAAATTTTACTGCATGTACACTGATAATTTCTATAGAGTTCAGCAAGTTCCTTATGAAGAGAAGGCTGAACTCTTGTCAAATATTCCTTATAAACCTGTGTGTTAAGTGTATAGACTTTTAATACATGATGGAAATTCTTTCTTTCGCTGTGACCCTGGCTCTCTTTATATCTTGTATATGTTATGACCAAACAAGATAAGACTTAAAAAACAAAATTAAAAATGACTTCAAGGAAGTTTTATTACATTCCTGACATTTATTATGCAAAGCAAAGCTTTCTCAGTGAACATAAGTTCCAGCTTTACTCCAATCATACAACACTTGAGCTCGGATATGGTCAATACAAAGTTACTTACTGTTAAGGTCCAGATGTATCTGTTCGAAAATGACAGACCCAAAGGATGACATAAAACAAACCCTCAAGGTCAGGTCAGGGAAGCTGAGGGAAATGGGCCACCAAAGACCAACACTAACAACTTTTTGCTACAACCAACCTGTCTGTTGCTTGTCGTGCATAGCTTACACTGACAGATTTTAGAAAGAAAGAAAAGAAAACAAGGAGAGCAGCAATGCCTAATGGACAAGGTCAGATTTAAAAAAATATTTTCAAAGCTTTAGTTTGATAATGTTTTCTGTTGATTTCCTTTTAGTGCTCCATATCAAGTCACTTAAAAGGGTGCATTTCTGGCAGGCAACCTAGTTAATTAATAACCAGCTACAACCAGCTTTTTCTTTTTTTTTTTTTTTTTACAATCACAGATAGGTTTTTGCTTGAATTCAAGCCAAGTTACCTTAGGAGATCTTTCCTATTGATAAGGGCTTTCATGTATTCTGAGAGCTTCTTCTGCATTAGTGCCAGACGTAACCAGGCCCGCCCTCTGCCAGCAGGTGTCCTAAAAAAAATGTAAAAAGAAAATGTATGGAATAATGATTTTTAAAAATAGTTAATAAAGAATATGCAAATAAAATTGTTGTCACACAATTCAGAATTTACCAAAGTTTTCTAAATGTGGAGCAGATATTGGTGGTGCAGGGCTTATCACTATTGGTCCTCAACATCTGGCTAGGATTAAGATCTACTGCTTTTCAAGTGGAACGCACCTTTCTTTTTAAGCAGCTATAGAATATCAGTAGCATAAGGGGGAATCACAGGCTTCCAGCATTTGACAACAAAATGAGAAGGACTGTATAATTTATGTACAGTCTCCACCTAGAATCTGAGGAGATTACTAATCTGAAGGCCAAAGCAGGTTCTTGCGGGCATCATGCAGGTACATAAGGTGAAGACTGTTTAGGAGCACTTGACTCAAACTAGATTAAAAAATGAGGCCCCTTTTTTGTTTTTATCCCTTCCTGATGTGAACATATTTTTTTGTATTCTGTAAAAAAGAGAAAAACATCCCATAACTTCTGCAGTCATGGAGGATCACACTGTGAAAGTTAGGCCAAAGAATTCAACTTACTTGAGACCAGGTAGATCCTTCACACTAGCTGTAATTTCTGAAGCTTCAGGTACAAGTTTCTCTACCAGTTCCAGAGGACCCCAGAAGGACTTATTCTGCGCAAGAAACGTCTTCTTAGCTAGAAAAGAATAGACAAACACAAAAATGCATGTCGTGAAGATCAAGGTATTAATGACTAGTTTGTGACAACTTTCAGTCACTGTATACTGAATGGGTTTCAGATTAAACAGTGCATGGCTGTGTGCAGAATGTGTTTTCATAAACTCTGATAACAAAAAATTGTCTAACTTACAGAATATGTGTCCATATTGCATTCTTTTACACTTAGAATTTGTTTAGCCATACCTTTTATGCCATGCTTTAGACAGTGCTCCATCACCACAAAAAACTGCTGCAAAGGTGCATAGTCAGAGTCCAGGGTCCGTCCCAGATTAAGTGCAGACTCAATTAGGCCTTTTATACTCAATTTTGCCATGTTCATGAGATTCATACGTTCGTTGGCCATCAGGTAATTAGGATCTATAAAAATAAACAGATAAATAATTGATAAAAGAAGATTCAACTATTAAGGTAAAATGATCTACAATAGCATTTACATGCAAAGTCTGAATAATTATAATACCTTCTCTGAATGCAGTATTCAAGACGGATACAAAGTAAGGTTTTATTATTTATATAAGTAAGTTAGAAGATATGACAACTATTTATTCCTAAACAACAAGTATGAAATGTATAGTGTTCAAGCAACAAAACTTTTAACAAAACTTTAAGAATTTTCAACTTGCTTAACTGTCAACAAATCACTCACAGTTGTCAGGGTAAAATTAGAAAGAATCCAACCAACCTAAGAATACACTTGATATATTGTTTTAAAAGATTTCAGAAAACACGTTACAATTATACTTTATGTATTTTGCTGTCTGTCATGCTCCATTAAATGTGCCATTACTGGGCCCCTTTATTGTGGTAGTGCTTCCGATAGACAAAAAGAAGAAAACAATTATCAGTACCACAATAACCACTTTGTTGTCTTTCTGCTGTTAAAACAGGAGTGGATCATTTTTACCAGCCTGTGATAGCAAAACAAAGGGAAGAGCATCAACTTCAGTAGTCAGTATAAGGAAAAAAAGATATCTATGAGGATAATCACTTCAGGGTATATTTATAAAGCAGTTAGTCTGACATTCAACAAATGTTCACTGCAGGTGACCTTTCCTGGTAAATGCATTTTAAATGACAGTGATTGATTTTCTACCAGTGAATGTATAGTGAAAGTCACATTAACCACTTTTTAAGTATGCCAGTTGGTAATTTGCTGCCTTAACATCTCAAACCTTGGCAAAATAACATAAAAAACAATATTCTCATGCATTGAATGTTCTATGAAGGAAGTTGTGTGCTATGTGTACCAAAACATTAAAAGTTCTCTAAACTCACAAAGAAAACAAAAGTCTAATACCATACTGTCTGAAATATTGTGTCTGCTTACCTTCTGTAAGAATCTCAGTCAGCTCAAATCCCAAGAAAGATGGTAGACTAGGATAAATAAAGTTAGACTTTCTAACTTCAGATTTGGGTTTCATAAGAGAAAGGATGAAGCCAAGCACGTGAGCAGACATTACAAGACCAGCAATGTGTCTGACTTATTTACTTCAACTAGGAGTTTATATAAGTGGGCAAATGTGCCTTTACCCTTTAGTTACTGCAAGGAGACCCTTCATTCCTCTTTAATTATACCATTGGATATCATTCAGACAAATGGGCATTGTTTCACTGTCCAAGATAAATAATTACAGGCCAGTACACCAACAACTTTAAAGTCCTAAACCTTTTATCTAAGAATTGATTGGAAGTGAGGTTTATTAAAAAGCATTCAAAAGATGTTAATTAAGAGCCAAACAATTGTAGGTTTAGTTTCCATCAAAACAGAATATTCTTGTAAGCACAATTACAAACATACACATATAACATAAGTAGGGTCACAGGCTTTGCCTTTATAATATAAATAATATTTATATATACAAAAGGGTCTATATACAAACCCCCTTTTTCATTATTAAACCTCTATCTTGTACCCCAGTATCATCGGTTGCCTTGTACCCTTTTTTCCCTTTTCCCTTTATTTGTGTATAGAATCTGTCATATTGTGATTATGTGCAATGTTTCTAATTTGTTTCTTTTTTTTATTTAAACCAATAAAAAATTATTGAAACCAAAACCCCCTTTTATTTAGTTTGGAGAATAAGGAATGGTTGAAACCCTTCTCTCTATCTTTCCAAAATGTGACCGTAAATTCAAAATTTTACAGATGACACCAGAACAAAAAAACAGAATGAAATTTGTCCAATGGTAGCATTTCAGTCTGAAGACATTCATTTCCACTAAATTTTTATGTAGAATGTGGAAGTGAAAGAAAGCCCAGCCCAGAACACTGGAATTATGTAATGTCAAAAAGCCCCCCAATTTACCTTTCACCTTACAGGTGTGTATATATATATATATATATATATATATAAATATGCACAGAGAGCTAACATACACTTAACATTGGTGCCCTCAATCTCCAGGCAGCTTACTTAAATTCACACCAAATTGTGAAAAAAAGTTATCATTTAAATGCTGTACAGAAAGCAAATGGACATTTAAAAATGTATTTGTTTAGTCAGTTTCCAAGTATTTATCAAGAAAAAATGACTGATGAAAAAATGCCATTAAGGATTTCTGTGTGGTATTACCATTGTAGCAAAACAATTCTACAGAACTTTTTGGTTAGTTGTATATTCCTCTTTTTGTTTTCCATTACATTCTTTATTTTGAGGTTGTGATGGGACAGGCTTTCATAATTTTAAAACATAAATTTAGCCACGTACGGTATTTCTAGATTAAAGTCTTCTATATTTTTTGCTAGTAATAGCATTAGCTTGTTGTTTCTGAGATTATGAAACAGATGATTGTACAAACAATTCCTGTCAAAATGAGTTCAAAAACTAAAATGAATAATTTTTCATTGAGACAATGACAGAATCCTCCTATCCACAAATCAGTATTTTGGTGTGTTAAAAGTATCACCTTGCTGGGTGCTGTATATAAACATCAATCTTCGGTATGTTGGTATTTTGATCATTTCTGGATTATAATGTCATTGCATATGTAACTGTTACAAATGGTTCTTCTTGATATGCTGTTATTTGTTTTTCTCCACTATTTTGCTACCCCCCCCCTTTTAAATCATTGAAATATATAAAAAAAAAATAATTAACTAATTAGAATATTAATTCACTATAATCATTTTTTGAAACTGAGAAAAAACACTTCAACATGGATCACATATCATGGTTTAAAATAATAATAAAAAAAAAAACTGGCTGCCTTAAAGAAAACACTGTATTTTAGGGTTGACTCCCAATTGCCTAATTACTAAATTATATAATGGAGATGAAAAGGAAAGAGGAGGAGACACTGGAAAAATGCAGTCTCAAAGAACAACCTGAACCTTGTATCACCACATCAATACTCTACAGCTAATATGAAAAGGTGTTACAGCAAGAGGACCAGTCCAGTTCTGGAAATTTCATCTGAGTAAAATTCAGAAACTGTCCCTTAGTAGTCAAAACACACCTTTTATAGAGACCCTGCCTCCAGGTTTTGTTCCCAATGTTGTGGTCACAGTGCAATTGGAAAAATCTGGCTGCTTCCTGGAAATGTTCTAAAAAATACCTGTCCGTGCTGGCCCATGCTCCTTTCCCCTCCCCTTGCTGCTATACCAGGAGCCTTCACAGCTACTTGTGTAGCAAATAGTAGGATTTCAGGCAAGATCAGTTAAAGATTTGTACACCCATAATGTTATAAAAAAAGAAGTGGCAGATTGAGTGGTCATTAATAGCATTTAGTGGTGTGCTGTGTAAAAGCTCTTTCCATCAGTCTTTCTGTCCTGTCAGCAGATATATGACAGGCTGGTTAGTAAGCCTCAAACATAAATAAATGATAGCAGGGGAATACGTTAGTGCATTTAGTAAGTGACAGCTTTGAGTCTGCCTGAGGCTGATCATTTCATATTCAAGATGGTGGTGCACAACAGCACTCTCACTCCCTGGTAATTATATCATCATATATATTTACAGGGAGACTAAATGCCATGAGACAAGGTCATTTGACATACACTTTAAAAATAATATAACTAAAATTAAATATATAGGGTCTTTAAAGAAGCCAGGAAATATGAGCTTCCACTGCCATTAAAACAAAAATATTTTTAGCTATATTGGCTACCTGACTTCTGAGTTTTGCAAAGTCCCAAAAGGAGACCATCACTTTATTCCTCAAAAAGATTCTATATAATTCATTACCACGATGAAATCTAAAGCTGCCATTTATTCTTTAAAAGTTTACAATTTAATAATATATAATTACCCAAAGCATATATAGATTGCATTTCAAATAAAAAATTTTAGCAATGATGCATATGGAAATTTGGAATTTATGCCATGGGTGCATTTGTAGTTTGCTTCTGATATTAGTTTGTGGAACAAATATGGAACACATGTGGGAAGAAGTAATTGAATTTTAAAGAACATTGGGAAGAATAAAAACTTAAATTCACTAATTATAAACTTCTATAGCCACCAGGACCCCTTGATGTTCTGTAATCCGTCATTGCACCACACAGATTTTGGATGTTTGGCCTCATTGGCCACTCAAAAAAGTAGATAAACATTAATACACTCAATCCTGAAGAATGGCAATTACTTTTGTAACAACTCAAAATATTGCCTGCAGTCTGCCCACTTGTACTTGGTGACTTTTCACTTTGGAGCAAGGGTTCTTTTTATCCACGGACACAAAAAAGAAAATTGTTACCCTACTGGCACCTAACAAAACAATTACACAGATTACCAAAATGTCAGCAAAACTTTAAGACAAACTCCACTGGCCAAACAATAAAAAAACAAACAAACACAAAAACAGTAAATATATTGGTTTCTATTCAAATATAGATCTAAGATCCCTTTATTTTCAAGTGTTCATCCAATCTACATGCTCATCTGAAAAGGCATTCCTAAGAACTCAAAGTAGAGCAATGATGGGGTATGATATGAATTTTAGGTGTAACCTGACTGTGCTGAAAGCTGGAGGGATTCAAAAATATATACTACCTGGATACACAGGAGAGAATGGCCTCAGCTCCTGGGCTTGAGGTCCTGGATCCCAGTGATCACTGATAGTTGGTGGTTCCTGCACATAAGCTGGACCTGAGAGAACAGCCGAGTTAGGGTGAATTGTTTAAAGAGCTGCTGTTCCAATACAGTGAAAAAATGGCACCTAGGACTCAAATGGCCAAATACTATTTGGTTGGAACACAAAGGGCTTCATTTAAAAAACAGGGAATCACATATTCCCTCCTGGGAATGTTTAAGGTCCATGTGTTTCCCATCTGGGAATGTTTGTAAGAAATAGTCATATTCCACAATTTATAAATAAACCCAAAATGTTTATTTAGCCCTCTATATTTCACAGCATTGCCAATGTTATCCTTTCCCCCACAACACCAATTTCAATTATTCCAGTCTCTTTGAACATAAAAAAACTCAAGATCCATTATTTTAATTCTGTTTTGTGTTGTTTGTTTATTATTTTGGCAACAATTGCTTTGATATAAACTAAAAATGTGAGATCATTTGCTCTTATTGAGCTTCTTGGCTACTTAAACATCTATTTATATCTGTAATCAAAACTGGGTTATTATTAGGCATCCCTTTTCTATGTTGGAGATTTGGCAATTATAAAAATGTACTTATTGTGCATTTTGCAATTGTCAGTATTCACAGCACTGAATAAAAGGGGGTTGTTTAGTTCAATAAAAATTGCACATTCATTAAATTCAGGGTTTTTGTCATTGATTGTGCGTGGCCTTGTATATGGCAATTCTCGACAATACTGAAATGTGATCCGACCAGAGGAAGAGCTGAGTGTGCCGAGGTCCCCTGAGATACTGGATCCATTCTCCTGTCTCTGTCCATGTGATGTATCACTGTAAAATCTAACTATTACCATGGGCCACTTCTGGGAATACAAGGCAATCTCTCAGAATGCCTTGGATGATTTTCTCCAGACATGTTCTTGGGGGCTGAACAGGGATCAGAAACATTAACATTCTGTCAGCATATGCACTTGCTGAAGAAAAAAACTGGGCCAAGCCAGCTTTTTAAGAACCATCAAAGAGCATTTTCCTCATCAACATTATAAAAAATAATTACAAATTATAGTAGCCTATATGCATCCAACCTATTTATACAAGAATGTATAAATTACAGGAAAGGTTTGCTCATTGAATATATAGTTTTCAACATTTTAAAATCATTTTGATGCTTGGACAGTGTCCTTTATCAATCCTTGGAACTGAAGAACTACAATCCAGAGTTAGCAACTCATTTTTTTCCAATTACTGAAAAATAGGTTGCACAGGTTTGGTTTCTGGTGTATGTAGAATTTTACACCTAATGTAGAACCATCCCTCTCAATCAGCTAGGTATTTTTAAGTTAAAAGGTACAAAATGCAATATGTGTTATATTTCTGAAGTGTAGATGATGAATGCTACTAACTACACAGGTTCTATGCCTATTGTCAGTGTTCCTGTTGTGCTTTGGTATTGGACAACTATTGTCAGATTTCTAACATCTAAAGTAGTAGGGGTTAGCAAAAAAAGTGAATTTTAACTTGCAAATGTACAATAAACCCTCAAAATAAAATATATTCTCTCTGAATTCAAATTTTAAATTATATTATTCAAAATATCAATTTTCGTGTTGTGGAAAGAAAGCACACAGGTGATCAGTAGTAGTAGTATCAGTAGTAGTAGTGGAATGATGGTCCAGAGGTGGTTAGCTGTGTAGTGATGCAGAGGTGATCTGCAATGAACAGAAAGGCAGCTGTGAACGAGGAGTACAGTGGGTACAGAGGTAAGTGGTGGCTGAGAAGCAAAGGGGGTTCAAAAGTGATCAGGGTTGGTGGAAAATGAGAGCAGGTGTCAGCCATTGTAGAAGATGTGTACAAAGGTAAGCACTGGACAAAAGGCGCAAATATGGGTGGTGCAGTTTCTGACTTTTTGAACGTAGGCCGAGTTAACAATATTCACTCTCTCTTCTAAAATATGCAATGTCAAATGTAATTTTGGGTAAAGTTGCTCATTTATATACTCTGGAAGTTGGAGTTTTAGTGCAAGCAAGTTGTGAGTCATAGGTCTGTGCGGGTCTACAGTCTGCAGTATTTAGTACAATTAGGATGGTTTCAGGCACTGCTACCTAGGAACTATACACAAATACCCCGCTCCGAATAGGATAAAGAATTTCTGTGCAAATGCCATGTTAGAATGGCAGACACTTACCTAGATACCCATTCTTCTGAGTTTTTAAAGCATCACAGACTTTTTCTTCCATCTTAAAAGCATTAATAAGGCCTACAGGCCTTCATCAGAATGAGCTTTTTTCCTAGTCAATATGCAAACTGCAAAGGAATTGACTTCTTTATCATTGTATCACAAATTGTAGGGACACACAGGAGGCCTTGTTAGGCCTTGCCTGTTTTTTTAACGGATACTCAAAAGAAGGACGCCAATGATAGCTACCAGTCATTGTATCTGAAAAGCTAGCCATAGTCAACAAAGGATATTGCATTAGGAGTGTGGAACAGTATGAAAAAAAAACAACCATCAGCCATATTGAATAAATCTTTGTCAGGGCTATATTACAAACGATTAGAAAAACAATTTTGCAGCAGCATTCTTACAAGAGTTTTTGTTCTCTAGAAGGGCTGTGTCATAGCAATTTCCTCCCTTTCCTGGTCAATCATTAAATATTATTTAGAAGAATTATTCACAACTGGCTACAGATTTACCTTTCTCAGTAGGTAGGCAATGTTATCCAAAACAGCTGCTAACAATCCTTGTAGCTTGCTATTAATCACAACTAAAAATAAAGAGTTTTCTAGATACTAAAAAAGTGTAAGTTTGAAATTACCTATATGAGTAATGATACTCTATATAGCTGATAGCTGTAATCAAGGTTGTATTACATTGCAAAGTGCTGTGAATCCAAGTAAGCAAGCTTGAATATTGAAGTGCTGAGTACATTATGGAAGTAGAAACTACAGTGACGACCTCTGACCATCTGATTCAGCCAAGCTTTATTTCTATAGCTATGAGGCAGTAATACACTTATGAATGTAAATGGTAGGGGCTTTTATAATGCATTTTATTGCAGGTCTGGCAATTTGCATAATAATAATAATATATAATAAATCATACTACATGCTATTGAGTACCATGATTCCTGCCTATTCCATAAACCCATATGTGTTCATAGGGGGTGTGTCCTAAATGTGGCCAAGGCCCAGCACAATGACTCTATGTAGGCTTCTTACTATATGCGGCCTTTAGTTTCTATACACCCTTACAGCTCCTCCTTCCTTGTTATAAATGCTAAATTATACCCCATTTCTTCATGAAATGGTGTATCTAGTTATCCTATTAAGAAGGAAACAGGCATACCCATTGATACTTACTCTCCCATTGCAGAAAAAAAGAAATGAAAATAATGAAAAATCCAAGGCACTAACAAAATGGTACAGATCACGAGGAAGTAGGTGATTACTAAACAAGGGATTTACAGGCAGACAGCAGCTTTTAATATGCTCTCTGGGTCTTTTGTCTCCAAACTATTTGGCCAGAATGACATGAGCTCTACAACAAGGGAGGAGGCATTACCATTTAACCAATTCACAGCTGCAGCCAGTGGGGAAATTGCAATTCAACTGCATGACACAGGCCATAGCAAGTAGCTTAGGAATGCTCATTCAATGGTGTGTTGTATTTTACTGCACTCACAATGACAAAGGTATTATGAAGGTTATTGCTTACGAGCTGACAGTAAAATAAAAACGTCAGATTGTCAGCATCTCTAGAGAATCATTGTTTTGATCTTAAGAAAGAATCAGAATTATAAGGAAAACATAAAGAGCTTCCAAAATACATGTGATTTTCTCATATATAAAGCAGAACTGATACACCTAAATACAACTGTGTAAAAAATAGCACAGGCCAATGAATAAATGACCTTCACTCATCTAGGAAGAGGTGACTTGTGTCATGAAATAATTTAAAGCGGAGAAAATAAAATAATAATAATTTGATTTTGCAAATACATAAATATCATTGTAACTAAATAACTAAAAAAATGATGGTAGAACTGCCATAACACCAGGTGTGTATGATAATAGGAATGATAAAGCAGTGGATTGTGGGATGTTGTCATGCTATGGATTTGGCCCATACCTTCAGGATTAGGTTCAGGGTCTGGCGTAAGTGAAATGTCATCAAGTTCACGCAAGCAGAGCCATTCGCCATCCATAGAGACACGGAATTTGCAAAGGTATATGGTCTCCATTGCAGCCTGGGTTATCTTGTCTGTAGTGGGGGTCGGCATGTCGCCCTGAGGGGTGAGAGCTGTCATGATGGCTCAGGTGATGCAGCAACCACTCAAAAATAACAAAAACAATAGGAGTAGCAGAAGGCGTCTTCAAGCTTCTTGTGGTTATGGAAGGCAGCGTGAGCTAGCAGATAAAGCTGAGCAGTTAGAATGCAAAGAGATAAAAAATAAAGGTCTATAGAAAATGTTCCCTAGGACTGTTTTCAGTTCTACAATACAGGAAAGATGCTCTTCCTCTCTGGCTTGCCTTGGATTCCTGTGTCTGCCTCTTCCGCCCCCCTGCTGCTCTGCTGCCAATCGTCATGCGTCAAAGCTGCTTGCTAAAACACAAAACTCCAGATTATAAAGCTCTCCTTTGTTCTAGTCAGAAAGACAGTCAGTGAAAATACAAAACATTCATCTACTACCATCT
The DNA here is from genome assembly GCF_032062135.1 of Pyxicephalus adspersus. NCBI lineage: Eukaryota > Metazoa > Chordata > Amphibia > Anura > Pyxicephalidae > Pyxicephalus > Pyxicephalus adspersus. The sequence goes on from NC_092860.1 coordinate 79,246,004, forward strand.
GAATGACCAGCAAAAAGAGTCAGTTATTGGAATCCAAGTGTTTGAAAGGGGGCAGCAGGTCTGCACAGCCCAGGCACTTGTGATCTTGTAGGATTGGTTGTGCGCAGTAAGCAGGGTGTTGACCAAAATGGCTGACTAATGAAGAGAAGAGAAAATTCACACTCATGTGACCAGAGATGCTCAGAGCGTATGCAAGTCCCAGAATGCTGTCTGGATGCTGCTGATGCAGGGAGAGCAATTAAAATGTTCTCTCCTTCAGTACCCAACCCCAGTGCCTGCTAGATGACAGCCTTCTCCTCCCCAAACAAAGACTCCTCCTTGCTTCAGACTCTACTAGCAACCCAAGAATCAGATCAAACACAATAGGAATATTACCATTTATATCACCAAGACAAATAGATAAATGCAGGCGACACAGCTAAGCAATAAGCCGTTATGTACATTTACAAGGAAAAGCAAGTCATAAGTATCTTTATACTCTCATAATAATCACCAGGCTTAGCCATCTGTTGCTTTTTGTCATTTATTTACAATTCTATTAAAGGGTAGGGTACTAAAATATATTTTTTGTTACAAAGATTTTTACCACTATTAATTGACAGAAATACAGCAAAACAGTAATAATAGAAATACAGCATTATAACTTGTACAAAAATAGGAAGATTATAAACAGGTATCAAATATTTCAATAAATTAAACCCCATTAGGAAAAATCCTATAAATCATTCTCCAGAGAGGAAAAACCATGCAGCTGCAACCGCATTCATGTCTGAAATGGTCCCAAGCCTTTGCAACAAGTACTGCCTCCTTCTACCCTGACAGAACCTGCCATCTTCACAATGAACCACAACAGCCCCTACCCAACAAAATCACAAACAGGTTTCTAAAAAACCTAACCCCTTACCCACCCCCACCACCACCACCAAGTGTGACAGCAGTTAGAACTAGCAATAGGTTGTTTCAACAGTAAGTACTGTATAGTTGCAGAGAATGTGCATGTGTACATTATACACAAAAGCTTGGTTTTTACCATGGGCTGCACCAACATATATGTAAGGTAAGTGGTCCTTGGGGTTTCTGCTGTAGAGCCTTGGCGTTACATTGCTTAATAGCCACATATAACATTTGCTACCACCACACCATATCACCACGGGGGATCTGCAGCAAGTCACAATATTTTTTCTATTTTATAACAATGCAGCAAGTGGTGTAAAATACATGATAGAAGACAAAGATTTTTTTCCTTGTCTATGCATTAGAATGGTGTTGTTCATATAAATAAATATATATATATATATATATTTTTTTTATATTAAAGACACCTCTAGATGTTAACTCACTTAATGACAGGTAGGTAGAGCATCTGTATCAGTGCCATTCTCAAAATATATACATTGTACATTGATGCTTTTAGTTACTAACTGGTAACTGTGCTCCTAATTAAATAAAGTCGCAATATTATTTATTACATATTCAAGTTTAAAACTAAGTTAATGTCACCATTTAGCTCCCTGTACTCCTTTTCATGGAAGCAGTTATACTAGTAGTAGTTTAGGTGCTCTTAGTCAATGAAGGATCATTAGCTATGGACAGTGCCATTCACATCGGGATGGCACTTTAATAAACTACTGCTTCTTTAATATCCAGTCAGCAGACTACTAGTGGGTCTTTGTCCAAGCCCCAGCTGTACCATTTTGAAATGTTTCTCTAAAATTTAGATATTAGTTCAGGACCAGAACCAATCTAGTTTGCTGAATCACCCAGGTTAAACTACAATGGCCTATCTTTTCCAGTCTTGAAGAGCTTAAATAAATCAGACCCCGAGAGTCCACTTGAGCTTGGTATAATTATCTATTAGGTGACTGGTGTGTTAAATCTAAATTTTCTTCAAGAGCCCCAGGCACTAATGCTATCTGACACTTTCACATGTGACAGATGGCATGTCTCTTGCTGGACGCTGTGGTTCCTCAAGCCTAATGCAATGCTGATACCATGATCAGTCTGCAGAACCCACCAGAAAAAATGACCATGCCTAGGTATGTACAATGAATCTAACACCCCAGAAAAAAAGTAACACTCAGACTCTTCTTTTCTTTTTTCTTCTAAGGAATTAAACTTTAATACTACTATCCATTGGACAGGTAAGTTTAATTTATTACTCAGGAGAACTGTTGTCGGTCTTCAAATACTACACATAACTAAAGCCTGTTTCAAAGCAAGAGAGAGTATCAAGACATCACAAACAAGTCTATCATACAAAAAAAAAATGGAAATAAGTTCATCAATATCAAAATATGTAATTGAACAAAAAAACGAAAATTGTAAAATCCAAATCTTTTGATGACTACAGTGATTACCAAACCAACAACTAACCAGTATTTGTCAGCTTTTTTGAATAGGCAGGTTGTGATCTGACCAACCAACTAGTCTATTGATGAGGCTCATTAGAAATGTAAATGTTCTGTCCCCTTGAGAAAACCATCTCAACATACAAGCCCCTCTGGCCAGCCTTGGGCTCAGGTTTCCATGTGTGTCCCGGCAGTTTCTCCATTTTAAAAGCAGAACATCTGATCTATGGAAACTTTAAGATTGCCTTTATCTGCAGGAGTGCCCAGCAGAATGTATCCCTTTTCCATTCCTTTTTCTTATCCTCCCCCACTTGTCAATTCGTGTAACCTTCTGTTCATAGAAAAGAAAGTCTAGCCTTACTGTGTTGTACCATTACTATCTTTTATATCTTTATATTTAGTTCATCGTATTATTTTCATATATTGATCTTTTCATGAATACTATATACACAAATTTATTTGATTTTCTTCTGTGACTAACCCTTCATTGAGGATACAAGAATACATAGAAGGATGGGTATTTTGTATAATGGTGAGATAGCTTGCTCAGCAAACATTCCCTGGCCCCTTGAAGTTCTCCTGGGATTGTGTTATATAATATTGTATTTGTTAGAACAGTAGAAGATGCGCACTGGATATATTGAGGGTTGATGGCCTATTTTTAGTTCAATCCTATTTATGTTTTTTGTCCTTTTTCCTTGGTCTCTTTCTGTAATTGTCATCATTTTTGTTAAAGTTATTGAAACAAATTGCATTTTGCTTTTTTTTCTTTGTTTGTAATACTTTGTTTCACTTTAATACCTATATGCACAATATAATAATGAGTCAATATATACACAGGCTCATGATTACAAATATCCTTGATGGCAACCAGAACCTCAATCGCCAATATTGGCTCTCTCCTTTAAAATTATCATGTGTGAGCTGGCAGTAAAGCGAAGAACAATGCTTCCTGTCATTAAAAAAACAGACTTTGTTAGCCTACTCATTAATATTAATAGATTGTGTTGGCTAGGAGACTAGATGGTACTGAAAGCAGGATTTGGAAAGGGTTTGCATGACTACATCTGCATGCTTAGTCTTCTGTGGGTGGCCTGACTCTTCTTCAGGAGCCAAGAAGCTGGAAGTGCTGGGGATATTGTTTATTATTTCTGTTCTAGAGACATGAAGACAAGAAAAAAAAGAAGAATCTTCCAAAGGGAGTAAAAAAAAGTATACAATCCTGACAGATGTAAATCATTCAGCACTATAATAAAAAAATATAAGGTAACTTTGCTACAAAGCTGAAGCATTCTTATGAAAATTTGGTTTATTACAAAGGTTAAGTATGCATCACAGAAACCTTGCACATGTGTGCATTGTGGATGCTACTGCAACATTTAGATGTAAATACTCTCTGTGCTGTGAGAAGCTGTATAATCAAAAAGAATGCAGGTACATTTTGTCATGCACAGAGATCTGCAAAATAAATTAAGTCCCTAATTGCAAAAACCTCTTATAGGAAAGGAAACCGGTAATCCATCACAGCAGTGTCTAAACCAGTCGGCTCAATGTGACATCATCATCATCACCTTCTGAACCCCAGGAGGATGTATTTGCTGGATAGCCAATAACAAATGTACACGTCATTAAGTCACTGACAAAGGCAGCAGAAAAAGCACCTTACTCCGAAGAAGAAAGAAGACTTGGAATTCAGGATTACACCTGAATTCATAAAAGAAAAACAGGCATTTCAAATTTTTGGTGTAGCCATTAGGAAAGGTATGGTTTGTAGTGGGGAATCCTTGACTAATGTTGCCAGTCAAGATGTTAAAGGATGGAAGTTAAAAAAAAAATTTGTATCCTGTAGCGATATTCCAAGGTGCTGGCAGCGAGAATAGGTTAAGTATATTCCTTACCTCATCAGAAGTTTATTTATTTGTGAACAATGACTACATACATGTAACAAATAAACACCAAAAGCTGAATTACTGTGTTGGAGAGAGCAGAGCTCCCTGTAATGATTTCAGTACACACTTTCAGCTTTTTACACTGTGCATCAGAAACAACAGAATTCAAGAACAAAACAAAAGAATTCAAGCCAAAGGATGTCCATCGTTATCTAGCCTTTTTCCTCAAAATATGATTGTCTCTGGGCTGTTTTTTTTCATGTATATGATTTTAGTTTGTTTAATCATGGAAGTTTAGAAAACACAGGTGACGATGTCTAGGATGGCTTGCAAAATACAGCCTGCCTTATAATTGCACACTCCATGAGACTGACATCCACCTACCAAGCCGTTTTGATATTTTAATAACTCCCCTCAAGAGCAAGAAGTACCGAGAGCGAGAAGTACCGAGAGCCTCCAGTTACATCACAGAACCCTGTATAGCACCCTGCTGGCTCCAGAATAGGGGAGGGAGGAAGCTGGAAAAATATAGGCCCATATGGTTTGAAAGCTGAAATTTAAGTTATTTTATTCTGTGCTTGTGGCAGGTTATTCACATGGCCACTGAGGGACAGGTCGTTACGGAGGTCCAATTTTAAAATAACTACTGCATGGCTGTAACAACACACTTACAATTCAGCAGTATTTCAATACCTGGGTATGGAATTCCAGTGAAAGTCATACAACATATTTCGGTCATTAAACAGAAAAAGTGGACAGCGATTTGCAGGTCACTTATTTCCATTTAATGTTTAACAATACTGAAGGAACAAAGTCCTAGCAGAAGGTTTAAGAGGAGGAACTAAAGCTAAAGGCTGCACTGAAAAAAATAATAAAGGAAATTACCAAGTTATACAGAGGGGTAGTAAAGTGGGCTTTAAGGCATTTTGCAGCACTTCATGTTGTTTTAGTGAGTTTCCAAAGCAATTTATGCAACAAAAGACATGCATAAAGGAAACATGCAAATTAACCAAAATTATGCCTGTAAATTCCTGTGTATAAAATTACTCTGACATATATTTGCTACAGAGCGATACATATTTTAATATAAGGGTATTGTGGGTAACACTTCCCAATTCTGACGTTTTAAGGCATCTAATCCTGTGTAGAAGTCATGGGGCAGCTGATCTACTCTCAGCCATAGAGGAAGTGTTAATTTAATGCCAGTTCATGAGAGGAAATTATATAGAGGAAATTCATAAAAATAAACACACACCAATTCTATTCCATTGTAGCATTACATTATTAAAAAATATCTATAAAACTCAGCAATACTGTTCTTTGTTGACAATAACTCTAAAACTGAGGACAAGAAAGTCTCGTAAAAGGAAGGTATGTTTTGAAACCCCTGCTGGATTGCAGAGAATTGCAGAGAGTGAAGAAGTTAACAGTCCTGGGGTCAAGAGATTATCTACTCAGCAAAAAGCTGAAAGCACAGGATGTGATGGCTTTCCAACAATCACATGACAGCTAGCAACAGCAAAAAGTCATATTCATTTTGTTTGTGAAAACAGCTGTATACATGCTAATAAACCTAATATTACCAATTAGGAATAAAGAGTTGCAGCTTGCTTCTTTATCACATAATAATATGGTTTTCACTTACCACTTTGCTAAACTCAGCCTCTCTTTTATCAGCTGTTGTTCACTAGCCATAAAGATTAAAACTAAGTGTACATATGATTAGCAATATAACAACTAAAAATAAAAGGAATTGAGAAACAAAAAATGTTTTTATGTGTTGTTGTTATAAACTTCCTTTTATGCCCTGTCTGATAAAATGTTATCAGCAGGACAGGAAGTGAAAGGAAATCTCCTCAACAAAGCCATGGATAGCAAAAAAAGTGGAAATAGTTCTCACACTTCCCCAATCTATCTAAAGCCAAGGGCTTGTTCTTATTGCTGGCTGATTTGGAGTATTCATGTCCGTTCCCAGGTGGCTGACAGTCTGCCTGCATCTGTCAATGCGTTGTAATGGGTGGCTGCCCAGTGCCAGTTGAACCCCCTAACCATGCCTGTGACTGTTACACAGGGCCAGAGGCTGCTTGCAACTTTTAGCAGGTGGTCACGCATGTAAAACAGTAACTGCACTGCTTTATAGCTGCCCAGTGGCTGCTAGAGTAAAACATTTTGTATAGAGACATACTTTACTAAATTGCATGAATTATGTTCTATCCTAGGCTGCATTTCAGGGAAGGTTTGTGATTCTTCGGTTATTTTAATATCATATTAATAAAAAAAATAAAACAACTTACCAGTTACTACTTTTTCCTTGTCCCCAAGTTACTATGATGGGAAAAAGGAAAGTTTTTTCCAGTGTGCTAGAATAGTTACTATATGTTTATTTATTTGCACTTGTCTAAATAGGAAAAACATACAGGACATATACACATATACACAGCACCGGGAGAAATGCCCAGCACCTTGCATATTGCACAATGCTTTCTTATCGCAGAAGGCCTGTCTAAATATTGTAAGCATTTTTTAGTAACTCGTTTAACATCTCTTTTTCTCTCTCTTGGTCTGATAAGTATAATATTGAATGTATCTGATACATGCAAAATTATCTGTTGATCTTTTTCAAAAATCCAGTAATCTACCCGCAGGGAGGTGAAAGTACTGTACTAAAACCTCAAATAAAGTTATTAGCTCTTCCTGAGTTTTTGAGGATTACATTGAACCTTTTTTCTTAAGTTATAGAGCTTGGGAGAAGAGAGGTTACTGTATTGTCGCTCACCAACCCATTAGAAGGCTGGTGAGTGGCAATAAGTTACAATTTTGTACACTTTTTTCCATTTTCAAAAGGTACTGCGTTTGCTCATTGTTTAGTATTGTGTTCTATTTATTGTTTATACCTGCACTACAATGGGGTAATTGTATAACCAAGTGATGCCTGCTTTTCCCTGTCCCTTGCCTATCACCCTCCCCCTGTCCTTTTTTTTTTTTTTTTCGTTGTTCCTAATATTTTATATGTTTTAAGTACTGCTATTTATTGGACTTGCTGGAGTGCTGGTCATAAAATAATTTCTAATTTTACTCTTTCTTATTCTTACCCATACTGGACAGGTTAGAAGCAGGTTGGCAGGGTTTAACCCAGAAGTCTAGTACATTAGGCCTGAGGCAGCAAGGTATGCTAGTTACATTTGGCAGCTTGTTTGACTCAGTGGTTAGCACTCTGGCCTTTGCAGCGCTAGGTCACAGATTCAAATCTCAGCCATGTCACTATCTGCAAAGAGTTTGTATGTTCTCCCCCTGTTTTACTCACATCCCAAAAACATAGTTTCATTTTCTTTTGCTTAGACTGTCATTAGGACTGTGGTGATGACGTAGGACTATGGTAGACACATTCGTTTGTGAGCCCCTTTGAGGGACAGTCACTGATATGGCAATTGAGTTTGTAAAGCATTGTGTATATGCTGGCGCTATATCTATACAAGTAAACAAAGAAGGTAAGTACAGACACATTGTGGTGACAGTTGTTACATTGTATAATTGTAAAATATCTAATATACTTTAGCTTACCTTTAAAGTAAACCCTATAAGTAACAGGTTCACTTTTTATTCTAACTCTGCTGATGCTAATGCTTAACTTACCTGCAGTCTCAATGGCCCAGATCACCAGCCAGAGACCTGGGTAATACTTGCCACTTCTGAATATGGTGTAGCATGTGTTTAGTATGTTTAAAGACATCATAACACAAACTACAAAATGAATGCAGCAATTTTATATATATATATATATATATATATATCAATACGTAGTATATGCTGGTACAAACATTGTAATATAGCAACCTAGAAACTGGTTTGGCATATAATAGTATAACCCAGGTCAAATATACAAATATGGAAGCTATACATACAACAAGGTGCTATAGTCTATGATCAACCTGATAAAAAGAGGAAAAAAAACAAGGTACAACAACTTGAAGGAGGAAAATGCATATTGTCATTGTTCACACTGAACTCATCAGGAATATCATGACATTCTCTTTTTGCTTTCATGAGCAGTGCACATTACCTAAGGGGACAGTCCTTACTTGGAGTAGTTAGCTCTAACTAAGTCTAATACTGATCTTACACAATAGTGTTTTCTTCTCATAGGTATAGAAAGTGAACAGGGTTGCAATGCAAAAAAAGGTAATGATTAGAGTCGGAGGAGGCGGGTTATCGAGATCTGACTTGCCTTGAATGGGTAAAATAATAGGTTCACATTGAGGAAAATGTCCTTCTACTTACTAAAGCAGGGTGACATATAGGGTCTTTTCATCCACAGTAGAAAAACAAATGCTGTGCAAAACCCTAAACAAAATTATTACTAGCCAAAATTTATATTGCAGAATGGAAGAGGAGGGGGCAGAGTATTGTACATAATCATTAGTTTTAAAAAAGTTAAAGCAATTATTCTTTGGAAGTGCCTCACATAAAAAATGTGTTCTTAGGTCACACCGACCTGTTTCAAATATTTTTAAAAATGTAAAACACATGGCAACCAGTGCATGCAAAAAGCGGTACTGATGAGAGAACCAATATAAGTTTACAAGGCCCTGATATAGCTGCAATTCTGGATCTTTTAATTCTAATATTAGGCACAAAGATTCAATTGTACGGCAACTCACATAATCCTTTTACCTGCTCCTTTATCCCAAGATCCCCAGTAATAACAGTGCAGGACATTGTCCCTGCCTGAAATTGCTAATAAAATAAAAAGGAGACATAATCAAGTTTACACTCAGAAGGATGTTGTGGTTGGTTAAATCTTAGCATCCAAAGTCATGTAATCTGGATATAGCAAACTGACCAGTTAAATTACAATAATTAAAAAATTGTATCTGAAATACACATTAGTTCTTTTAACAAATATAGGGACAGCAAGAAACCTTACAAATATAACCTCTCACATCTGCTATAAACACTGCTTTGTTTAAATTTAGACTGCAGTCTGTACGGTACAGTGGAACATGACTGCAAATTAGAACTGAGAACCACAAGGAAGACATCTGCTCCACATACCTTATTCAATGTCTTTAATGCCAAAAATGATAAATAGTGATTCCTACTCTGCACCCACTCATGCAATCAATAGAAAAACAGAACACAGATCCTGCATTAGCCCAACTATAGGATCTCAGAGAGGTAATTAAAAACAATGTATAATCTTGTCTTTTAAAAGAAACTTATTGTTTTAGGAATCATTGGTGTTGCCAATTATGTGAGATATTAACATGTGAACTATGTTGGGGGTGTGTGTTTGAAGAGTAGGGCTCCCCAGGTTTTTTAAAAAACAAAATTTAGTATTGTAATAATATATTTAAATTTATTCTTATTCATTTCAAACAGATGTGGAGTGGAGCGGTGTACAGCATTCTCTATTAGATTAGGGAGAAAAGGATGGCACATATTTGAATATTATAGAAAGGGTTTAGTACATGTTGTACCATTAGAGTAATACTGTAGTTCTCCCTTAGATAAAAAAAAAGAACATATTTCACTCCCCCAAGCTCATACAAATGAAAATTTTCATGCAGCATATTTCATATAAGAAAGTAATGATGTATAAAGGCTGAAAATATCACTGAAGAATATAGGTTCCAGGCATTTAAATTCAAAGTTTTTACATTTGTTAATGATTTAACATAGTGTGTTGAAGTGTTTAAGGCTAGCTTCTTTTTTGGTATACAGGTAAACATCTATAGCTGCTATTAAAAAAAAGTAAGCGATTACTGTTGAAACCATTTTTTTTTAGCCATCAGATTTGTGAAGAGTGTTCAATACCAGGAAGAAATGATATGCATACCACTTTACTGTTATGTAGGTCATTAGGTTACCTAAATATCCCACAGAATTCCATACATGAGTGTCTAAATGTGGTTTGGGTCTAAGAGGGGCTCAGGTTCATAATAAGGAGTTGTGTAGGGCACAAATAAAGATGCTCATTAGTGTTCATAAGTGGGGACCTCCAGAATCATTAAAGTTTTGTAAAAGCTGTATTTTAACTGATTAACAGAATATAAATAAAGGTATCAATAAGTGGTAAAGTATAAACAGCTAGGGCCATAAATATTTGGACAGAGATAACTTTTTCCCAATTTTGGTTCTTTACTTAACTTCAATTAATTTTAAATGAAACAACTCAGATGCAGACAACTTAACTGCAGACTTTCAGCTTTAATTCAGTGGGTTGAACAAAAAGATTGCATAAATGTGAGGAACTAAAGCCTTTTTTTTTTTTTTTTTTACACAATCACTTAATTTTAGGGGCTCCAAAGTAATTGGACAATTGACTCAAAGGCTATTTCATGAGCTGGTGTGGGCAATACCTTCATTATGTCATTATCAATTAAGCAGATAAAAGGCCTGGAGTTGATTTGAGGGAGGGGTGCTTGTATGTGGGAGATTTTGACAACATGCGGTCAAAGGAGCTCTCCATGCAGGTGAAACAAACCATCCTTAAGCTACAAAAACAGAAAAAACCCATCCGAGAAACTGCTACAATATTAGGAGTGGCAAAATCTACAGTTTGGTACATCATGAGAAAGAAACAAAGCACTGGTGAACTCAGCAACGCCAAAAGGCCTGGACGTCCACAGGAGACAACAGTGGTGGATGATGGCAGAACCATTTCCATGGTGAAGAGAAACCCCTTCACAACAGCCAACCAAGTGAACAACACTCTCCAGGAAGTAGGCGTATTGATATCCAAGTCTACCATAAAGAGAAGACTGCATGAAAGTAAATACAGAAGGTGCACTGCAAGGTGCAAGCCACTCATAAGCCTCAAGAATAGAAAGGCTAGATTGGACTTTGCTTTACAAGAAAAAAGTATGGAGAAGGCTTGGAACAGCTCATGATCCAAAGCATACCACATCATCTGTAAAACATGGCGGAGGCAGTGTGATGGCTTGGGCATGCATGGCTGCCGGTGGCACTGGGACACTAGTGTTTATCCATGATGTGACTCAGGACAGAAGCAGCCGAATTCTGGGGTGTTCAGAGACATACTGTGTGCTCAAATCCAGCTAAATGCAGTCACCTTGATTGGGAGGCGTTTCATAATACAGATGGACAATGACCCAAAACATACAGCCAAAGCAACCCAGGAGTTTAATAAAGCAAAGAAGTGGAATATTCTTCAATGGCCAAGTCAGTCACCAGATCTGAACCCAATTGAGCATGCATTTCACTTGTTGAAGACTAAACTTCGGACAGAAAGGCTAACAAACAAACAGCAACTGAAAGCCGCTGCAGTAAAGGCCTGGCAGGGTATTAAAAAGGAGGAAACCCGGCATCTGGTGATGTTCAAGACTACAGGCTGTCATTGCCAGCAAAGGGTTTTCAACTGAGTGTTAGAAATGAACTTTTTAGTTTCAGCTTTTTAATTTGTCCAATTACTTTTGAGCCCCTGAAATGACGTGATTGTGTTAAAAAAGGCTTTAGTTCCTCACATTTTTATGCAATATTTTTGTTCAACCCACTGAAATAAAGCTGAAAGTCCACAGTTCAACTGCATCTGAGTTGTTTCATTTAAAATTACTGTGGTAATGTACAGAACCAAAATTAGAAAAAAAGTTGTCTCTGTCCAAATATTTATGGACCTAACTAAGTGGGCAGACTCTTTGAAAACAATGCACTCCTTGTGTTGGTATCTTAAAGGAACTCTGGAAGCTATGTCCAAAAAAGTCAGGCAAAAGGTAAAATAACTATTATTAATAGTCACCACTATTGCCTGTGGTCTCCCTGATTCTAATCTAACACCAGCCTCCAGCAAAGGGATTAGTGAGCGCTAAGGTGGTAACATCACATTTTCTGTTACAATAAGTCAGACAGCAGTGTTATCAATCTCACAGTAAAGATATACAACACTATAAGTCTTAAATTGCAGGAGTACTTTAAGATAAAGTATAATTTCAGGTCTATGTTAAATAAGGCCAATTTATTGAGAATCCATACATTATAAAAAGCATTGCTTCACTTTGTTTAAAGTAAAGCTGTCATGAGAAGATGAAGGGGGGCTGCCATCATTATACTCCTATTTAGAAGGTATAATGACTCACTGGCTTCATTGCTTTCCACATCACTGACCTGAGACATCTATGCATATCAGTAAGGTTACTGCCAGAAGGAAAAGTATTGAAAACAGAGGGTCAACCAAGTAACTAGGAGGAGGAGCAGCCAGGTAACTAGCATTCACATAAGAGGAAAGTAAATGCTGCCTAATTTTTCATATGAATTTACAATGCCAATGAAATAAATACAAACATACATTTATATACAAAGAACCTCAGGCAAATTATATTAGAACTGAACCCTAATCTCTATCTGTTAATTATGGTTACTCGTGGTCTTTATTACATTCACCTTGTTTACTTTGCTGTCAGAAAGGAGAGGCGTGCTTGTCTGTAGTTTCTGAGATCATGAAACAGCTTGGAATAGTTCCAGGATTATGACACACCATGCTAATTCAACCATGTTAAAAGAAACAATGGAACAGAAAAAGGTGTATCGGCTTTTATGCAGGGGGCATATAAATGTAAAACTCAATGTTGAGACTGATGCCAAGAAACATGAGTAAAGACACAAGGGACACAAGAAGGATCAATGCCAGAAAAAAAGAGAGTGGTTAAAAAAAAGGTAACAGATGCTATCATTTTAGCACAAGACACTGCTCACCCAGTCATGCAAGTATATTTAAATGATGTGAGTTACTCACAGAGACACAATGTCAAATATCTAAGGCAGATACAAATATCCAATATAGAAACAAAAACCAGTGGCATGTAACAACTTTATTTTATCCTGATAAACAGATCTCTGGCTGACAGGTGGCATCAGAACTCTCCTATTCAGAAGTGAATGAAGATAAGAAAACCGGTTCTTTTATCACTCTAGAATCTTCCACAGAGCACTCCACTATCATGTAGAATACTTACTGTCAATATTGCTCTTCAAAGCTTTAGGTAGAGTCCATGTAGTGCCAAAAGGGTTAGGCAGAAGAGTGGAGCAGATGGTTCTGCATGCAGCATCGGTGTGGCATTCAGCCCTGTACTAGAGATAATGCTCAGTCCAGAAACCAAGGGTGCTGGACCTATGTGTCATGACTCTGTACCAAAATTTTAATCAAAAAAAAAAAAAGGGAAGGACTTTTGAAACTGCTTGTTACTTTCATAACACATACACACACACACAATATATATATTATGAGAGGGAGAGAGTCAATTTTCTTTTCTGTTTCTGCTCTGAAGTCACCAGCTGCCCGTTTATTAGCTTTTAAATCATAGGAAGAGTCCTTCCAATCCACCCTATAAAACCAGGTGCAAGTGGCTTTTATGTAGCTGGGTACCTGGGAGTGGCAGGATTTTGGAATTTCTCCAAGGGGTGACTGTGGAGATGACATTTCTGGGGGTTTTCCATACACCAGCAGTATAAAGAACACACACCCAAGTCATCATACTGCCTTTTTTCAGTTTTAGGCTGAAGACTGAAATGATAATGTGCAGATAACATTTGCTATTTTATTATTATTATTATTATTATTATTATTAAACAGGATTAATATAGCGCCAACATATTACGCAGCGATGTACATTAAATATTTTCTTACGATTTTTCACGCTCCCCACATGAATTCACAAAGAACACTTTCTTATCACAAAAGCAGATCTACAGTCAGCGCTAGACTGTTTCAACACATGGTTTTAAATCTTAAAACATTGTTTTAAGATTAATCTTTTATGTCTGAAAGGAACGCGTTAACTTCCTATCTACCCATGAGGCCAATCAACCAATAATGCAGGGACAGCATCCAAGGCACAAGAGTTAATCAATAATCTAATTCATTACACAAATGAAATTCTGAACATAAATCAGATTTTCACAAGTAATATTCCTATGACCTTTACACAATGTATAAGGACAACAAATGTTCACGCAGAACAATCTATGGTGGAATAAAGCAATTATGTTCTCTACCACTTATATTTAGGCTTCAAGTGTCCATGTAAAACTACTAACGGAAACCCATACAATATCTGAAGTCATCCCTTTGGTGTACAAAGGATGAAGCGTCTTCCCATGAGGTCTCAGATTGTGAATCCCACGTGGCAGTGCATGGTAATTATCCAAACAGGTATAGAGCACAATATTGTGGAAGTGGGGTTTTCACAAACTTAATGCTGTTTTTTTTAAACCCAATTTCTTTTTAGTTTCTATAAATAATTCCCCACCCTTAGTCACCTATATAATGGGGGGTGAAGAAAGGTTGACTTAGAGCAGAGGTCCTCAACGCCCGGTTCAGTCGTCTGATAGGTGGGCTGTGGCTCTGAACATGTCTCTCTGAACACAACCCGCCCATTCTCCCATCGCAGACTCAGAAGTTTCTTCCCCTTTGAGTGACAAACGGCTCCCCGCGCATGCGCATTCCTGAGTCTGTGCATTTAGTGGTCTGCGACTTGCAAAAGGTTGGGAACCCCTGACTCAAGAGTACATAAAAGGGCCGAATGGTGTGTTGATATGCCCGAGGAGTGCATGTGTATGACAGCCTAGATATATTTATGGGAGTCATGCAACCTGTCAAACTGACATCAATTTGGAGGTAGCAGAATATCACACAGTTTTACTTGAGATGATGATGAAGATCTAGATGAAGAAGCAAGAAAATTGCTCTCTGCCAGACAACTTCTCTTCAGAATCATCCTGGTCCATCATCATACCACCAGATAAGAATGGCTTTTCCTTCTTAAAAAAACTGCTTTTACCTGCCTGTTTGCTGCCCAGCTGTCAAATTTTGCTGAACAACGCATGAGCAGCTCAGCACTGGTTGCCAGGGAAACCCAGCGATCCCAACTTCCCTTGCGCATGCCGGAAATAAAAGAATTCATGAACGCTTACTCGGAAGTTAAGTCATCCTGGCACAGCCAATCAAGATGGGCGAGGATTGTCTTCAGGAAGTAAAAAAGTAGAAAGATGGTGGCGCCCTACGATAGAACAAGGATAGCTGAGTAGTCATGGGTTTAGTAAATGCTCTCAAACCTTTAGCTTTATATAAAAAAATATCATCTAGTACAAATATATAAACCTGCAGCTTGTCCATGGAAGGTTTATAGATTTCGCATATTGCGTATTTCACTGGCTACATTTAAAGCAATTGTTGATGCCGTTTTCAGGTCCTGGTAAAAAGGAAAAAACACAGACAGCATCAGCCCAATGGCTCAAACCCTGACGGATGACTTAACCAGTGAACATATGTCAACACTCCTTTACAAGTGAGACGTGACACTTGTGTGCGTGTGTGTGTATACCAATCACACATTGTTTTTAGGACACAGCAACACAACTAACAGGATGTTTACAACTTGCCTTCTGTTTGGGTTTAGAAAACACACTGATTAATACATTACAAGTTACCTTATATTAACAAAAACTGAATAAAGCTGTCACATCCGCTCACTTGGCACTGACAATAACGGGAAATGGCAGCTGCTATGGTGGATCTATGATAATGCTCCTTCCCTGGCTGTCATGCTGACCCCCTTCTTCTTCAATACTCGAATCCACTGACCCAAAACAAGTATTAGGATCCCTAAAATAGGAAGTGATTGTAGGGGGTCAGCGACTCAAAGTACTAAAGAGGAAGGTCATCATGTCAACAAGCATTTCCAGGGGAAGTGGCCAGTGACAGCCGCATCCTTGTTTCCCTATACAGAAATTGTCCAAACGTCAATGGCCATGTAGATGAATGATGGGACAGCAGAATAACACCCTCGTCTTATGTTCATAACACTGATCACAGTTGATTATCCAGAGATCAGCCAGGTATACATAAAATAAAAATAATCTTACACAACACGATTGTATCACAGACAAAAATGGAACTTGTCATAGGATTTTATAGGATGTGTTAGGGCCCATTTACACACGCACATAAAGTAAAAGTGAAGCTTTTGCTCCCGGCAACACAATAACCTCATTTTCCCAATCCAACTGTCCAGTTGCTAAAGCCAGACCCTCCATTTATGTTATTGCCACTTACATATACACCACTTACTCACTTTTTTGGACTTTATCATTACCGCCGTTGCTTCCGCTACTCGTGTAGTTCATCATCATCATCATTAGCGGTAGTGAGGATGTTGGGGAAAACCCCCCTGAGCCAGGTGAGGTGGGGGCAGCATATGAGGATGATGAGGGAGAAGTACGGCCGTACCCCTGTAAACCTGTCATCCCGGGCTGAGCTCTGCCCTGCTTTTGTGTTCTTGCCCCTGGATAGAGGAATATGGGTGGCGGCAATGCAGGGGGTGAATCTTCGGATCCTTGTTTACCCTTTTCATCCAATTGCAAGGGGAGAATCTCCAAATCACGCCCACGAAGAGCCATTCCTTGCGCATTTCCATTCCCATGAGGATGGCAGTTTTTGTCTTGCTGTTCCCCTTCCATGTCTTGCTCAGGAGGAGATGTATTGCTGCTAATATTGGATGCCGATATGGAAGGTCAGTTCTTATTGCTCCTTCCCCACATTCACACTCTCAAGTCAACTATTGTTTGGGTGTTATGGGCATTGCTCATGTCACTGACGTCCAGCTCCTCTCAATACCCCAGCCTGCTTCCACACTGAGAACAATGAGCAGTTCCAGGCAATCACGCCTTGACGAGATGTTTATCAGCCACCATCGGTGGGATGAGAGTGAAGCCCAGTGTAAGCAATCCTTGTGTGCAATCCCTGCGTGCAATCCCACAACTCCCCACAGCTCGAGGAGGAAGCAGACACACAGCACTCTTCCTTGGCCGGCCCCTCCCCCTGCACTCCCCTCAGCTCCTAACCCTTTCCTGTGCGGCCTGAGACGCCTCATTCTCGCACACATACCCAACCCGGGCACTTACCCTGACACGAATGGAGGGGATTACGGGCTCCAACGAGGTCTCTGCGTATGCTATTCTATCGCACGATATTTCCCCCTTTACTTCACGTCTTCTAGCTGTGGACAGAGATTGTTTTCACAGTCCAGTTTAAGTAAAACTCCCCGTTTACCTGCTAAAAGAATAAGCGATATACTTACCTTTCCACGGCATCTAACTTAAAACTCATCTTTTAGCTGTTCCCCAGCAAATACGCACTAGGATACTTTTTCACCCCGTTTCAGGTTGTGGTTCCCTCCGACGAACATGACATACGTTGTTGGTGGAATAAACCACTGTGTTTGGCAGGGGGGAAACCTGAAGTAGCTGGGAAGCGGGTGGGTTATTGGTGTACAAGCCATCTTATCCTGACCGGGTGTCTTACTTTTACCTTATGTACACTGCCACAGCAACAAACGTTTACTAAATAAACCTTTACAAGTTATTTTATCATTAATATTATTATTTATTTAGTGCTGACATATAACACAGCACTGTACAAAGTCCATAGTTGTGTCACTAGCTGTCCCTCATAGGAGCTCACAATCTAATGTCCTACATAGTGTAAACTAATGTAATATGGGTAGTCCTCCTTTATATATATAAAACTATGTATGTATGTTCCACCATCACTAGAAAAGCATGGAGATATTCTAACTAAACTTGCTATACAGATAACTAAGACCCATGTGAGTGCGCCAGTCATCTTTGTACAGCGCTGTGCTATATGTCAGAGCTATATTTGCATGTATGTGATCACTAGGAAAGGCATGGAGACATTTAAACCGAAATCGCTAGACATATGACTCAGACTCATCTGAGTGCACTACTGATCTTTGTACAGCGCTGTGGTATATGTCAGAGGTATATTTGCATGTATGTATTGCTCAGTGATGGTGTGCCTTTTACTTATATTTTTACACTTTTTTTGGACTCTTTTACAAATTTCTGACCTGTAATAATGCCTTCAAGAAAGCGTAAGGCAATTGGCCGAGTGCAATCAAAGGCAAAAAAATGAAACCACCATAGACAAGAAAATCACTATAGTTTTATTTGATTCATTTTTCTGTATAATATAGGATTGCAATAAATAAATTCCCCAGCAACGCCAGGTTATGAGCTAGTATCCACCTTATCCAGAAAAAAAAAACTAATTCCGCATGTATCCCCCTTATCTGTAAACAAACTTTCATTCCTCATGTATCCACCTTATCCAGAAACAAACTCATTCCACATGTATCCCCCTTATCTGTAAACAAACTCTCATTCTGCATGTATCACCCTTATCTGTAAACAAACTCTCATTCTGCATGTATCCCCCTTATCTGTAAACAAGTTCTCATTCTGTATGTGTCCCCCTTATCTGTAAACAAACTTTTAATTCCGCATGTATCCACCCTATCCGTAACCAAGCACTCATTATACATGTATCCAGCTTATCTGGAAACAAACTCCCATTCCCCTCACCTACTAGATTGTAAGCTCTTCGGGGCAGGGTCCTCTCCTCCTGTATCATTGTCTGTATTATTCTGTCATTTGCAACCCCTATTTAATGTACAGCACTGCGTAATATGTTGGCGCTGTATAAATCATATTTATTAATAATAATAATAATAATTCCTCATGTATCTACATTATCTGGAAACAAACTCTCATTCCTCATGTATCTACCTTATCTTGAAACAAACTCATTCCACATGTATCCACCTTATCGAGAAACAACTCTCATTCCGCATGTACCCACCTTGTCCGGAAACAACTGTCATTCTGCATGTATCCCCCTTCCACATGTATGCACCTTATCGAGAAACAACTCTCATTCTGCATGTATCCACCTTGTCCGGAAACAAGCACTCATTACACATGTATCCACCTTATCCAGAAACAAATTCATTCCTCATGTATCTACCTTCTCTGGAAACAAAACTCTCATTCCGCAAGTATCCCCCTTATCTGTAATCAAACTCTCATTCTTCATGTATCACCCTTATCTGTAAACAAACTCTCATTCTGCATGTATCACCCTTATCTGTAAACAAACTCTCATTCTGCATGTATCACCCTTATCTGGAAACAAACTCTCATTCTGCACCCTTATCTGTAAACAAACTCTCATTCTGCATGTATCACCCTTATCTGGAAACAAACTCTCATTCTGCATGTATCACCCTTATCTGTAAACAAATTCTCATTCCGTATGTGTCCCCCTTATCTGTAAACAAACTTTTAATTCCGCATGTATCCACCCTATCCATAAACAAGCACTCATTATACATGTATCCATCTTATCTGGAAACAAACTCCCATTCCCCTCACCTACTAGATTGTAAGCTCTTCAGGACAGGGTCCTCTCCTCCTGTATCACTGTCTGTATTAGTCTGTCATTTGCAACCCCTATTTAATGTACAGTGCTGCGTAATATGTTGGCGCTATTTAAATCCTGTTTAATAATAATTCCTCATGTATCCCCCTTATCTTGAAACAAACTCATTCCACATGTATGCACCTTATCGAGAAACAACTCTCATTCCGCATGTACCCACCTTGTCCGGAAACAAGCACTCATTACACATGTATCTATCTTATCCAGAAACAAACTCATTCCTCATGTATCTACCTTATCTGTAATCAAACTCTCATTCTTCATGTATCACCCTTATCTGTAAACAAACTCCCATTCCACATGTATCTACCTTATCCGGAAACAAACTCTCACTCTGCATGTATCCCCCTTATCTGGAAACAAACTCTTATTCCTCATGTATCCCCCTTATGTGGAAACAAACTCCCATTCTTCACGTACCCCCCCCCATCTGGAAACAACAATAACAACAATTCTCCACATATCCCCCTTACCTGGAAACAAATTCTCATTCACCATTTATCCTCCTTTTCTGGAAAAAAAAAACTAATTTACCTTGTATCCCCCTTATCTGGAAACAAACTCTCATTCTGCATGTGTCCCCTCTATCTGGAAACAAACTTTCATTCCTCATGTATCAACCTTATCTGTAAACAAACTCTCATTCCGCATGAAACTCCCTGTAGCAGGAATGGTAAGGAATTCTGAATATTCCTCTAAACCACCTAAGAGTTATTCTTTTTAGCAAGTCAAATACAAAAACATGGAATGCTGAATACATGTGTTGTGGATGTTCAGGTGGATTTCTTGGTCTTTCTTCGTGCCCTTCTGGTCTGTGAACATCTTGGGCCTGATTTATTAAAGCTTTCCAAGGCTGGAGAGGATACATTTTCATAAGTGAAGCTGGGTGATCCAGCAAATCTGGAATGGAGCTGGTTCAGGATTGAAAACATTTGCTAGCAAATAGCAAATTAATTTGGAGAAATCCATTCCTAGTTTGCTGGATCACCCAGCTTCACAAACAAACTCTCATTCTGCATTTTTCCTTCTTTTCTGGAAACAAACTCTCATTCCGCATGTATCTACCTTTCATTCCTCATGTATCTACCTTATCCGGAAACAATCTCTCATACCTTTATCCATACGTAGTTCCATATATGATAATATGCCCTCGGAAGATCTTACCTCTGCTATCCAAGGTGAGATAAAAACATTTCTTTCTACCTGGTTTTAATGGCACCAATATATTTCTGTAGCAAAATACAGATGACACCTGGTCCCGTCTGCAACTGTATTCTCCTCACCTACCTTATATATTACACAGATCAACAGAAGAAAAAAAATTTCACTTGCCAAGGATTTTTCAAAATATTTAGTGTATTTCAGGTCTGCTGAATCTAGAAATGACATCAGTTTCATTGGTATATAGTATAGGGACAATTTACCATCTTTTACTTTTCAAACTATCTATAGGTGAATGAATAATTTATGATGATAGAAACCAATAAGCTTTTATACAAATGAGGTCCAAGAGCAAGTGCTAATCCTGCTGGGATCAATAGCTTTAATATCTCTTCTGACATCATAACATCATAAACTGGCAAGGACAGCTGTTGGGAACCCAGCTACTAATGATGCAGGCATGACCCCAGAGTTACATCCCTCAGGAGCCCTTTCCCTATAAACAGTATGTGGGTATGCCCCTGAGCAACAGAGCTGTAGCCTTGTTTTGCAAAAAGAAAAGTCATTTATGCATGTGCAGTGGGAGATAGAGATGTGAGTAGATAAATTACAAATAGTTATAATAATTTTGCTGCATCACATCTAAGGCACTGAGGCTCTTTTATTTCTAGGGACAGTGCCTAGTCCTGAATTCACTTCCTAAAGCATCAGCCATCCAATCAGGACACTTTTGCATCATCATGTTATAGAGAAAGCCTGCTCAATTGGGGGATTTTCATCTGTAAAAAAATCACAATTCTATGTACGTGGCGTATATATATTTTAAGTGGTATGGTAAGTAGGACAAAACGCTAAATAAACTTTCTATCCTTTACTTTTTTTATTTTTTTTTATTTTATTTTTAATTTTAAATTAAATTAACGCTTATCATGTTGGAAATAAATAATACTTTTAACATGTACACATTATTTGTAAATTTCCAAGACATGTATACCTATTTAAGATATTGTATTGCGTAATCAGGGGGAGCTCAATTGACAATGCTGAATCTCTGGGTGCCACCATGTTGCAACCCCTCTCCCCCCACCTCCCTTTTCCCCACCGCACACAGTTATCAAAACTAACCTAAAGCTGATATTATGAATGTATTCTTAGAAATTTTTAGCCACGATATATAAAACTAAAAAGAGGGGAGTTCAATCTTCCTGAGTAAGGCCTTACCCTGTAACATTTCTTTCTCAAACTTCACGAGTAGATACCGTATTTTTCGCCGTATAAGACGCTCCGGAATATAAGACGCACCCAATTTTAAAGGAGGAAAATCTTGAAAAAAAAGATTCTGAAAGATTATTCCCCTTCTGATCACTCATGTGCCATTCATACCGGTATTCCCCTTCTGATCACTCATGTGCCATTCAAATTCCCTTTCTGATCACTCTGTGCCTTTCAAATTCCCTTTCTGATCACTCTGTGCCTTTCAAATTCCCTTTCTGATCACTCTGTGTCATTCAAATTCCCCTTCTGATCACTCTGTGCTTTTTTTCCACTGTACGGCAGTTAGGACAGGGAACAGCAGGGGGCGCTGTGCCAGCTTCTTTCACTGCAGCCAGGAGGAGACACACGCTGCTGCCACAGAGGAGAAGAGACACACGCAGGATCGGGTATCGGGTGAGTATCTTATTTTAATTATTTTATAACACATTTGTCGTATAGGGCGCACCAACTTTTCCCCCCCAGTTTTGGGGAAGAAAAAGTGCGTCTTATACGGCAAAAAATACGGTACATCATGATGGTCCTTGAGATTGCAGAGACAGTATATTCCTATGTTCGATATTTGCTCCCACAGGTAAATTACCCCTGTTTTACTTTGCCTTACTGCAGAAGTTGCCCGAAAGGAACTTCCTAAATCTAAATTTGGGAAATTTGCCAGATTTTATTCATTCTAAAATTTCATGAGATATCTGTGGGCCAATTGCTTGGATTACAATCTGGAGCAACAGAATACCCTAATTTGTTTGTAGGGGCCCCTGAAAGCAGCATGGCACATACATTCCAAAGGCTTACAGACTACAAGGCTGATTTACCTGTCCTACAAAGCCTATCTTTCTCAGGGCTTAGCCCAGACAAAGGAACTCTGCCAGAAAGCAGTGACCCTGTCTTAATGCCCATGTGGCCATTCATGTTGAAATGCATACCCATACCTTTAAATTCTATAGATGGAGCAGCAAAATTTGTATCTTGCTATCAAATTTAGACTGGCCCTTCAGACCCAAATGCTATATATTTAGTAAGACACCCACAGGCATCCTCTCACCAGGCATTTGTCACCAAATAGTCACCAAATATATTTTTCAAGTCTAGTTAACACAATAAAATAATTCTATTATCAACCCTAAGCAAAATGTTAATATGGTCAGGCAATACCTTTTAATCATACCATGTCATCTCTGCAAGCCTTGCTATTCAAGTGCCTAGTACTGTTGTATTGGGGTCCCAGATAGTGATTTAAGAAAATATCTAGGTTTCCAAGCCTATCAATATGATATGTATATAAAAGGAGAAGACGAAAAGTAAGATTCTTTATGGTAACAAATGTGTTACAAAGGTGATTTCTATTGATAATACCAGTACTAAACAAAGCTCAACTATAGGTAACAATAACACTAGTCAACAAACATTTTCTTGCCAAACAGATTAAAGTCATTTTAGGTTATGTTTGATGCACAGATTCTAAATATGGTATTGGTTTTGCTAGGTTGGCACTGGTTTCTGAAATGACCTCAATAATACCCTCATAGAAAACTAATGAAACATAATAATTAGGCAAAATTAAACTAGATATGCCTACATTTTTGAATTACCTAATGTAAATGTATTCTATATCCTGTATATTTACAGAACTAATTACAAAGAAGTCATTGAAAAACTCTGTATAGCCGTGCCAGGCAGAAGCTTCAGTATCAATCATGAAATTTGAATCATTTATCAGTTTTTGAATCTGGGGTCCATCAAAGATTCCTGCTTTTAATTTTTCAGCGCTCAATCTGCAAATGTATTTGAAGCAATAACTGTCCTTGTTCAGAGCTCTAACAAATTGCTTCATTAATGCCAATTTTATGTGTAGTGGAGGGAGAATGATTTTTTCTTTGTCAACCATTGTCTTGTTAATGATGTCCGCTGCATCTTTTTTTCATGTTTTCCCTTGGAGGCCATGTCACGTTTTTCCAGTGATCCTGCTTTGCTGTACTATCCCACAAGCAGATGAAACATGGACACTTTGCCCCTGATTCATCAAGCAGAATCGGATTATCGCTCGCGCATTCGTATTAGCGATCCGGAATCGTACGCGGTCGCGCTATTCAGCAACTGAAAAAGCTCGCGCACGGAGCCGCGCTTATCCGA
>NC_092860.1:79273538-79277568 GCF_032062135.1 Pyxicephalus adspersus
TTCGCGCTTCCAGCGAGCGCGGATTTCATTGATGAATCAGGGGCACTGTGTAACCACTTTGCTGTCCAGGTAGAAAGTTCACCATTTTTAAAACAACACATATTGACTATTGGTGTTCATGATAGCAAAGCTTTTGTAAGACCATTTTGATATTTTCATATTCTTCTTTAGGTTTTCTTGAGTGACCATTTGGAATTGATGCATAGCAGTTGCCTTTTTGCAGTAAAACAGATTTCAAACTTCAAGTGGAACTGTTTATGAAAGGCCGCCAGTCTTCTGCTCGGTATTCTAGTACTCCCATATGGGCTAGTAGTCCAGGGTAGTTACAACATTACACAAAGTCTCCATCTTCACTGAAATATGGTAGGAGTGTCACCTATCCTGTCCTATAAACCGCTATTTTAACTTCCGGTCTCACACAGTTCTTTTCTTTTGGCCGGGAACCTAAAAGTTCAGATACTTGTTTTGACAGTCTTAGGTCACGTATTAAATCATTGAGCTCTTCTTGGGAGAACTGCTGGTTTGATGAATCACTTCCTTCATATTCACTTCCACTTCTAACTCCTGGATTACACTCCAAACCCTGTATATCCTCCATGTCGGATACAGGAATATCAGGGAGTGTACTGAACACTGTTTCTTCTCTGTTTCTTCTAAGAATATTTGCCACAAATGTAGCACAATACATTAGGGTCATTTAAACAACTTCTTCTTGAAGAAGCCATCGTTCTGTAAAAAAAAGAAAATATATGAAGAAAAATAAAGCAAATGAAAACTTCATGAAAATAATGCTACATTTATTGTATAAATGCAAAACATTGGTGTAAATAAAAATTGATAATATTATGCTGTGTTAACATTTGTTGTTGGTAAAATTGTCTATTACGATTCCTGTATCACGAGAACTAGAGCCAAGTCAATGAAACTGATGTAATTTCTGTATTCAGCAGACCTGAAATACACTAAATATATTGAAAAATCCTTGGCAAGTGAAAACTATTTTTTTGTAATATATAGAACAGTACAAATGATCATATTTACAAGTTTAACATATGATCAGACCACATTAGATAGGTAAGTACTTATTTCCCAACGCGTTTCACCATTAAGGCTTTTTCAGGGGATACTGCAGAGACTTGTACTGGTGGTGAGTTGAGTCTGTGGAATTTTCTACTGGTAACAAGGTTGAGGTAAAGATTTGTAGCAAAATTAGTAGTAGGAAGTATGTAGAAGGGTTGTTGTACCTTGGAAATGTATCCAAGCAGAATAGGAATTATTTTGAAACAGAGACTCAGTTTGAACTCCGGCTGGATGTGTTCCAGAATTTAAAGGGTTAAATATAGTCAGAGGTACTGACATTGGAATTGTTCTTACTGGTGAGAGGATAAGATCTTGCAAGGGAAAGTGCAGTCAGCTACCAGGAGGAGCCCTCCTGGTAGCTGAGTGTGGTTTCCCTGCCAAGATCTTTAGCTCTGTTTAGTAATTATATTATCAATACAAATCACCTTTGTAACACATTTGTTGCCGTAAACAGCCTTACTTTTCTTCTTCTCATTCTATATACCTATTCAAGTGCCTAACCCACCATAAGCATTAGATCAGGCAATATATTGCTACCCAAAGGTAGCTCAGGAATATTTTTTACTAGGAAAGGAAAAATATTTTTTACTAAGGAAAGCAAGTCTTAAAAGCAAGTTTAGTAGGCTTTCATTCTATACATTTGTTGCTACACCTAAAGGCGGTTTCCATCTAAAGATGGATTAGTTTTAAATAATATTTTCTTTTCTAATCAGTGTTTAAATGTATTGCTATTCATGGACATCTGTAAAGAAAGGAATTTTTAGAAAACCTTTTACTCCCTATTGTTACATTGTGTCCACAGTGTTGCATTTTTTGGCATACATTTGTAAAATCTGGTTATGGTTTTCAATTAGTGGTTTTAAACAAAAAGAAAGTTTATCAACTGTGTTTTTGCACAGGCTGCATCATGCAAAGAGATAGATAGATTTACTTCATAATGCAAAGTACAGTAACTCATACAATTTAATCATAACCCTTTCATTACTATAATCCAAAATATGATTGGTTTCTAAGGGTTACTACATTCTACATGGAGAATATAGAATCGACTCTGCAAAGGCATATTTCTGTACATGGAATATCATACAGTACATGTCCTGAAACTGATAATGTTTAAGATAATGTAGTACTGCAGTTGTCCATTGTTGAAAAGTTTAGGGTTTTACAATATCTGGATAAAATGCAGATTTCTCTAAGAATTTAGTGGTGGCATATTTTCCTCCCACTGACACAGACAATTTGTGGCTTATCCCCCCCCCATTGCACCAATAGCTGGCCTTAGTTTACCCCACTGACATCAATGACGAGGCCTATTTTATTCAACTGGCATCATTGATGGTGTTTATTTTTTTTTACTACCACTGACAAAAATGGGGCAGAAGACCTGGAGGGGTCATCGTAAAATATAGATTAGGTCTCATAGCAGAGGCAAAAGGTCCTCAGACAGGTTTTTCTAAAACAGGTGTACACAGAGGGCCAAAATTAAAAACCTAGACAAAGTCACGGGCCAACCTTGAAATTTATTGAAAAAACTGAGGAAAATGTACCTTCTCATTAGATATAAACCCTTTTCATATGGAAACAAAGAGCTTTTGCTTCACATTCAATCTGGAATAAGCCTAAAATAAAGAAAGAGGCATAACATTTTTTATTTTATATAGGAAAAAATCTTATGCCTCTTTCTCTTTTTGTAGCCTTCTGAGTTAAATTTCAATGGTAACCATTTTGCACAGGCTAACAATAATAATAACAATATTCTTCAATGAAAATCCAACCATTCAAGTCCATGCCTTGGAGTAGCAAGGAAAAGTACAGCAGACAAGGCCAATGCGGAGCTAAATCTTATGAGTGGCCTGCCGCTGAAACTCCCTCTTTATTAAAATAGCGCCACTACTAAAATTCTCGGCATTATTTGCATCTATAAAACAGCCCAATGCAGGGCCAGGCAGAGGCCTGCTGGTCTATAGACGCAAGTGACCGGGAATAGTAGTAGCAGCGCTATTTCAATGCAGCGGCGGGTCAGCTTCAGTTCATATTTAGGATTTCTCTGGGGGCCAAAAAAAAAAAGGACATTGGGGGCCAGATTGGGTTTGGTTGATTTTGATTTGGCCCCCAGGCCAGAGTTTGACACCTCTGTTCTAAAACATGAGTTAGGTCTCATAGTGGAGTTTTTTTTATTTTGGATAACATCTTCACTTACACATCTTCCTTGTCTGGAACAATAAAAATGACCCAAGTAATGTATGCAAATCTGAAAATAAGGTGTTTGTCCTTTTTTTAGTTCATTATTAAGCCGTGTATGTAACTAATAAACATTAAAGATAGAATATTTTAACATTAGCCTTTTTTAATAGAAGCGTAAAAAGAATTACTCATTTACTTTTGATTTGGATGTTCAAAACACAATGAATTTACTAAAATAGGCAATGACGAATAAGGTAATAAAAGTATAAATTAGCTAAATAAAATAAAATGTTGCCAAAATCAACCTTGATCTGTCTTGTAACATTTCCATCTAGTGGTGTAATTAAGAAAGTACAAGCCCTTTATTTTATTATTATTATTATTATTATTATTATTATTAATAATTGGCAGATTCGCGCTCCCTATTGTGAAGGCTGGAATCCGGCTGGCAGTGAGGCGAGTGTACGCGCACACTCGAGTCCGGACCGTGGTAATCCGCGATCGATGGCCACGCGTACTTTCGCGCTTCCAGCGAGCGCGGATTTTATTGATGAATCAGGGGCATTGTCTAATGAGTCCAGTTACGCTTGACGGGGGCGACCCAATATATTCATATTTTTTCAATACATTGAAAAAGTACTAACTGTTATACTAGCTCATTTGCTTAAAAACTTTAGGAAATGCTAATGTAAATTCAAACTGTCATTTTGTATTGGATTGGATACAAACTTGCGTATCCAATCCAATACAAAAAATAAAAAAAAAA
>NC_092860.1:79279370-79370550 GCF_032062135.1 Pyxicephalus adspersus
AGAAGCACGCAGCATCGCGGGATCGCGGTATCGGATGAGTATGATTTTTTTTAATTATATTTAACATGTATTCGGTGTATAAGACGCACCCACTTTTCCCCCCCAGTTTTGGGGAAGAAAAAGTGCGTCTTATAGTCCGAAAAATACGGTATTTGGCACAGACATACCACACCACTGCATACCGTGTTTCCAGATGCTGTGAAAGAGATCTGCCCCAGAAGCTTTGCATTTTTTTAGAGGTTGTCCATAATCATGCCTATGTGAAACGCACTGGAAGGAGTGACATAGGCTCTGTGAAGAAGCCACAAAAACATTTCTCTATATAATGAGGAAAGAATATGTTTCCAAGAATAGCGGTATGTGTGGTATGTATGGTGAGTAGTCTGGATGTAGAATGGTGTGGAAATTGTAGCAGCCTTTGGGACAGGCCTGAGGCAGTGTGAGAGTAATCAATGCAGTCCCGCAGAAAGGTAAAGTACAAAGAAATAGCCTTGGGGCAGAATGGCGGGGCTCTGAGCATGGAGTCAGGAGGATTCACCCAATCACAAAGGAGTTGGTGACAGCTGTAGAGTGGGATTTAATTTGGAATAGAGGTGAGAGGGAAGAAGGAGCCTGGGGGAGCCTCAAGGAGAGTGATTGCAAGGAGATGACCTGTTTGGTGCGTAGGTCTATCAATTCCCAAAATTTCGAGATACACCCCTCCGCTCAGCAGCAAGGTGTCTCAGGGGTACAGTTAGGACCGTAGGTTGTGTGCAAATGGGAGGAAGAGGGAATGGTGAGCATTAAGGTGGAAGCGGGCACGTAGCCTGTACCATAACCACCACTGAGAATAGAAGTGGTTTTTGAGTGAAGGATTTGGGGAGAAGCTCTTTGTTCAACATCGCAGTGGGGTGGTAGGGAGGGAACAGGTGAATGTCCAATGCTGTGTTGGTGTATAAAGATGTGTCGATTACCCAATCTTTAAAGATCCAGGTTTCCTGAATCACTCAAGTTCACAGATGAAAATTTATCTTCTCCAGCCTCGGAGAGCTTTAATAAATTAGGGCCCATAAGTCACTTTTAGAATGACTCTTTGCTCTTTGTTTGTACGATCAGTCAAAGGCAAATTTTTTGGTACTAAAATGTTTTGAAATGACAGGGTGGAGATCATGACGGAAAATTACCACATACTGAATGTAATTGGATTTATAAAATGAAGATAATACCGAATCCTGGTTAGAATGACCAAACATAGCTTTCTTACATTTTTCAAACTATATATGTACAGTATATCTGTTTTTCAAGATTTTTATATGAGTATTTACTAATATACCCATATGTAGTTATGTATCAGTAATTATTTATGCTGAAATGGATTAGTTCTTCTATAAATACCTTATTATGTATGTCATTGTTTTATAATCTATAAATAAAGATTTATGATTTGTTCATATTGTAACGCTGCACAGTATAGGTTAAAATATTTTTAAATAATGATATATTGTGTATCATAGATTGCCATATGCATATTCCCATGCAGAATAGACACACAGCCACCATTACAATTGTTCCTTGTACATACCATTATATTCCTCTAGGTGGTGGCAGACTACAATGCAGGTCAATATGCTATATTCCTCTCCTAACACCTATACTGAGAGATGATGTAAACTCCTATTGCTAAACACAATTTAAAAAAAGTGTGGCAGAGAGATTGCTCAGATGTTGGTGACCTCAAGGCAGGGAGGCACATGCAGTCAGCTAAAGGGAGTTGGGGGGCTGAAGTTTATTTTGAAAAAAACAGTTTGGTTACAAGCACAGTCCATAATTTAAGCCTTGGCCTAAATTTGAATTGTTGTATCCTGGGGCTCTTGTAGTGGTAGAAAACCATAAAGTGAATGGAGAACCAGGGTCAGGCAAGATATTTGTAAAGATTGCTGTTCAACAGGTAAATTGGTCTGTAATTAGTACAGGCTAGGGAATGTTTATCTGGTTTCAGTAGGACTGTAATATGTGTAGGGAATGAGTCTGTAGAAAGAAGGTGAAATTGTGGTATAGGGTTAAATGCGTGGTCAAACGAGGGGCTAAAATAGAGACTAGTAGCTTATAGTGAGGATATCAGGGCCAGGAGCTTTACATGTGGCAGAGTTAGAATGAGATAATAGTCCACTTTAGTAAAAGGGACATCAAGCAACTCATGAGAATTAGGAGGAATAGGTGGTAAACTGGAGGCGCAAAAGGAATCCTAAATAAGTTCCTCTTTCTGTGCTATATTAGGTAAGTTCAAAAACATTTTAAATTATAGAGGTTCACAAGGAGTGAAATGTCAGTGCTATGTCAGTGGATAGGTGTAGTCTCTCTTATGGCGTAGGACATGCTCTAATACTTTACCACACTTATTAGAGTATTCATTTTAAAATTTCCTGTATTTTGCCAACTGAGCTTTAAGTTTATGACTCCATAGTTTACCAACGTGTTACCTAAGATTATGGAGCTGTCTTCCTTCAACTGGTGAATGCTGGCATTTAGATATGATCTCCAGGCAATAAAATTTGCTTTTTTGTAATTTTTGACCATACTCAGTCACAAATGCTAATTGATTTGATGTAGAAACTGATCTTTTAGTATCAGTAGTTTCTATTACTCATCTGAAACAAGCTTGCAGATACCTGTGTGACAATTAGATGAACACCTGAGCGTTATACTAATTCGGGGTCAGTGATTTACATATGAAAAGGGTCAGAACACCAATTAACCAAGCTGAATATTAAAGAACCTGGTCAGAACTGGCAGCTTACATGATCTTTTAGTGAAAGAAAATATTCTAATTCTATGTGGGTGGAGTGAAATGAGGGAGGTCTGGGTGTGTGTCCTAGGACGGTGGTCACCAGCCTTTTCGGACCCACGGACCACTAAAGTTATTGGCTTTAGACTGCATATGTGCGGAGAGCCGGGTGCCACTGAAAGAGGAAGAAACTTCCCCCATAGTGACGTCATGATGCCAGAACCCGCTTACTCTCCCATCACAGATCTGAGCCTGCAATGCGAGAGTGGGCAGGTTGTGTCCAGAGACTTTGGTTGCGATTGTTACGGGGGACATGGTCCAGGGTCCGGCCGGTGCACCCTCCCAGCGGGGTCTTTCTTCTGACCCCACTGGGGGGGGGTGAACCAGCCAGAGCAGCGGACCACCAAAATTTTGGAGGATGGTGAATGCTGTCCTAGGAGGTTCCTGCCCATCATTGCCAATGTTGTCGATATGCCGGCAGTTGTGAGTGAATAAAACAGATCCTATGGGTGATTGCAAGGAAAGGCAAGTAGTAGGATTCATCTATAGGTAAATGCGCTCTCATTGTTTTCAATCTAAATTAGCAGGACCCATTGTGGTTTGAATGTATGATTTAAAAATTCTTTGTGCTGTATATGGGACAATTTATTTAATTGGATTCCCATATGATTTCATATAGAAACAGGTATTTAGCTTTTTTAATTGATAATTTCCCTATAGTAATAAATTATAGTAACAGCACTGTAAAAACTTATTACACTCACTGGCAACAGATCAACCCCTATCAGAAAGTTTTATGGAACAAAATCTTTTGCATTAGTAAATTAGGAGATTTGCATTTTTTATATTACTTTTATAGGATGGTCATGTAAAATCAAGGTTACTCTTAAGAAGGAAATTCACTTTAGTATAAAGCTTATAAAAATGAAATGCTGAATCTGCAGCTCCTACCCTGGACATAAATACAGAATGTTAGGTGATCTAATGATTGAGCTATCCAGGATCCATGTGCTGTAATTAGGTTGAAATTTAATTACCTTTAGCAGTTTTTGGGGAAATTGGTAGGTAATTCTATCCTTTCCATACTGTTTTCAACTCCAGTGTTTATCATCAGAGAATATCTTTGAATTTAATTAGGAATCTTTTGAAACCTATAACTTTAAAACCTTAAAGCAAAATCTCCAAGACGGGAGGCCCTCTTTTACTATTCCATTTTTAAAATTGGTTGGAGAAAAAACTATCTTAAAGCAAAGTTTAAACAGTCCCCTAGCTGCATATACTTACTTTTCCAGCGCTTCTCCTCTACTTCACTCAGCATCTAAAGCAGAAAATATTTATTGCTTCCAAGTATAGAAGAGTATGCCACTCACTACATTTGACAGCACTGGTGCTTTATATTTGCAGTTACAAGAAAGTGGGAAGACAGTCAGCCATATGTTCTAACTTGAATCCAACATGAGATGATACAGGGCTTTCTATGTTTGCTTTCAGTGACTGCTTGTTCAAAACAAAGATTTTTTTCTATTTATAAAGGATTTGCTGTGCTTGCTGGACATTTTCAAAGGATTCACGCAACTCATCCATCATTTTCAAAGCAGCATTAAGGCACAGTACCCACAAACAAATATTCTGCCGATCTGACTCCAGGTAGCGGTACTGAGTAGGGTTCCATGGCATAAGGAAGGGGCAACTGCAGTGCCACTTCACTGCAAGTCTGAACGCAGTCTTAAAGTTTGGTGAGCGGGCAAATTTATGCTTGAGGCACCACAACACACAGACAATTGGCAGCACCCTAACGCCATGGAAGTAGCCCCTAATATGCTAACTCGATTTGGGGAACCTGGTCTTAAAATAGCCAATCATCAAAATTTTTACTTTATTTAGAAGGGTAGTTAACCCTTTGTTTTGTTTTTCATTAAATACCTTTTTTTAAAAAAAAAGGTAAAGCCCCTCCTATTCTGTCATTACCACCGTTGTGGTAAAGACTGAATGGGAGCGCAGGGTCTCTTTGGATACGCACAACACAAATTGCAGGAGGCTTGGGCTCCGAGAACAGGCATATACAGGAGGGACTTTTCTGTCATTGAAAAAAGAAATATGGCGATTCACATATGCACAGTGAGATCAGGACTTTCTTTTTTTTTTTTTTTTTTTGACAAATACATCTGCATACGTCACGGATCTGCACAAGTAAAAATGTAATCTTTTTTTTTATTTTTACTTTAGGTCCACCTACATGAGAAAAGATCCCTGATTCTTATTAGGATCTTATGTTTGAGACCCTGTATCTGGCAACCTTTTATATTTAGGGGGTTGAAACTAGTTTTTTTATCAGTTCTCAGGGTTCCCTGTGTATCCCGAAAATTTGGGAGATATGAAGGTTTATACATTAGGTGTAATTACAGCAGAATGGACACAGACACAGCTCTCATGCTGCTGCTGGTGTACATGGGGTGGGATTATTTCACAGTGCAAGGTGGGCAGGGAGCAGCACAACTGATCTCCAAAGTTTATAGAACACACCCACTCTCAGGGAGCTCAGTCTGAAGCAAAATCCCATTAAAAAAGATAAGAGATACGGGCGCAGACAGAGCATACACGGCAGATTGTGATCAGCTTGTGGTATCCATTCCGAGGGTAGGATTATTCCTTAGAATACCTGTCTATCCTGCCCCCACCGATGACAGTGCACTATTGAGCCACCCATTTGCAAATGCTGGGCGGCTCAATGTTCTACAGCCAGCAGCACAAGGGAAGAGGGATCCCCATGCGTATTGCCCAAGGGGGGCAGCAGCTGGTCCTCAACGCCCCCTTAATATGTCTTGGACAATAAATGCCCACTTAGATTTCTGCAGCACCCACAGGTGGCGCAGTACTACCCTCGTTGGGAATCTATGGTCTAGTGCAAAAAAGCATGCATCCCATTACAATATGTACTAGAATAACTGGTTCAATGGAAACAGCAAAGAAAATAACACGGGCAGCCCCATCTATATATTCAATATAAATAAGATGCAGGAAAAAAAAGAAACCATCAATAAGATTGGGGAGAGGACAAAGAGAAGAAAAGTAATAAAAGGTACAAGGGAGTAAGGAAAGAGAAAAGAGGGGGAATGGTGTCTGCCAGGATAATGCTGCCAACGCAACATGTGACTTTTTGGGCCTGATTTATTAAAGCTCTCCAATGCTGGAGAGGGTACACTTTCATTAGTGAAGCTGAGTGATCAAGCAAACCTGGAATGGATTTCCAAAAAGTTAGTGGTTATTTTTTAGCAAATGTTTTCAATTCCGGAACAGATCCATTCCAGGTTTGCTGGATCATCTGGCTTCAATGATGAAAGTGTATCATCTACAGCATTTGAGAGCTTTAATAAATCAGGGCCATTGGATCAAAAATTGTAGGAATCCACAGGAATATTATCCAAATGTTCCATGCCTCCAAATTTGCTGAAAAGCGATTGTGAAACCAAGCCATCAACTGCTCTTTATGTGTTGTGTATGGGAAATTTTCTCCAGCCACTTTGATAATGTAGAGACCTCAATGATTTTCCAGTATTGGGGTATTAGCATTCTTACTGCTACTAGGAAAAAATCTAGTAACCCCTTCTGTGGCAGGGACATGGAACCCATGACAACCAGTGGTTTAAAACCAAGTTGTTCATACCCACTGGGTGCATAGCAATCACTGCTTTGCTCTCCGGATTGGCAAACTGCAGGTCACCATGTATGCTCATTTCGCACTTGAATTTGCAGTGAAGTTCTTCCTTAGGAGAAGGGAAAGCAACTGCATGCAATATGTCACATCCAGAAGCTGCGCTGCTTCCCCACCAAAATGCAAACACAACCACATACCACACGCTAGAGCATGGCTTGTAGACAGTATATTGATACAAGTACTGGCTTATAGCTAGTGGTTTCCAGTGGCTTGGCAAATGGTTGACTGGGCACAGTAGGAACCTGCCTTTGTGGTGTGACTATGCTTTCAAACCTGGATTTGGGGCTTTACGGAAAAGACTTTTTGTTTTTACTTTGGATTCTGATTTACAGATCAGGATTGGAGCTTGGAGCTGTCCTAGGAAGGTATTCATCACCCAGATAGCTGCCTGATCTGGAGAATGGAGTGGTGGTGAGTGCTTTGGGGGCTGCTTGGATGGGTGTTGTGTGTTAAACATTGCTGCCCTCAGCAAGCTAAAGGTTGTAATTCATTTCTGCTGTTTCCCTTAACATGCTGAAAGGGTTCAGTTAAAGCTCAAATCTGTACTTATCATTTAAAGGCACTGGCCAAGCAATAATCATCATAGGATGACAAGCTCGGTCTTATCTTTTATGATCATTTCCAGTGACAGATGAATGAACAAGTGCTGTACACACAGCTCCCATTCTGTTCTATGAAAAGGGACGACGAGCGAGCAGCACCCCACTGTGCTCTTCTCTATTGACATGTACAATGGTCTTTCCTGATCGTCTGTGTACATGTGAGCGCTGTATACCTCAAATTCTTACCCTGGACAAACACAATTTTTCACTTTGGGCGATGATTATCTGATGATGTTTTTTTATTATATCTTTCTTCCTCTTTTATTGTTATTCTAGAATAGTGGAGGGAGATTTTCTTTTTTTTTACTGGAAACATCAATAATAGCAGCTCTGTTCATACAGTCAAAAGGTAGTTGTGTTTTCTTGGCACAAATGAAGTGGTTTTTGTTCCCATTACTCAGTAGATTTTGCTTTTCTATCCTCCACTGTGTTTTGTAAAGTGCTTTTTGTACATTTGTCTGATGAAGTGTAGGATTTACTAGCTATAAATACATATATGTCCCACCAAGCAGGGTGCAAAATCATGGTTCTATACCAAACCAAAAAAAAAAGGTAAAAAGAAAAGGTTAAAATTTATGCTTACAATGCCAGCTGAGTAGATACTTACATTTTTACCACCAATATCAGATATATGTAGTGTTGTAATGTATGGCAAAATGCAATATACTATTTTGTGCAATGTGCTATAGTACCAACACACAAGTATACCACATCAACAGCCTCACACCACAATAAAGGCAATATATTGTAGTATACTGCAGGTTCATTGACATGCATCAGCCAATTCTGCATCCAAAAAACAAACTATAATGATAATGCACCATAGCGATCAGAAAGGTCTAAAGGGGCCTATGATTTATTCCCTTTTTTTCTTTAGGAAATGTGTCCAAGGAAAGAAATAAAGGCTTTCTGACCTCTCTAGCAGATATGGTTAGTATAGTTGCCATGCAGATTCAAAATATTTTTGATATG
Source organism: Pyxicephalus adspersus (assembly GCF_032062135.1). Lineage (NCBI taxonomy): Eukaryota > Metazoa > Chordata > Amphibia > Anura > Pyxicephalidae > Pyxicephalus > Pyxicephalus adspersus. The sequence continues at coordinate 79,287,424 of NC_092860.1, forward strand.
CATTCAGATAACAATTATTATTAATTTTTTTTAAAAAAATACGTCGATAGTTGATATAGCACATATAATTTAACTTTGTTGCCAAGGACTTTTCCATTCTGTAGACTCGATCTCATAAAAATCAATTGAAAATATCTGAAAACAGCATGCACAATTTGCTTGTTCTGCAATGTATTTATAAGTAACAAGCTAATCTGAACATCTGTAAGCACCTTTACCAAATCTGGGACCATGCTATAGGCATATAACATATAGTGTTAACAAATATTTCTACTAAGCAAAAAATGAGCTTTAAAACAAGCCCTCACTGATCTTTGTAGCTGCAGGTACAGTGGAGCAATTGATCTTCAAAATTCATAGAAGAATCCTCTGGGCAGCTTAGCTCATTATGTTCCCGCTTCCCTTGGCAGGCTTTCAGCCTAATTATCTCTAATGTAAACATTCATCGCCACTCCACCTGGCACGCTCCCAAATGTCCCAAATAAAATAGGTAGCTCCCAGGGGGGGAAACGCTTACAGGAGTGAAATACCCCACCCCCTTTTCATCCTCATCCCCAGATCCCATATCGTTACAAAAATAAAAATGTAGTCAGATATTGTTTATGTATGCAAAGTGAAAGAAGCATTTCTTTAAATATGGTTAACATGTTTTTTTATTAAAAAATGTACACATTGGTTCATGCAAAACATTATACTGTTGTTCTTTTTCCTTTTTCACTATATGATTGTAATATGTTTGTTTACAGTTCTGGTAATTTCTCTCTGCTACAAAAAATAAAGATTTTTTTATAAAGTCAAAATGCAGGTGGGAAAAAAGACTGCATGCACTACCTGCTTTTACCGTTAGGGATCAACTTCTCATCACTGACTGTGTCGGTGAATGTACCGTATTTTTCGGCGTATAAGACGCACTTTTTCTTCCCCAAAACTGGGGGAGAAAAGTGGGTGCGTCTTATACAGCGAACACAGTTTTAAAAATAATTAAAATTTCATACTCACCCGATACCGCGATGCTGCGTGCTTCTTCTCTTCTCTCCTCCTGGCTGCAGCGCGTGTCTTCTCCTCCTCCGAGCGAGGAGAAGCCGGCACACGTGCCCCCGCGATCCTCCTCCTCCGAGCGAGGAGAAGCCGGCACACGTGCCCCCGCGATCCTCCTCCTTCGAGCGAAGAGAAGCCGGCACACGTGCCCCCGCGATCCTCCCCCTCCGAGAAGCCGGCAAGCACTGCGCCCCCACGATCCTCCTCCTCCGAGAAGCCGGCAAGCACTGCGATCCCGGAAGCACGCTGATCCTACGCACAGTACGGTACCGGTAAGTGGCACAGGTAGATCAGAAGGGGATGAATTGGCACAGGGTGATCAGAAGGGGATGAATTGGCACAGAGTGATCAGAAGGGGAAAAATTGGCACAGGGTGATCAGAAGGGGATGAATTGGCACAGAGTGATCAGAAGGGGATAAATTGGCACAGAGTGATCAGAAGGGGATGAATTGACACAGAGTGATCAGAAGGGGAAAAATTGGAACAGGGTGATCAGAAGGGGATGAATTGGCACAGTGTGATCAGAAGGGGATGAACTGGCACAGAGTGATCAGAAGGAGATGAATTGTTAAATTTATACAGTTGATATAAAATATTTTACTACAGTATTTGGTTCAGAATCTTTTTTTTCTAGATTTTCCTCCTTTAAAATTGGGTGCGTCTTATATGCCGGAGCGTCTTATACGCCGAAAAATATGGTACTTCCTCGCCAGGTTAGTAAATAAACATATTCCAGGTAACATGAGCTATGGTCCTAAAAATACCTCAACCTATTTATATAGAGTCAATGGAAGAATGATATCCCTTGTTCCTAATTTTGCAGTGTATATTTCTCAGAAACATAATTTCCTCTGTCGTGATTTATGAGTGGTATTTCTAGAAATACCATTGTTCACTGATCTTAGACTTAGCACCACAGTGTCAGTAAAACTATCATCCTTCTATCCTTTGCATGGGTGTTCTTAAAGCCTGACTTTTTTCTCAATATGTTTAGTAGAGAAGAGTGCATATTCTTACTTTTTATATTACTGTTTGCCACTCCATTTTGAAAGATCACATCTCATTTTCTGTGCTTGTGGCAGGAGGACAAAAAGTGTGCAGAGAAGTTGTCTGGGATGGAAAGAGACACAGGGTGTTAATAAAAAAAAAACCTGACAAAGAATCCAATCCTTGCACATTGTACTAAAAAGGATTTAAATGTATAGATTAGCAGCTGGAACTAGTAAAGACATGGTGCCACATCCAATATCATCAAGAATACAAAACATACAAACTTTGTTATGGACTTTTAAGTCACCTTTCATCAATGGACCTTTAGAAACATATTGATAAAACCTTAAATTTAAATGTTAAAAAAAGACATACCAACATTATTAGGCATACATGGCATACATTACAGTCTTATATGTTTTTGAATGTGCTTCTAGTTTTTAACATTGAATTTTATGGTCACAACTATAAACGCTTTGCCAGTAAACATTGGAGGACAATTTGCATTTATCAGTCTAAGAGCTGAGCAGGGGTCACACTTCAATCTTTTAAAATAACATTGACACACAAGGTCAAGCTGACCCTTCTTTGGTTACTGCAGAACAAAAAAGTGAAGATATTGAAGTGGCCATCATAGTCTCCTGACCTCAAAATCTTTGAACTACTTCAGGGAGATCTCACAAATGCAAGTCATGCAAGACAATACAAGAATTTACAGGACCTATGGAGTATAAGCAGCTTTACCAGATGAGAAAATCAAGAGCCTTATCCACAACTATCACAAAATACTGCATGTCATTGTTAATGCTAAAGGGGGCAATTAATAGTATTACGAACTAAGGGTATGCAAAACATTTTCCTTATTGCTATGTTTTGTTTATTGGTTGTACAAGGGATTAAATTTTAGGATGTAAACCATTTTTTAAAGAAACACAACCGTATGATGCACACACACACACACACAGTGGTGTTTCACATTTCTGCTTTATCCAAGAAGAATTTTCTAGGTCATGACTGTATTATTGCAAAATTTAAAGTCATGATTCTCTCTGGCAGTATAAAGTAAATTTTTGTGCGTGCCATGAGTTATTTGAGCCTTTTTGATTAGCCTCTGATTATAACAAAAGATTCACTTTAAACCACAAATGGCCTGTTCAGACATACTGTGTCATTTATGGTCCAGTAAGGGGAAGAAGCACCAACAATATGCGTTTATGTGTATGCAAATTATGGGATTTCCTCATTACGTCACTTCCCAACGCCAAGTAAAAAGAAACAAAAGTTACACAGAAATCCAGAACTATCCTTGGAGACAAGATGAGAAGCATCTGCCTACTTCTGTGCGTCCTATTACTAATCCAAAGCACCTCCGTAACCTGGGGTAAGCCTGCAACCAACACAACTATTTATTTTTACTGTGATTATTTATGATTCGGAAAGTTGTAATGCCAACTATTTAAATTGGTAGTAAATACATTGTACAGATAGAAAAATGTATGTTAAAATGTCTTGGCTATAAGTAAATTCTAAGTATTAGTTTGGGTATCTCTCAGAAAAGACCACATTTAAGAGCAAACACTGTAAGATTTTTAGAAAGCCATCTCTCCAACATGAAATTAGACTTACATTTGTATTTTATGGGCTTCAGAAAGTCACATTATCTTTACTGAAGTACCGTACTTACAGATATTCTGATATAAAAATGTAAAAAATACCACTGACACCTGATGGTATGATTTTTTAGGAATGGCTGATGGCTGAAGACAAACATACCAAACCACTGAAAGCATGAAATAACTTCTAGTATTAATTCATTTTGCCATTGCAAAGTAACCAGTAGTGACAAATAAATGATATGTGCACATTTCATTTAAATTGCCAACATTTTGGTGAGCACTGTTCACCTCAGACTGTCCTCCTGCCTTCTCTGCCTCCCTCCCCACTGTTACACGAGCCTCCAGCTTTATCCGCCCGTTTACCAGGAACATAACTACTTCCCCGCTCTTATTGGATCAAATGGAGACCTAAGGGACCAATAGGAAAGTGTTCTGGAGTGAAGGACGCAAAGTTTCAGGTGTTGTCTGATGAAAAACATCCCCAGCATCCCTTTAGACATAGCAGCCAGCTGCTACTGCTAGTAAACAGCAGGTTGGGGTAAGGCAGGGCTCCGCAATCTACTTGCGTTGCCTTTGCAATCAACTGTTAGATCGCGATTGACGTGTTGGGCACCCCTGTTCTAGACATTCACATGTTAAAAAAAGTATTTACTGTACATGTCCAAGTCCTATTTCATAAATGACATATTCTTTTATAAGTTTTGTAAAAATCAATTGTCCTTATTCATGGGATATTATGTTTTAATAAAAAAATCTAAATATTATAAAAAAACACACACACACACAACTACATTAAAAATAAAACTAACAGTGTAGCACCATTTTGGTATATAATGCAAGGGATAATTTGGTGTTGAATTTATATGTATATCCAAAAAGTTTAGAACTAAGGCCAACTCTGTTAAGACATACAATATTATTATTATTATAAATATTATTATTATTTTGTATTGCTTAAAATTTTAGTGCATTTTAGTGCATAAAAGGGTAAAGGTCTTACAAGAAATCGAATCTGAAATTCACTGAAACCGTCCCTGGTAGAGAATCTTCCAAGTATGTGTGTTTCAATGGTAGCAATTGTTCATAACAAATTAAATATCAGTAAACTAGAATAGATGTCCCCTCAAATAAATTCAAACTTTTCAAGCTGGTAAATCAATTCAAATATCGCATAAACCAATTTCTGATATATAAATATTCCCACCGGGCAGTGTAGACCAGGGGTTCCCAACCCCCGGCTGTCTGACATCGGTGGTCTGCGGCTCTGGACGGTGCACCCCCCCAGAGCCACGGACCACATCTCCCGTGTGGATCGCAGGCTCAGGGGGGCGAGATGTGTCCCTGGACACAAGTCTGAGCCTGCGATGGGAGAGTGGGCAGGTTCTGGCATCATGACATCACTCTGAGGAAGATCCCGCATGCGCGGTCTGGAGTCTGTAGATTTAGTGGTATGTGAGCTTCAAAAGGTTGGGGACCACTGGTGTAGACTTTATAATACAAATCTAATAAAAGGAAGAAAAAAGTTCAAGCACATGCTGTTCTCCAATTCAAACACACTGTTTCTCCGATGCAATGATATTCAAGGAACAAATACCTTGCTCTATCTTCCAGTTCTGTTTGACAGAACCCAGAATCCCCTACTCTGCACCATAACAACTGCAACCTCTGACAACCATGCTCACCTCATGTTATCTAATCTCTTGCAAAGTCCTGTGTAAATAGTAATAAAATCCTCCAATTAGTCAGAAAAGGGGTAATTATAATGTACTTTATTTGAAGCAAGACAAACACAAAGCAAAAATGAACAGGAACACCTCAAACAACAATACTCACCAAGCCCTTCCCTACATGTTTCACTCAAGAAATAATTCTTTCTATATCCATATCAATTCTATTGCAGAAAATCTACTTTTAAATAGTTTTAAACCTATATACAATACATTACATTATTAGTTTGACACTGTACACTACATTATATAAACGGGTGGCTTTTTTTCTGGAGGGTACCCCTCCCCTAATGTCTTTACTGTGGCAACTGAAGAAGAAACCTGCAGCATCCTGGGATACTTGTGTCACATTTCTCAGGAGGCTGTGGGCGCCTCCTTTTGCAAATGGGGGGGCTTTCCTAAAATGTAAAATAAAAACAAAAGTGCTTGATCTCATGCATGCGCAGTGAGATTGGCAATTTTTTTTTGATTTTTACATTTTCAGGAAAACACATCACCCAACCTTATGCCTGAGCATTGGTGACTTTGGGTGATACGAGAAGAACCCAGAAAAAAGAAAAGGGAAGCCAAGCCAGCACAGGAGAAACTAGGTTTGTAGACAGATCCAGGGCTTGTCATTGGTAAACATACGTGAGTTTTTTTTTCATGACTTTATCAAGTTGAGTATAACTCAAAAATGTATTTTGCTTGAGATTGGATTTCTTATAGATAATCTGTGGATATACCTTTCCTTTATCCTAGGTATGCCCTGGGAAAGCAGTCAGAGTTTTGGAAGATGCATGTGTCTGAAAGTAACCAGAAAATTTATCAATCCTAAATTGTTTCAACATGTGAAAATTGTAGATGAGAGACATTATTGCCAAACAATGGAAATTATGTAGGTTTTACAAACTGCTTTTCATATTTGTCAAAAAAAATACTTTAATTTTATAAAGTACTTTCCAAGTACACGTTTATAGCTTCTTGTTTTAAGATTTGCCCAGTACACAAAATTTAGCAATTACTTAGCACTGTTGGTTTTGTGATTGCCGCTTTAGGTGAGAAAATGGGCTTGTTAGATGTAGATGTACTTGTCAAAAATGCCAGGGTAAAAACAAAATAGACAACAACAAAAAAATCCCCTGCCTAAAGTTCAAAGAGGGAAAGAAGACTTCAATACCATGTTGAGTCATAGTACAGAAGTACACAAGATAAAATCTCTTCCCTTGACAAGAGCCTGCATGTGCCTGAACAGCACAAGGGAGCATTTCTGGCGGACAGTTTGGTACACCTCCTACCTTGATTTTGTATTGGCCCACAATTGTGACAGACAGCTTCATGGGTCAATAAGAAGGTGCAGGAGGTGCACGCCAAAGAAGCAAATGTTTGGTCAAAATTTTTTCTAAATAATTTACTGGGTTTGAGGATTTTTGTATTGTACATAAAACATGTGAACACATTTGCAGATACCTCCAGCTATCTGCTGTGCATCACTATTGCCTTTCTAAAGTTTCTAAAAAAAAAAAAAAAAAAAAAAAAAAAAAAAGGGCTACCTGTATTTAGAAAGGTCATTGCCTTGTGATGTAATGTATTTTACACCACAGCTGATAGACCGTACAATAGTCACAAAAAGGGAATTTACATAATTAGGTTGAAGAAGACATAAGTTCATCAAGTTTCACCTCTAAGGAAATAAACATATCCCAGATAAAAACCTGTGAGTGATAGTTAATCCAGAGGAAGGCAAAAAACCCTATTTCAGTTTCCTTCAACAGAGGAAAAACAGAGAAAAAAATTCCTTCCTGATCCGGTGAGGCAATCAGATGTTCCTTGGATCAACAGTCCCTGTTGTCTTTACTTTAAAACTTTACCCAGTTCTGAAAAGCATGCAATAATCCATAGTACTTTCTAAATACTTCTGAGAGAGCCTATTCCACGTATCTTACTGGGAAGAATTCCTTCCTTATCTGGGGAATAAATTTCTTTTCCTCCAGACACAAATAGTGTGTCCTTTGTAATGATCTTAAAGTTAATAACTGAGAAGGAGGTTCTCTATATGGACCATTTATATACTGTATTTATACAGGGTGATCATATCCCTCTATACGTCTCTTTTGAACTGAGAATAGACTCAGTTCAGCTAATGTCTCCTCATAGCCAAGCTCCTCAATTCCTGTTGTTAGTATAGTTACCCTTCTCTGCACTCCCTTTAATTCCACAAAACTGGACTGCATATTTAAGATAAGGTCTGACCAATGCTTTTTACCGGGCAGGATTATGTCTCAGTCTTTGCAGTCTCTTTTACAAAATGGTAAGTTTTAATTCAACGATATCATTTATAAAGATATTAAACAGTAAAGGTCCCAACACTCCACCCAGGGTACACCACTAATAACATTAGATAATTCTGAGTATGAATCATTAATAAATACTCTCTGCATGCTATCTTTGAGCCAGTTCTCTTTTCATTTACATATAGAAGGGTACTGTATCAAATGCTTTTGCAAAGTCGGACAATATCATCTATATATACAATATCAACTGCTACTCCACTGTCAACCTGTTTACATACTTCCTCATAAAAAGAGAGTAAATTTGTTAGTCAGCATGGATTCAAGAAAGGCCAAAGTTGCCAATCACATATTACTTTCTAGCAAAAACTCCTATATGTAGTTCTTTATCTAACTCTCTAAAATCTTTCCAACTAAAGAAGTTAAACTTACCTTAGTTGGTAATGACTTTGCTTCCTTTTTAAAGATAGGTACCACATTGGCCTTATGCCAATCCTTTGGTAACATGCCAGTGTTTAAAGAGTCTCCTAAAATTAGAAACAATCTGTTAAAAAAAATGATCTCGGCTCTTTTAGGACACGTGGGTGTAATCCATCAGGTTCTGGTGCTTTATCAACCTTAATTTAAGCCAAAGGTTTCTCAATCATATCTTTTTTGAGCCTTTGTGGCTCGTTTAAGGCAGTGACATTGCTATTACCAATTTGGACTTGAGCTCTGCCATTTTCTTTTGTGCAATCAACATTTCATGTTAAAGTGAGTTTACTATCCAGTAATTCGCAAACAATGGGTGACTAATTATAAAAAAAGCAGCACTGTCTGCACATTCTCCTGGTTTTTAAACCTATTATTTCTCTATACCATTGTTTACAGCCAGGATTCCTCCAGAGGTTGCTAGGGTTCCTTGAGAAATGAGAAGTTTTTCAGGTCAGTTTACCTGACACCATTGATCTTTTTGGTAAAGTAACGGGTGACTTTCCTTCCATTGGCCAACAGTATAAGAATCATTCTTTCCCTTGGCCCCCACACTGTACTGTGAACTGCAGATGTACTATGTAAAGAAAGGGATTCCCTGCAAACTTGTTATTTCAAGGGATTCTCTAATATTAAAAAGGTCAAGAAACACTTTCTCTACACCAATACACAGAAGAAACTGTTGTATTTTTTTTTTTTTTTTTTTTTTAAATTAAGCGATACCTTGGAGAGGAAAAAAAAAAACTTCTGGGTGAATAAACGCCCCAGTGGTCCATCGTTCTTGCTGGTTCCTCCCACTGACTTGACATCACAGAAGACAGCATGAGCTAGTACGTTAATAGGTCAGAATTTTACTTGCAATCTGATAAAGTGCAGCAAAAATGGATTCTGCAGCCAAATCATAAAAGTTGTTTTTAGCAGGAATGGTAAAGAATGGCTTGGAATATATACTGCCATGAGTGTTGGTTTCTTTGTTGTCTTCAGCATATCTTTTCTCAGGAGCAAAGCAACAAGCATTTACAGACTTCAAAATTAGTTGTGACTTCATTTAAATCTTTACTAAAGTGATAGGGTTGCAAACAATCTTTACTATGTGCTTAAGGTTGTGAACAAATGTGTTGGTTCCCAAACAGAAAAAGTGCCTTATGTCCTAAATAAATGCAAATTGGCAACGTATGCCTTTGATATGTTATCACACATAGTAAAAGTATGAAGAGAAAGTTACTTGCAAATAAACACAGCCAGAAAGCTGCAAGGGTAAAGCAGTACATGCTACACACTTTACACGTGGTAAACCAGATTTTTTGCAACTGAGCAATAAGCAGTTTCTTACAATACCCAAACAATAAGCCGAGAGCAGACTACAGGTCTTGGACAATGACCACACACAGCAATATGTGATCTACACTTACCGTTTTAGTCAGGGAAGATGGTCAAAGACCTTTCGAACAGTCCCTTAAAACAGGGGTTAACATAGCATGCTTTATTGTAAGCATGGGCATACAAATGAGCTTTCTATAACTATGATCTCAATTGATGTAGAGCCCCAAGATCCCTTGGGATGCTGGATTTTAAAGTTCCAGAAAAAGGGCACATCCAGTGAAGACTAACTTCTGCCCATATTTCTGTAAAATACCCTTTTCTTAATATCAGTTTATGAGCAATCTTTAAAAAACAGGGAGCGTCTTGAGATTAATTTTAAGGAGATGTTAGCAGTCACAAATAATTCCACCAAAACTCTTGCATTTGGAGTGAGCAACCGGATCTGGGTTTTGATGAAAGATCACAAACAATTTAGTTAGTTGGTCTAACTGCTAGTTATAAGAAATATGACATTTCTGCAAATATGTTCCTTAAATGAAATGCATTTAATTCCAGGATCTTCCTAAAAGGAAACCAGATTGTTTGTGTAGACCCAAAAGCTACCTGGGTGCAAGTTTACATAATTAAAAGGTAAGTGTTTATAATTTGCATGGGTGAGAGAAGAGAGGGTTCCAAGGTCCAATAGTGCATAAGTAGAGGACAGTGTTGTAATAAAGGCAGCATTTTTTATATCATATAGTCACAATTATAATAGGGACTTAATAAAAATAACAGCCAGCCCTCTAAACAACAACATAGTGTCAAGCTGTGACTAAGCAAGTGAAATCACTGCAAATTGTTCTAGTTATACACAGGCAATTTCTTTCCCATGTCTTTGCCCTTTTTCTCATATTTTTATTTACAGCATGAGAACTGATGATTTTTTAAAAAGGAAAACTGTTGACTTAACCAAGTAAAATGACAGTAATTACTTTCAGTCATACATGGCAATTACCCTCTTCTATGCTGTGTAAGTTGACGGTTCTCAAATTGTGACTCACGTCATTACTCATCGTAAAGAAAGGGGGGAGGGGGGGGGGGAATACAGGAAAAAATTGCCAGTGAATGATTCGTGTGATTTCACTTGGTTAGCAGTGTGAGAAAACATTATTTTTAGTCATTCTTAGATCACATTGCCTTTTGTTGCAATTTTCCCCATTATTCTAGATTGTATCCAGTTATCCATTGTTATACTCGCTAGTGTATCCAATCATTTTTGTTTTATGTACAGTTAAGTAGTTTGATCATTTAGATTTACATTGTCCAATTTAAGGTCCTTCACCATTTGTTGTGCGAGTTTTGAATAACACCACTTGTTTGCAGTGGGATAAATGATATATATGCAATGGCCAGCAGTTTCTTAATGTAAAAATAGAATATTAAGTCTATAATCAGCTAAGTTTAAAAGATCCAATAAACTTTTTTTTTCTCTTCTAGAAATGGCAAAGCAAAATATTCAAGAAAAATATGACGCCTTCTAGCACATTTAGGTGGCTACAAATCCTGCCTGCTTGTCATGCCATTCTATAATATATGGATGATGAAATATTCAATTAATCAGATTTTTTTTTTTTTTTTTTACAATATAGGCAATTCCTTTAACTCTATACTCTCAATTTAAAGACAGCCAGGACTACTATACAGGTGGTCCTCAGGTTAAGGACATACAGACTCCTCCTAGATACGAACAGGGCTTGCTGTGTGCAGAACAGAGGCTTGGAGGAGGGAGGGGGGTTTGCATGACTTGCACAAGTCTTTTGCTAAACACAGCTTACGTTGTGCGTGATCTTAAGAGGGGGGAGCTCTTTCTGCAGCCTCTTGTAAGTTTTTTTTAATGACCCAGGCACACGCTGCAGAGGTTTTCTTTTTGCATATCAAAGCACAGCTTGCTCCACAAGTTAATGAATATCAAGGCTTTATAAAGTTTTTTTTTTTTGCTTTGTTTGTGATTAACTCAGTGGAGATTTTATACAGTAACTGATGCCATGCTGCCTAATAATTAAAATAATGTACCTGTTCCAACTTACATACAAATTCAACTTAGGAACAAACCTACAGTCCATATCTCGTATGTAATCCGGGGACTACCTGTATACCATATTTATCTTAATGAAGTGTCTTGTTTATATACTGCTGGTTAACAGCTTCCCATTAAGCACATCCATAAATATTTGGGACTTCTGGTTCATTGTAGGAGCCTATTAAAAAAAATGCAGACCTTGTCACATCCATGTACAGCACCTCAAAATGGTGCAAAAAACTAGAAACCACATTTTTTTTAATGCTCCAATTATGAAGATGTGATCAACCAAACATTGAAATACAATGGTTCAACAACTGTAAAACCTCAAAGAGATGACAGTTACCTACTTGAGAACACAAGCAAAAAAAATAAACAAACAAGAAATATGCAGTTGCAAAATGGCCTTTTATTGCCTACATAGATGGGGGTAAAAAAAGGTACACAAGGAAACAAGCAATTATTTAGCCCTATACATCATGTGTGAGCAGTACCCGAACTCCAAAATGGATAAAGTAATTTGTCACCAGAAATAGTAGTTTGAGGTTCTTCAGCACCTCTCTTCTCTTCAGCTGCCACAAGTCTAGAAAGCAGGACTAACAGTGCAACATTTAGGCTGGATTCTGTATTGTTCACATTTGTAATACTATGAAATTTCTAGAGCACACAGCGGATTTTATACATTACATATTGCCCAAAATACCTCAGCTGTGCGATCCAGACTCTGTTTTAAAACTGCAGTAAAATACAAAAATTTTTAAAATGGCTGGTGATAACTATTTTAATACAGATACATTCCTGAAAGTACTGTAACAAAAACCCACTGCTGTAAATCAGTTGAACGAAATATTTTGCATATTCAGATTGTGTAACAAAAATAAAAGCCAGACTTAGCAATATTTTTTCTGTTCCACCGACCTAAAACGTATCTGTACAGTTTTTAAAATGAGTGGTAAGCTCAGGCACGGTTTTGTTTAAACTCAGCTGTATGAAGCCTGCCATCAATGTACAACAGGAACATGCTTAAAGTAGGAGGTGAAATGAACATTATGTTCAAGAAGCACACCCTTAAAAAATAGATCAGTTATTGCACCAATGTCATGTCATCCACAATTTTGCAGGCATTAATCAACACAAAAATGAAACCTAGTGCAATGTTCATACATAAGGTTGAGAATACATTCCATTTTAAACCATGTTAAAATTGTGGATGTCAATCCCTTTACGTAGAAAATACAGTTTTTGGAAATGTTTTATCCAGCTTTACAAAACATGAATCTGGACTCACCCAAAGGTAAAAAAAAAATAAATCATATCAATTGACTGTACATAAAAGGTTATGGTGCAACTTGATTTTTAGATAAAAAAAAAATGGGGAGGGGTTACAAATTTCAGTGCAAACACATGATTTGGAGATCTTTTTTTTTTTTTTGAGAGACAAATGTTAAACCTATCACATGGTCCTGAGCTTAGCACTTCAAATATCACTGTTACATAAACAGTAAAATGCAGTTGCGGATGCAGGAATACACAAGCTACACAAAGTTGATGTGTCAAATAAGAGGGATCAAATGAAGAGCTAGATTGGCTAGACAGTCTGATAAATAAAATGCCTAAATCAAGTAACCAATGGACCCTAAAGATTATATACACCACACAAATGTTGTACAGAAGAAAAAGTAAATTGGCTTCTCTAAAAATTAATACATTTAGGGTCAATTTGAGATGGAGTAAACAGCAACAAGCTGTTCTGCTGGTATATAGTATAATGAATTACAACTACATTGGGTTTTGGAAAAATGACAACATATATAAGCAGATGTTTCAACTTTTTACAGTCCAGCTTCTCTAAATTCTAGATTATCATCTTGGGTTTTAGCCAGGTAAATAATCCAGAAGACACACATTTGGGATATGTATAATTAGCTGCCTATGCTAAAACATGACATCTATAGATTTTACCAGTATGTATGTAAACCTTGGTGAAAAACTTCATATATTTGTTCATTATTAAACTCTGTAGGAAAATATGAACCTTTGGTACACACCTGGCCCTAATATGCTAAATTGCAAAATATTCCAACATGACCACTTCTATAAAGTACAAAATATTTAATTGAACTCAACCTAAATGGAAGGCTGTCATAGCAAGGCTGTTTATTGGTGCAAGTTTAAATGTTGTAATATTTGTTGCTGCACATCAGAGTCCCTGAGGTAGAATACTGCTACAATTTGTGATTTGCCTGTAATGATAGCATATTTTCCTAAAATCAGACACTCTACGAAGCACAGCAAGAATCCCAATGACACCCTTGGCTGGAGACTTGTACCAGCAGTGGCAACCTATATTTCCTTGTAGTTTTCTTTAAAAGAAAAAAAAAAATTTGCCTACATATATAGAGCTTAGTAAAGTGAAACATTTTGCACTTTATGGAATGGTTTCTGTTGAAAATGACAAAACAAACCAAACAGAAGGCATCAACAATAGGTTTTAGATTACCTAAACTTTACAGGACAAAGGATGCTAAAATTGCACTGTAAATAAGGCTGTAAACACATTTTCGGGAACAAATTCATTGTTTCTTAAAATAATCAGATTCATTTGGTAATGTTTACATATTTAATGTTATGCTTTAATGAAAAACACAGAATTACCGGTGGCCAGTGGTAACAAAACATAGGTTTATTGCATTCTTAATCATAAACACACATTTTTGGGCATGATTTGATGGGTAGGAGTTTCAAACAGTAATGATATGTATGATGCAAAACTATTTGTCATCAAATTGAATACTACTGCTGTGTGCAAAAACCAGATTTTTGTGGCCATGTGATGCACAATTTGCTGTACAGAAATTCATATATCCTGTATTACAAAAGGGCAGAGTTCATGATTCTTTGATGGACTAAATTAGCAAAGCAAAGGGGAGTCAAAGATGACTAGCTGCTAAACAAAAGAGTCACATTCTAAAGCAAATGGCAATTATAGGTTAGAAAAGTAAGAAACGTTAAAAAGGAGATACCGAGTTAACGTATACCATGCCGTATAGATGTTTATAAGTCAGGGGAGACAAGTCCTATCTTAAGGATAGTCATGAGACATACTTTGTGGGGTTAAAAATGTATGAAAATGATTTCCAATGCACAGCTTCACTTGAAGCAAAACACCAATGAATGTTTGTTTCATTACAAATATCACTATGAAGGTTTTCTGTGACCTCGAACAAATAGAATCCACTACATCAATATGAAAGTGTAGTTTTAGAACAGTATTGTACAATGCCACTACATCCTACACATACAAGCACATGATTGGTGAAGGTTGAGCTGGCTCAAATGTTAAAACATGCCCCGCAAAAAGTTTTTTTTATTTTTTTTTTTTATTTCCACGGTTTTGTTTTTTATTGAAAAATATTTGAGCCTTAGGTGTAAAACAAAAATATATATTTATATATCACTCTCAGAGATGAAAGTATATCAAAAAGATGTGACCATGTTGTGCCAGTTCTGAGGATACTGTATAACAGAATCGACAATCTTTTCACCATGTTAATACACAGAAAATAGAAAATAGCCATCTCATACATTTTATTACATAAAATCACTTAAAAAACCATCACCCTGAAATAGGGCTAAGATTTTTATTTTTTTAATTGTATTTTTTTTTACTTTTACTTCTGCTTTCATAGGCAGTGCTGCTGGTTAAAAAAAAAAAAAATCATGACAACCAGATAATTGTGGGACAAAAATCTGGGTGAACATAGGATGCTATTCAAAACCAAATTCCAGTAATCATACAGGCCCTGAGGGAGCTGCAGGAAACCCAACACTTAAACTCTAGCTACAACTTTTCCAACCTGCCTACAGGCAACATATAGGGAGGCAGCTGTAACAATTTGGTAAAAGACTGGCTTCATTAGCCCATGAAGCTGAAACCTAATAAACAAGACAAAGCAAAAAAAAAAAAAAAAAAAATTCTACCAGCTGATAGTTATGTTATCAGGTAATACACACTTTTTTTATTTTAAATAGAACAGGAATTCCAATTGTGGCACAGACTGGATGAGAGGCCTTACCAAAAAAAAATTGAAGGAGGAATTGTCAAGCAATGTACATTATGAGATAACAGCCATTACTATGACATGGAACATGTTGCCATGGTATAGATGTAGACTAAAACTAATGTAGAGTATGTAAAATTTTAATGCTAAACTAAAAAATATAAAGAATTGTTTTATGCATCAAGGTGCCCATTCCAGCATTGGAGGTACATAGGGAGATTAACAGTAGTAAACTGCACAGACTAGTCATTTAGGCCAACAATGTGACACCCAAGGACACTTAATTCAGGGTAAAAAAAAAAAAAAAGTTATTGCAAAATCTGAGGCCAGTAATGAATACTTGGGGAAAAAATAACCTGTGTGTCAAGTGGTCAAAGTTATCCTTTCACACCTTCAAATATTTTAATTGGCATAGACATACCTAACATTATACTGTACTGTAATTGGAATTTGGGCTGCTGCCTATACCCTCTAAACAAAATTGGGGGTTCCCTTACAAATGGCAATGCTAAGACACAGAAAAGTGTCATTGTGTGAATTAGTGGCATGTCCCTGTGTGTGTATGTAAGAATAGTATTTTGAAAAACACAGATTGGTAAGGACTTTCTTTGCAACGAATGGACCAGGGAACCAGGTATTTAGAATTCTCATGTCAACAGGGTCAATTCTCTGAAAAATGACTTTTTTAATAAAATAATTGAGCTAAGTAGGCAGAGTAAGTCTTGGGCACTCCAACAGCAAGATCTCCATGCCCAAAGTCCAAACACTGTTCCTTTCAACCTAGCACTTTCGAGTGTTACCCATCAAACCCTCTCACGTTTTGAAAATAAATGAAAAATTAAAATGAATATACCCCCCTCCAAAATCATGGCTTTGGCAGGCATGCAGACCCAGGAAGTCAACCAGAGATCTCATCTGATGTCATGCTCTTTACCAAACACTTAATCAGTTTTGAGAGGACTGACCCTTTAATGGATATCTTAAAAAAAATATCCTGGAATAAAATGTGTTTAACCGTGTACATGTGCCACTGCAAAAGTTTTTCCTCCACAATCACTACTCAAAAAAACAGCCTAATATACTATCTGATGTTTCTGTTACAAGTATTTAAACATGATTTTGAAAAGGTAATTTATTTCTTTTAGGTAAATCAATTAAAAAAAATTTAATTTACAAATGTCTTTACAATCATTGGAACCAGACACCACTAGCCTGATACACAGGGCAGCTACTATGAGGGATCAAAAATATCAAAAGACAACCCACAATATAGGACATTCTGAATCTAAATCCAGTTTCTCCTAACAGGTCCTACCAAGTTTATTTTAGCAATAAAATACATTTTAAATATCCTTTAAGAACTTTTTAGGGACTGGATGGATTTGAAGGGAATTTAAAAGGGTGTGCAATAAAAATTACATTTGGCAAACAAAAGTATATAACTTTCAATTTTAGAGGGGTCTGCAAACTGTCGACCTCTGGTGAAGGGGTTAAATAAAAATCCAAATTTGTGTGACAAAGCAGCTTTGACTAATTAAAAATCACAGAACATCTTTATAAAATAGCTCAGAATATCTTTTATTACCTCTAAATTCATAAACTTTAAAATCATGACATAGAAAAAAAAAATAGATTGCCAATGTACAAAAAACTGATCATTTTTTCTTTGCTTGTCAATGTACCATTGCAATATTACTGGTAATGGGCAGAGCCTTCTATATACGCTGTGGTTCAAATTATAAAAACCACAGGTCACAATACGTCATGGTGGTATACAAGGATTTTTCAATCTAAGTAAATATAGTCCAAATCAGATTCCAAAATGGTGGTTTTTAGGTGTAATTTCATATTGACATAATTAACATTGGTGTTAAAAAAACAAAACAAAAAAACTGCTCAATATTACCCATTTAATTTACTAATGTGCATATAACAAATCTTAACATAGGCATGGGCTTTTAAGAAGGTTCCTCTTTTCTCCAGATGTGAATATTGATACTTCATGCCAGACCTCCAGATGTTCACAGATTTTTGTGCTACAATACACAATTTCTCCTCAAAAAACACAAAGGAGCAGACTACTAAGAGTGTAATCTTTTGTCCGGTAATTTGCTATATACACTTCAAATACAGTATTTACAGTACCTGAGAAATAGAAAATGCAGACAGTCTTAAGTTTTTTCCATACAACCTCCAAGATGGTACGGTGAGCCTTTAAGATTTTACTGCTAAGCATTCTGAGACATCACCCTTTGGAGACAAATGCTCATGGTGCTTCCTGAGTGCTATGAGTACACTGGGTATCCAAACACAAGGTCTAAGTGTATGACAGTTCTTCTGTTTGTGTTGCCCCAGAAGAACTAAACCAATTCTAGGAGGCGCTAACTTGATGCAATGGAACACAGACCAAGACACATCCCCAATGCACCTCTATACACTGGGCCACAGTCAAATAGAGCTGTGAAAACAAAATCAAAATGTTGATCGACTAGCTGCAAGTCAATGGTCACACACCTAAAATGCACTGAAGATGCCTGCAGCAGTTTTAAGTGTCAACAGTTTTAAACATATGAGCTGCTATCTCCACAATGAAGAGTTGCCTGTGACAAATGCTAAGGGGGATAGCTAAAGTGAGCAATCCTTTGAGAATAGTCTTTACTTTTTACTCAAGCACTTCAGTAAAAGGCCATGTCAAGTGGTTTTGGAGACAATGGATAAAAGCTGACAAAGTTTTCTGACAGGTTGACAACACTACAGGAAACAAAGGCACACATGACAAGCTATGACACAGTAAACCCACTTCCTGTAATACAGTGCACACAAATTAAAAAACAAGGTAACAGTGATTTGCATCAGTATCACACTGGAGTTTATACTGACTGTAGATCTGTTCCAACAAGCACATTGACTAAAATCACAAAACAGCCAATGCAAAGACTAGAAATTTCATGGGTGCACAAAAGGACGGCAGGCTCATCAACTACAGCTCCTGGTTGCTGGTCTACAGATGTATATTACATAACCCACAAAAGTTTGCTATCACATGCTAAAAGCAGGATTTTAAATAAAGTGGGGAAGCCATGTGCACAATTGAAAATATCTGCATTCACGGATCTGGAAAATTATTCACAGAGGCACTTTGGAGAGGTGGTTGTAAAGATGTGTCATTTGTATATAAAAAAAAAAAATTGTATAAGCTGCATGCAGGGTGGTCCACAAACAAGTAAAGGCTACTATTTGTGGCTGAACATGTGAATCTGGTGTGCACTCTTTTGGCAGAGCCAATATAATGGACCTTTTTATTAAAACATTCAGAAAAGCAGATGTCTTCTGGGAAGTGATCACGTTATGGTACACAGAGCAATAAAGTGCATTGAAAATTGATTAAAATCAGTTTTAAAAACATAGCAGCAAAAAGCAGGACAAACATTTGCAACTAGATGCCTTCCAACTAGTGCAATGCTATTTAAAGACAACTTGCAAGATTGTTTAACCCCTTCATGGCCAGGTGTCTATACATTTATGAAGACCTCACTCACTGTAAAATACAAAATTGTATATGGATTGCTGAAACTAAATAGGGAAGGAAGGATTTACACAAAGGTCTTTGTATAGTTTTGAATGTGCTAAGAGTCTTTACAATGGAAAACATTGTTGACCAGCCCATTTAAACAGAGGAACACCTCAACATATATGATGTAAACTACCAGTGCCTAGGTCTTAGGTGGGAGTAGTAAACATGGGAAATAAGATCTGTATATACAAGTGTGCCTGTATTACCCGTGTGTTGTATTGACTGTGCTCACCATTAAGTTTGGTAACTTGACAAATGTTAAAAATTTGGTGGTCTGACATTTAGCTACCTATACTGTCATACCAGCTGGCTCTGAAGAGAAGGCTAAAAGTTGTTCAAGCCAAACACTTACATGGAGGGGGGAAGAAAAAAAAAGTCTTGGCAAGGATTGTAGCTATAAGTGACATCTTTGGTTACAAGTCTATTAAGTCAAATACTCCTTTGGCCTAAATCCAAAGACCCCCCTCCCCCAAACAATGTTGCATTTAATGCATGTCCAATAAACAGGGATGCCTAGACTAACAGCAACTTTTCATTGGTGAAACAAGAAAAAAAAATGTTGCTGCATGGAAAAAACATTCTCTTTACAGCCAGCTGGTATCATGCACCACTTACAGGCACCTAACCACTATTTGCCCCTGATATAACAGACACAGAAGTGGAAAAGAGCCATATGTTATACAGTCAGATTGTGCTTGATTTGATCAAGGAAAGCCAATATAGCCTTTGTTTAACTGGGTGAACCATGTCAGTTTTTCACAGTCTGAACATAACCTACTTCTTAGGATACCAGTGGAAAAATTGAGTATGACTCCTTCTGCTAATTCCACAGAAAAAAAAAAAAATGGGAAATTGTAAAGGGAGTGAAACATGTCTTGTACCTAGCAGTTAAATTGATAACAGTATCTTGTACAAGACAAATAGGAACACAAATAGGGTTTGTAGAAAAAAAAAAAAATTAAGCTTTTTAAAAATTAACAAAATACACAGCTGGGAGGAGGACAGGTTCTGTACCAGCCCTAATGCCAAATACTGCCTCCCTGCAATAAAATGCAGAGCCACGGCTTTTGACAGGAGGGAAGGAGCCGTGAAAAAAAAAAAGCAGCTTAAGGTTGGCCATACTTCACTCCTACAGATTCTTTTACAGGTATACAGGTCCATGAGAACAAGTGCCCAGCTGTCAACCAGCACTACCTCCTGCTTGGCAAGTGTACCCCATTAATAAGAGGCAAAAGTGGAGGGTGGAGTTCCAGCTGCGTTAACAGTGAGAAGTGGTCAGAAGGAATATGGGGGTGAGGGCAGCCAGCGATGTTGTTCTCCATCATCCACTGAGGATCTAAAGGCCCCAGGACGCCAAGGACGTCCATGTGTGTCTTGGAATAGAAGATGTAGTCAATGACACCCTAAGATAAAAAAAGAAAACATAGCTCCAATTAGAATGTTTTAGCGTTAAGCTCTAGACAGACACGTGCATTTCAAGTCTAAACTAGGGGTCCTTTACAAAACCTTAAAATGCATAAAATGAACATGAACATAAAAATTCCCCACAAATATCTGCAGAAAAAAAAACCCCAAGTACCAATGTTAACAAATTCCTTTTGAAGGACTATCAATGTCACAACAATCTCCTATTTTTAACTCAAGCATACTTATAATATTTGGAAGAATATATGTTTATGCAGAGACAAGGTGACCTGTGGTATATGGTATGAGCATGTTGGCAGCACATTGTTAAAAGCATACTGCTTTAGTCAGGCTTTCTTCTTATAGTGCATCCTATAGCCAACTCCACCCCATCACCCACTTGATCTAAAGGAGAAAACAAGTCATCAGATTAAGTCATCCTGTATTTCTCCATGGTGAAGTTCTGATGCTCGATGCAATGCAGGTGCTTTGGGCAATATAGTCAGCACAGGGGCTCGGACTGGTCTATTGAAAAACAGCAAGCGCCAACTTCCTGTGTGTTTTGACCATTGCTCTCAATAGCAAGTAGTTACGTTTTCCAGTAATTTTTTATGGGATTACAATTTGGCCCTTACCAAAATTTGCTCTAAACCATATGCTTCCATACATATCACTTTAAAAACTCAAATATTACACTGGAGAGGGTTTATATTGACCACTGAATTACAAAAAAAACTAAACAAAAAAAACACACACACACGACTATTTTAATCTGATTATATCAATAACAACATACCTTAAAATCAAAGGTGTAATTGGTGTAAGGCATCAAGTTGTTTTCATAGGCGCTCCTCAGTTGGAAGCCATGTGTAATTCTTCCATCCGGGGTCCCATTCTTCCCATTGCAGCTGAAGTTGGAGAGACACTCATTGTATCGGAGCTCCTTAAAGTCCTTGTGATTGTCAGCTACCCCTCCATGTGTCAAATACTCGACCACGCCTAATCCGCAAAAAAACAAAAAAATTAAAAAAAAAATAGCGTTGGGAAGAGAAATTTCTCAAAACTAATTACATATTCTGCATTGTACAGATGTTAGTGGAAACATACAAACACTTTACACGCTATTCAAATTTTCCTGCTAGTATTATATATACAGATTTGTGAATTCACCCACAAGGGCCATCTAATTGCCAGAACGCAATCAGTGAGCAAGCTGGCTGCATTTTCTAAGATGATATCCATATAAGAATTTATTTTGAGAATGCACTATGCTAATTCTTGGGTCTGAGCCAACGCCAAATTTTGACTGAGAAAAGCATACAGATTGTAGCTTTAGTTTACCTGCTCTGCTACCACATGTTAATATCCTGTAATCTTTACATTAAGAACACAAACATACAATATAATCTTAAATATTCCCTGGTTGTTAATGCAAAACCTACAACTAAACTTTACCCTACAAGGCTATATCAAACACTATTTTTGTCCGCCCTTGTGTAAAAACGTATGTTTTCAGTTTTCTGAAAGAGAACATGAACTTCAAGTAGTTGTATAGCATTTGTAATTGACACAGATTATAGGAAGCATGTGTGTACACAGTAAGCTACCACAACATGATAAAAAATAGTGAAATCATCAAGACTGCTATATTCAAGTCATAATTCATTTTACCTGAATCTGGTAAGGAATTGAGATCAGCACACAGGACAAAGGGGACAGAGCTTGGATCAGGTTGAGGGCTGCCAGGTCTGCTTGCAGCCTTCTCTAAAATGCTTTTCAATTCAGAGACAAACATCATAGTCTGGATAAGCTTGACATCAGAGTACTCTGGGTCCCAATGCATGTGGGCATTTGCCACAATGAGTAGCTGTTTTTCTGCAGAATGATGGGGCTTCATGCCTTAGGATAAACACAGTATTGTCATTAGTAAGATATTAGTTTAAAACACATCTTTTTGTTTGTTAGGAAAATGTACATTTACGTGAACCCATCATTAAAATACAAAGT
This sequence comes from Pyxicephalus adspersus, assembly GCF_032062135.1. NCBI lineage: Eukaryota > Metazoa > Chordata > Amphibia > Anura > Pyxicephalidae > Pyxicephalus > Pyxicephalus adspersus. Next base: position 79,309,965 of record NC_092860.1, read on the forward strand.
TAAAATAAAAAGTCACAAGATTCAACCTCATGGACATTTCTAATATGCGCCCTTGCTTTGGGTTATTGACCCCAAGACCTGAAGCCAGGAGGTCGGTATAAACTGCCAAATGACATTTTCAGAGCTTGATTAGCAATGGAAACTTCATTTCTTTCTTCTTTTCAGTAACTTACATTTTCAAGCAATACAAACAAAACAGATTGAAAAACTAAACACATTTTTTTTCCGTCATTTACCTAGATATATACATACATATACACAACAAACTTATTTGTGGATATTTATATTCTGGTGCTGGGTGGATGGAGCTTAAGGCAATGCTACATAGAAAACAAATTTCCATTTTCCCATCCTGTCCTTTGTCACCTCCAGATTTTGCAGTTGAAAATAGTTAGCTGTAAGGCCATGTCAGATTTAAGTTCTTGTTATGCCAAAGACCAGTACACTCATGCCATAAATCAACGTTCGGTCAGATGCAGAGCAAACATCATATCCAAAGTCAGCAGGGAACTAGCAGTCACAATAAGCATCCATAACTTCTAATGTCAGTCTCTTACACCCAACTCTCTGTCATGAATGTAAGGAATTGGAAGAGCCTTATAGTGGTAACCATCACATCACAATCTGATGTACAATCAACTTTTTAATTTAGTTGACCCAGTCAACTTGTCCAATAAATCAATTTGTATCCAATCAGGCACACCCTTGCTACACACATGAGTAAAACTAAAGATTGTATGCTAAGATTGTGGAGATCTTTAGGTTTTGAAAACAAAAGCATAAAGGAGCACTATAAGAAAGATTTAGGACATACAACAGTGATTATTGCCACCCATGCTTTTGCACTCCAACACTTGTTTCCACAGAAGTCATCATGAGATAGGAAATCCTCCAATGAAGCTGACAAATTTTTACTTTTTGCCCCACTTTGAGATTAAAGCTGAAGTTCAACTTTTTAACTATTACATAAAAATACCAAGCACAATAAAATAAGTCTCTACTACCCTCTTAGTTGTCACTTCAACAGATGTCCCACCATAGGTAGGATTTCGCTTCTGTCTGGGGATGAAAGTGAGAAAAATATAAAGTTTTGAGTTGACACCAGGTGACAATAGTCAGGATGGACAGACAGAGGATAAATCTCTCTTAGTGGACATACAGATCGAAACAAAAGCTGCAAGAGTTTCAAACCCTTCTACACTATCTGAAACATACAGGCATCTAATTGATATGACACTTACCACCAGGGAGATCTTTGTGAATCTCCAGCAACACAGAAACTCCAATGTTGTCCTTAGTCATGACTCTGTTTAGCATAGCTTCTGAGCCCTCGGAGTTAGCCATAGCTACCTGGTTGAATTCAACGGTGTGCTTTGCCACCAATGAAAATCTAGCAAAAAAAAAAAAAGGGGGGGGGGGGGGGGGGGGGGGGGGGGGGGATTTACACAATACTTGAGTATATAAATTACCATATGCTTGAAAAACACAATGTCACACAAAAATGCCTGTAGCTCAAAACTCACAGGCAGGTTAACTGAAGTCAGAATAACATTTTTAAAGACTTGACATGTCAGAGTTTGGTAAAAGCTCACAAGTGAACAAACTATAAATAGGACATCTAAGAAACAGCAAGTTGCATACACAAAGTATCTGTTCATAGAATTAACAAGTCATTTTTTTGTTGATCTTGCAAAATGATTAATTTTCCCACTTTCTATAAAAGAACAAGCTTTCCATCAGGAGTGCTAGTTATAGGATTTGAAAAAAAGGATAGCTGGTTTGATTCATGAAGGAAGAAAGACCTCCCTGCAGATACTTACACACCATTACCAAAGACCAATTTACAGCAAATAAACCGATAACCTAAAAAACTGATCATATAACACCATCTGCATTTTATTGAAAAGAAACAAACACAACAAGGCTGCATAGATGAAAAATAAACAGAACCTGTCCTCAGCTATTACCAACACATTACACTGTAAAAATACCCCACAGCTTAAACAGAATTTAACAAGGGCACAATCATTTTTAAGAAAGATGTAACATATAGATAGTAAACTTTAGCTTCTAATATTAATGTCAGCTTACTTACTTTTCTGTTCTAAAAAATATTGCACAGCCGTCCACGTGCTTTTTTTCTTGCTCAGACATTATTTTGGCACGTGACTTTGGAGAGAAGAAGCCATCATATCCACGTTCTTTTAATGCTGGCAGGAAAAGAGTGTAGTATTGCTCGGTTTCAACTTCCTATATACAAGAAAAGAGAATGCAAAATATTTAAAGACACAATCATCCCAACAAGCTGGCACCATTGACGTGATACAGACTAGCACCTAGATAACTAATGCAAGGCCAGGACAAGCAGCGTACCCAGCCTGATATTAGCCCATCTGTTCAAAGTGGACAATAAAACTTTACTTTTTTTTTTTGTTTCCTAGATCATCCAAGATGCACAATTTAGAAGTGAAATGAATCATCAGTTTATTGCTCTTAAATTACTGTAATCCGTAGGAGTATATCAGATTATTGAGCAGAAAAAACCCACATCTGCACCTTCTAAAAAGGTTTCCCTTTACTTCTCATGCTATGGGGGCAAAATAAAAAAAAGTTTTTACTTTTAATCCATTTACCTGAAGACTGATGATATCTGCATCACAGCTAACTATCTCTTCCATGATCCCTTTCTTCCGATACTCCCAATTTAATGCCCATGAAGGGCAGTAGCCATAGAGCTGTCGAGTAGCATATTTATCGCAAAGCACATTGTAGCACATTACTGTGAAGGTAACTGTAAAACAAAAATGAATATTACAACCATGGCTCTTACAAGCATTCACCAGTACAGTACAGCTTTCTTTTTTTTACAGACCATCTGGATTCTGAAACTTCAAATGGATTAATCACCAATAACACCCTATGTAAAAGTCAGCCCTGAAGCACGTGCCTTTATAAACAAAACAGCAAGGTGACAACACATTTTCAGGAATCAATAACGTAACAGAAAACCAAAACTATCATGTCAATGGTGTTTACAGATTGGGTAAAAAATTAGATGTACAATGCATAGTTCCACTGTACTTGTAAATAACGAGACAAGCATTGTGGACGTGGCTATAGCCAAACCTCCACCGCAAAAACAGTGGTCAAACAGACAGGCTGCAGCGTGAAGAAGCAGTGCATTTAGTGATTGGAGAAGAGGAGAATTTTAAATACACAGTCCTGAATGAAGCAAAGCTTAATAAACACTACTACTGTGTTTTATGAAATAAAGCAATAGTCCACTGCTTGATAAAAGAAGTACTGTAGATTTAGTCATTATACCTGAGGGGAGAATTTGGTCTCTTTCTTTTAAAGTAATCCACGGCCTCTGAGGAAGCTGTTCTGGATGAACTGCAAAATAAATAAATAAGTAAATAAAAAAGATACATTTTAAATGAAAAAGTCAACTCCCCATATAAAAGGTTTCAAATTTCAGTTGCAATATACATTTTGTGTAATTACATTTTTTACAGAAACAACCCTGAGTTGAAAACATGTTTACATATATAAAACGGCATCTAAAAGACAATCAGCAAGTATATTTTTGAGTGGTTGGCAAAATACTATACAAAGCTCTCAAAATAATCAAGAGTCATACTCTTATCAGATTTGCAAACCACCTCATTACCATTAGCACAACACCAGCTAGTATACTTATGAACAGTTGCTCTCACATCCTGCTCTAGAACAATCCGCACATTAAAGAAACGTCACATAACAAGGCAATATCAACCACCAGTAAGAGAGCCAATACAATATTCAGGTTACAGTTCAGATCAATAACTGTTTTCTGCCCACAGAAGTGCCGTGCTGCACAAAATTACAGCCATTACACTTCCTATAAAACATAGGACACTAGACAAGCAATGGGAACAGCAATTTATGGCTGATCCACTGGTTCTTGATGGACCAGTGTTTCAACATTTTACAGTGGGAGGCTATTTAAAGCAAAGGTAAACCCAAAACAATAAAATCACACTTACATTCAATCCCGCAGATCAGTTGATTCGTCGGGAGGTTTTTTCCATCGCGTCCCGCGTTGTCCTGTTAATCAGTCTTCAGCCCGGCGCAGACATCATCACTCTTCTTCTGCATTCTTCTTCCTATGTCACCCGTTCTCACACAGAGCAGGCGCAAGATCGGGTGACGTAGATTGGGGGAAAAAACTTACCGATCTCACTGCAGGTACATAAGATCAGCAATTTTTCCCCTAATGATGAAAGGGCTTGCGCAGAAGGAGCAGCCAAAAGCCTCCCGCGACACGTGACGTAGGTGTCCTGGGAGGCTCTGTTCTCCCATTTATTCGTGATCACCTAGGCAATAAAGAATTAAGAGGGCGGTGCTGCACAATTTTTTCACTTTAAATAAACGGGGTTGTCTACCCTTTTATGTAAAGTAAAAAACCTGAGTTCATGTCTGCTTTAACTGCTAGATAGGGCTCCATTCATTCCCTATTGAAGGCTTCAGGTGAAATATTACATGTCGCAATTCAAGCACTGATGCTGTTTATAGTTTGTGAAAATAACGGCAGATCAACCTTACTGCCTGTCTTAACTAGAGTGCAGTTTAGGTAGAAATACCTAGATCATTTTGATCATTAAACCTCTTTCTTCATATAGTTGTGCAATTAAAGGCTATCCAAATACCTGCTAGATTGTCAAGCATGAAGTTCAGTAGCTTTCGGATTCCATCTGGCTCCTGGTACAGACTGAGAATGTCCTGCGATAAAGGATTGCCTGCGGAAATTTTTTTAAAAAAAAAAAAGATGTATTAAATACTAATCAGTAAAAATTTGAGTTGCTCTTACAAATATTACATACATTTCATAATTATGTTAGAAAGGTGATTGGGTGACTAACACTGGCAGTATTGGATGCGTAATTAGGTTGTTTACAGAGTAGGGACTAAGTATTGGTGTACAAATACAAGGGGAATGTAGGTTAGACCAATTTCAGGGGAAGGCAATGTATGACTATGCAAAGTTATTCAATACCACATGTATCTTCTGTAGTTTATACTTGTGTACAGCAGTTGATTAAAAATAAGTTTTTGTGAATAATCTCTAGCAATTATATCAGCGTTGTTAAGTTGGCAACACACAGAAATCTGCCCATGCATTTCTAGCTTAAAGGTCTTAAAAAAAAATAAAAAAGTGGGTTGCAATATGTTATGTAAACATTCTAGGGACCAGATATCCAATGTCTTTATAAACATTTATTGCTGGTAAATACACATGTTCCCAAACCTTCCTTCTGAAATTTCACAGCATTCTATCCATTCAACACTTAACCCACCAATTACAAGATCTGTCCATTCTTGATAATGGCAAATGGTCTTCATTGTACATTTTATATTATTAATCTCCCTGACGGTAATACAGAGTGTGGCTTGGGCTCAATCCCCAGTACCAAAAGCCAGGGTGGAATTGCCAGGGAGTATAAAAAGCTTCCCTGGTCCCCATGGCATCCTTCTCTGGCAATGCCCGCCAGGCATCTGTGTAACCTGCGATGCTCAGCCGGCATCTGCTTCCCCAGCATGTAAACATGGGGGACAGAGGCCAGGGGAAGCCGATGCTGGACAGACATGTGCGTGCGTGCGAGCCAGTAGGGCCTAGCACAATTGTACAGAGTTCAGCTTTAAGCTTATAGTAAGTAGGTTTTGAGGGTTGACGGACTATTGGTAATGTTTGGGTTCCAGAAATGGACTCCACTTTAATATTATACAGTATTTATATAGCACTATCATATTAACCAGCGCTGTACAAAGTCCACAGTTAATGTCACTGGCTGTCCCACAAAGAAGCTCACAGTCCAATGTCCCTACCTCAAGTCAATTGTCTTTAATACAGTCTAAGGTTAATTTTTGGGGGAGAAGCCAATTATCCTATCTTTTTGAGATGTTGGAGGAAAAAAGTAACCGGAGAAGACCCACGCAGATACAGGGAGAACCTGCAAACTCCATGCAGATAGAGTGCTGGCTGAGATTCAAACCTGGGACCTAGCGCTGCAAAGGCCAAAGTGCTAACCCCACTAAACATATTTATAACTTACAGGCATGTTAGGACCATAGAAAATACTATATTCACTTTGTACAGGCTACATTTAACTTTATGGGTGGGATAGATGCATTGTTTTAGCTTTAAACTACCAGGCACCAAGTTAACTTACCTTTTAATCCCAGGGTCTGAAGCCTGAACAGTCGCCCCAGTTCATAAGGTAAAACCCGTAACAGATTGTTATTTAAAAGCAATTCCCTGCATTAAAAAAAAACACGTTTAGGTTAGCATCAAATGAAAAGTAGAAGAAATAAAGAGCATGCAAAGGTAAAAAGGTTATTCCTAAAGAACTGCAAAAAGTTAAATTTTGGGTTACTATCACAGAAGTATGTTAAACGGAAGAAAAGCAGCCCAAAACTATCTACATGGAGTATATCTAAATCAAAGTACAAAAATGTAATGGTATCGCAGATTTCTAGTCCTTGGATGTGGTGGTTGCATTTGTTTTCTGATCCATGTGCAAAACACACTTATCTTATGGTGCCTATCATACTGCACCTAAGTGTTTTAGGACTTGAACCCCCCCCCCCCCCCCCATTCATTATATACACCAGTCAGAATGCTTTACTCACCTGAGAGACACTACGTTCCCTAGCTCTGCTGGTAAACTTCTGAGCTTATTGGAAGAAAGGTCCAAATAAACCAGATTATTGAGCTTGGCAATATCAGGAGGAATACGGGAAAGGTTGTTATCACTGAGGTGCAGCACAGTCAAATGAGTCAATGACCAGAGAGATGTACTTAAGCTCCTCACCCGACCTAACAAAAAAGACAGAAATAGATGTTAACCTTGCAAGCACACCAATATTACAGGTACAGACATGGGGAAAAGCACACCCTCTATAATGTAAAGCTCTGCATGTAAAATAGGTTAATGGGGGAAAAAATACATTCAAATACATGCAATGCGCAGAGAAATTGAAAAATAAAAAAAAAAAAAAAAAAAAAAAAATAGGAGTTACAATTCAAACTAACATGTTATCATGCTGGGGCCTGTAAAGTTGGAGACAGTAGAATTAGAAAAAGAATGAACAAGTATGGCTAGTTAGAAAGGGTTGCCAGGAGAAATATTCTCTCTAAAACATGGCAGCACAGCTTAGGTGTGCAACAAACCACCTAACTTCTGGAATAAGTAAAGATGTATGACAATATATATGTCTGTATTAAAAAAAATACTAACACTTCAAGCATGGCAGTGAAGGGGTGAGGATTTAGGGTGGTTTTGCAGGCACAGGACCTGTGTACTATAAAGTTATTCAACCATGAACTTCTCTCTACCAAAAGAATAAAATGTAAAGGCAACAGCTAAAGAAGAAAAAGAAAAGAGCTAAACTCCACCACAATGTTGCGACTTCTAAAGCCATACAAGAAATATTTTGCTGCTAAGGGTGAACCTACAAGCTATTGAATTATGTGTACTTAGTTTTTTTTTTTTTTTTTCTGTACACTTGGCTTCAACATTTTGGCTTTATTTTTGTTAAATATGGTGTAATATGTGTATGTTTCGATAAGTTAATAATTAAACAATTTTAGAACTTCTATGTTTTTTTCCGGGACATAATAAAAAAAATCTAATTTAAGGATGGTGTTCTTTTTCTCTCATTGGTGTATGTTCTCAATGATAGCCACAGCAATCAGATTTAAATTCAAATAAGATTCCTAATTTCATGGTTTATTCTGGTACTTAATTTGTCTGAATGCAATTGAGTGTTACACTGGACAAACAGTATGTACTTGCAGCAAACGAAGCTCACTGCTCTAAAAAAAAAAAAAAAAAAAAAAAAAAAGAGGCTATCTACGTTTAGTACTTGTTGGTTCTATCTGTTTGCATAGAACAATAAATGTGCCATAAGTAGCTTCAGTCATCTCTAGCTAACTTTTAAGGTTCTTTAAAAGTTAAGTAACATAGCCAAAGTACAGATTCATTTCATTTTTAAGAAGTATAAGTGTAATTCATTAGGAAAAGAGCACCACCTTGTGGAAAGATTCAGAACAATCCATTTATCTGTACTATTGTCTATGTTTAAATGTCTGTCTTAAGAGCCATTTAAAAAAAAATAAATAAAAAAATAATGAGGGGAAATGCAGTTGAAAATGACTAAGGCTGCATACGCATACATACAATTTTCATTGCTTAAGCAATCTTTAATTTTAGTTTCCAGCAACAATAAGAGTGACAGGTGAATGCCGTTTTCTTCTACGGAAAGGACGAATCTATTAACAAATTTGGACAACCACTGTACACATCAGATTCTCGCCCGAGATGACCCCAACTGTTCATATGGGGTGATAAATATTTTGTGTGTAGTCTGTCAGTGGTTTATAAATATATTTCTAAGTAATTGTAACTAGTGGAAGGATTTCATTAAAAGAGGAGAACAAAAAGGAAGCTATAAAGGTTTTTAGTATTAATTGTAACAACTGTAATTCCCTTTGTATTATAGCTTATGTTTACAAAATGTACTCAAAGTAATGGAATGCAAATACCAAAGGGATCACAAATGAATATGCTGGATGATTTTTTTTTTATTAAAGAGTATCCTAAAAGACTAGAGAAATTACAGATACAGACAGTGACACAGGAGGAAGAGAGGATCCTGCCCCCGAAGAGTTTACAATCTAGGAGTAAAGTTTTTTCCTCATCTCCTATAGTGAATTGAGGCAGAGGGAATTCCTGGTATTCTGATAGCACCATAAAAATTGCAAAGAAACTGGTAATCCATCCTGCAGCTGCTTCTAATGCCGCATACACACGTGCAATATTAGTCATTGGAAAAGATCTTTCATGATCCTTTGATCCAAATTGCCACGATTTTACATAATCGTTTATAAATTTTACTTTTAACCCTTTCAGGGATTGAGTACAGGGGTACACAAAACCCCTTACTCATTTTCTGAAAGGGTTAAAAACGTGTAAAAAATTGGATGAGGCTATAATGTTAATTTTATTAAATTTGTGTTTGTGTAACTAAACTTTTTTTTGTTACAGGTTATCCCAATGACAGGATAATTCCCTTGGCTGCAATCATGACATGAGCACAGCCATGGGACTCCTCCTGACAGTGACGGATCCCTGGGCACTAGGGGTTAAATGAGGACAAGCCTCTCCATTCAAGTCTAGTGCTGAATGAAATGAGAAACGGAAAACCTCAGCCAATCACTGGAGGTGAATGGGGAGCCTTGTCCTTAAAGCCTCATCCTATTTTTTTTTTTTTTTTTTTACACACATATTTTAACCCTTTCAGGGAATGAGTAAGAGTTTTATGTACCCCTGTACTCATTACCCAAGGTGGCGTAGCGGAGATCTGGGAGTCTCGTTAATAAAGGGGGCTTCCAGATTACAAAAGCCTGCTAAACGCACCTATAAAAGCCCCATTGTTTTCAATGGAAGCTTTCATAAAAAGCTTAAAAAAAATGCTTGTAAAAGCCTCCATTAAGTTAAATGGGAGCGTTTTCAAGCGGTTTCCCACGTTTACCCCGAGTTTTCATTTTTTAAACTTTGAAAGCAACGTTTAGGATAACGCTCATAAACGTGCCTGAAAGAAACGTCCTGGTGTAGATTAACCCATTGGAATGGATGGGGATTTCAAACATGGGCTTTAAAAGTCTCAGGTTTAACGCTGGGGAAACAGTCCGTGTAGACTAAGCCTTACCGGAGATCTCCAATTCGTCCCAGTGAGACTTTTTTCCGTTGGCCGCCTCTTCTGCTGACATGATGGTATATATTCTACGAGGATCAGGCGGATCATATTTTTCTTTTGGCATCCCTGTTGGTCTAGAAAAAAGGAGACAAGATTTTAGTAAAAATTCTCATCCATGCCAAAAACACCAGTAAATGGCTGAATTATACTATACCCCAATAAGGGTCATTGGAACATGAAAATTATGAAAGGCTAAACAAGGTAAATACAAGTACACACATACTTCTATATATGTGAAAATATCACTTTAAGCAGGAACCAACCTCCCGTGTACCACCTAAAATTTTTTAAGATGCCAAGAAACTTACATTCCTGGCCTATAAAAATTTCCATTATATGTCCTCCTCATAGGGGCACTCAAACAGTGGTAACGTGTGGGAGTAAAGACAGTCAAGACCTTCGCAACAAGAATAAAATCTGCTTAAAACAAAGGCACATAAAGATTAAAAGTCTAAAAATGTATTTACATGAATTTTAATGTAGTGATTGCATTTGAAAGGTCTGAGAAAATTGTCCTTTTATTACAGACCCACTGTCTGCCTGTGAATAAAAGATAAAATAACTTGATATTAGGACAAAGGCAATCACTATATTTATGAACAAAACAATAAGATGCAGCTGTAGCAAATAACTTTTCCAATATGTTCAAGACATTTTAGGGAAAAAAAGGCAGAGTAAAATTTTTTGCAGGGTCAAAATGCATTATTGGGTGTATTTGATGCATTTTGTTTGCCCGTTTCCTAGAGGAAATAATTGTTTGTTCTAGTTTCTTTACACACCAAAAAGGACATGCTTCACATAGGTCTACATAACCTACTTAATAAGCACAGAGTGACATGCATGTTATTTTTCATGGTGTGTAAACTGGATAAACAGCTCCATTTGCCAGTAATGGTAAACAGAAGGAGATCCAAGATCTAAGAAAAATAAAGCATAAACCAGTATCTGTGACAGATGACCAAAACAAGAACAAATGAAAGGACTGCAAGTATATTTCAAGTTACTTGTATTCCGTTTTAGACTGAGTACAATGAGAGATAATATAGCTAGTCAACAACATTTATTATCTTAAAAAATAAAATCTATAGCAAGTACAGAAAAAAAAAAAAAAAAAATCCAAAAAACACCATAGCTTGACACTTGAGGGTACTGTACAGAACAAGGCTGTGCAGATAGAGATTAGAGAAAAGCGTCAAGCCCCATAGAGTCATCAGTTGATTAATTATCTTTGTGACCGTTTACAGCGACAGCTGAACAAATGAGCACTGTACACAGCACCATTCTATTCAATAGAAAAGAAAGGAGCAGCAAGCGGCACCCAGCGGTGCTCTCTTCCATAGCAGTGTACAAGTGTTGTTTATCAACTTGCCAGGATGAGCTAGAAAACAACATGGGGAAGCTGTTGTACACAAGTCAGATTTTTGCTCAAGACAGGATTTGAGCGTTGACTTTTGGAAGCGATAGCATACAAAAGTAAATACAATCTTAAACAACAACCTTTTCTTATTTACTCCTTTTGATTTGCCAGCTACAGTGCTGAAAGTGTTTTGATATACCTGGGAAGTGACGGGAGGACAGTGCTCGTAATAAACTATTAGGCAGAACTGATGTGCTTAGAATTTCACATCTCCAAAGATACTGGGCCTGGTTTCACAAGAGTCTCCAAGACAGGAGAACCACAGTGATCCAGCACAGTGCACTGGATTTCTAACAGTTGTTCATTAGTTAGCAAATATCTGTAAACCTAGACCAGGACAGGGAAACTCATTAGAACTATTAGAGATTTAGCGCAATAGGAGTGTGAATGTAGACACGGAACAAACCATCATTTATTACAGAAAATTAAGCCAAGAGCACACAGTCATTATCGTACATCTGCCATTTCAGTGACCTTTAAACAACCCTTTGTCTGTATAACACGAGCAAGGATTGCAATCCTTTGCCCCTATACCTGAACTAGTAACTCTTACTTAATCTCATCTCTGCCATTTGCTGGTAGTTAAAGCCAGGTAAAGTTTATTTTTAGTCACCTGTATATTTTTTCATAATTTATGTGACTTACCAGTAGAACATGTTTGCTCATTTATTTTTGGCAGACAAACGTGTATTCATAAAGTGACAGATGCAGTTTCCTGATATATAAGTGCCTAGAGCCATATAGCTGTATATTTTAGTATCGTAGACTGGGCAATGTCACTAAATAGTGTCTTGCTGCCTCCACACAAAACATGAAAATTGTCATCCGCCAGGGGAGACCATAGACAATGGTGACTACTTCCCTGCGCTCCATCTACCATTTATTGGAAATCACATTCAGGTTAGTATCAACTGGTGCACCTCCTGAAGAACCAAGTTTAGATAAAACTAATTACACACACCAGTCATATTACACTATAAGACAAAGACAACCAAATGACATAACTTCTGCAGTATTTACACTTGCAAAGGTACAGTGAAAACACAATAGTAAGTAAACCGCTCAACAGTAAGATAAGGAGTAAGCGGGAGTTTACTATTTAGGCAGAGATCAGAGTGCATAATCAGATTGCTAACAGATTATTTATAGCAAAACAGAAAAAAAACAGGCTTAGGCTTGTGCGGACTATGCCACATTAGAATGGAAGGAAAAGAAACAGAAAACAATCAGGACAAGTACAGCAAAGATGCTAGGTAAATCCAATGTTCACCCAATTTTAATGAGTTGGCTACAGCTGCTAAAGAAAAGCTGTAAAATAGCTAGGAAATAATCTCAAATTGTTTCCATTAAATATTTCATAGCTTGCTACACATAGAGACCACATAGAGCCTAGTAAATAGTTTTCTGCTGCACAGTTGTTGTAAAGCTAATAACTGCATCATATACATATTTTGCCTGCAATCATTTCAACTTAGAGTAAAAAAAAAAGCTGCCCATCACAGTATTGATGCAGATACATAAATCAAATTCACTTCTAACGCAACATTATTTCACATATAATCTAAATGCATAACCATGGTAAGGAAAGGTGGCAATTTTAGAGAGCCTTTGATATCTGTTTGATATGCTTCTGAAACCAGAGGAAACCCATGAAATGTGGTAGGAGAGGGGAGGGGACAGAAGGGGGTGGGGGGTAGGAGCGGGAGGGGGGAGGGTGGGAGAGCACAGAGGACAGCGGGGGGGGGGGGGAGAAAGAGCACAGAGGACAGACTCTTGCAGTGAGGTTTAAAATGCTCTGCAATGTTCATCAATAAGCACTGTACACAAATTAAGGCTAACAACTAGCTTTGAGTTATACGGTGTGCGGTCAGATCCATCTTTTCCAAACTGCATTTCGAGTTCTGGATGCAATGTGACAAAAATTTAGTTTTTGCATGAGGATAATACTAGCATGCATCCTCAGAGATGAGAAAATACAATCCATTTAAAAAAAAAAAAAACTGTACCAGTTGAATTTAAAAACTCTCCATCTTAAATTTTTTTATTTTTGAGGAAATTGTTTTTTGTAAACAGATTTAGTTAAACAGGCAGAATGTCCAGTCTTAGTATTTGATGGTCTGGAAGGGCTTTTCAACAAATTATCCACTGTGCCAAAGCCATCATCTTCACATAGTAAGACTAGATACTCAAAAAAAAAAAAAAAAAAAATGAAATGAGCAATAGGCAGGCTGAGAGGGAAATGGTGATATGGGATAAAATACACGAGTCTGGCTTAGTCTCTGACACTAACCAGGCCGTGTCTAGCAGTCTAGATAGACTGACAGTCTATTCTAAATCAAGTGCAGTTTTCTTGCAATATGTTTTTATGCATAAGCCGTTACAAACATGTACAAGGTATACTATGAGAAGGCTCACACACTAATAATAAAAAAACACTCAACACAGTAAGAAAGCATATTGGTGTGCACATTGACTCTATTATGGTGCGCGATCACCCATCCCATGTGCCCACCCTGTGCCACAGACAAGAACGAATCTGTTACCTGTTAAATCAGCATGAAGTGGGTTGATTACTGCTCTGTCTGCAGGTCAGTAGTTTCTACAAGAATGAGCACCAGAAAGGCGAATCTGAGCAATGTATCTCAAGCAGCGTTGTAGACGCAGTGAACCAAGGGCTAAAAGTAACCTGAAAGAATATTAAAAACAGGTTTTTATATCATCGCTAACAATTTAAACATAAAATAATTAAAAGAACAATCGGATTACTTTTCCTTGCTGGTATTTCTTGTTCAGCAGGAGATAACATGGTAAGTGTAATATCTGAACACACTGTTTAGCCTACTACTTGGAGAAAAAAAACAAACAATACTGCAATCTTTAATTTTTTTTTTTTAAAGAGGTACAAGTATTTTGAAGACAATACCAAACTAGGGTTCATAAATCTTTCCTTCCATGGGCCAATAGGAGTGAAAATTGAAAGTGACCCTGTCGCTATATTAACACTGCAACCGAAAATACACTTACCTGTCCTGGTGCCTGTGACCCCCTTTGACTCTGCCTGTGTGAGCTTAGTGTTGAGGAATGCAGGCAGCAAGATTTTAATGCTGATCCCTGAGCAAACGTTAACTCCACCACTTTTTACTTATTACTGGTAATTAATTGCTTGCTTAAAGCAAGGGTTGATTGAAATTTCAGCGCCAAGCCATCGACCCTTCTGTTTACAGAAAGAGAGGTCCTTCAGGTGTCTATCAGTGACTATGTGATGTGGACACTATTAGCTGTGCATTTACAGAGCTTCTCAGGATCCGGAAAATGAGTCTGCAGTGACATCTGTGATAGTGGACTCTTAGGTAGGGGACCCATGTGGCCCTGTATTAGTTGTCCTCTGCCAAACCATCGTGCCAAGAGACGAGGATGGCATGGTTAGGCAAGTACTTTCCTCTTCAGTAGGACAGGTGAGTGAGTTATCAGAGCAGCAGGGTCAATTTAATCAATTTCTTGACATAAATTACCATGTAGGATGTCTTATGTAGTATTATACAGACTGTTTTGCATTTACCCCCCCCCCCCCCACATTGCATATTTTCAAACACTATGCTTTACTAAATGAATGTAGACATCAGGCCAAAAATCATGGCTACTGCACGCAATTAAAAAAACCTTGACAGAATGAACACTTTTCTTTTATACATTTCAATCACTTCATCCACCATCCACTCTCTTTGAAAATGTACTTCTGCGTCTACAGCCCAAAAAAAACTTTAACTTCAAGAATATCCAAAGTGTTGCAGCCTACGGCAAAAATACCAGAATCTTTCAGCCACCAAAACACTGAAAATTAAATTACCAATCTATCCTCCTGTTAGAAAGAAATAAAATACAAGTCTACACAACAATTCTTTTGGGTTGAGGTATGTGTGAATTTCAAGTCAGCCATTTCAAAAATAGCCTAGTACAATGGTTATTAGCACAGCCGTCATCTTCACAGAAACTTCTCAAATTATGAATGACTAGTTTATGATCTGGTTCGTTATATGTAGAATGTCAGTAGAAATTTGCCACTTTCATATAGCATGTAGCCCTCCAAAGTGGAGAAAAATGGGAAAAAGCAACCAGCAAAGAATGTGTGTGAAATAAGGCATACAAAATTATTACACAAAAAAAACTTCAGCAACAAACATCTAATAAATGTGACCAGACCACAGAAGATTCTGTTGTATAGATTCCAGGAGGGATCTCAGGTCTGATGCATGCACACAGCTATCAGGTTGAGAGGAGTAATAAGCTTATTTAGGACATTTGAAAAATGTTTTATTTTTAGTTTTGACAGATTTTATATATTCTAGTTTGATACATTTCTATTTTAATATCAACTCAATAAGTCACTAGTCCTCATCAAACCACAGTAGCTTAACTTAGCCACTACAATGCTTCCCATTCATTGAAGTTTACACACAAAAAGTAAAATATACATACATGGGACTTAAAGCCTACCTAAACTCAGAAGAATTTTAACTTTTTTAATAAAAAAAAAAAAAAAAAAAAGTACAGCACTGCCCCCTAATTCTCAATCGCCTAGGCGATTGAGAATGAATGGGGTGTTCCTTCTGCAGAAGGAGCCCTTTCGTCAATAGGGGAAAAAATTGTACATCTCACACATGCGCAGTGAGATCGGCAAGTTCCCCCCCCCCCCATCTACGTTAACAGATCTCACGTGTGTGTCAGGTTATGTAGGAAGAAGAGGAGAAGATGTTGGCGCCCGGCACACTGCCCTGAAGGTGGATACTAGGACAACGCAGGACCCGATGAAAGAAACCTCCGGACTGATCAACTGCTCTGTAGGATTGAAGGTAAGTAATTTTTTGTTTTGGGCGTGGTTTGAGTTCACTTCTACTTCCTCTTTAAATGAAACATTCTCCCTTGTTCAAACACCTCAGAGAAGAAAACATTTATTAAGCCAGCTGACAAGGGGGTGCAGTGGTTTTGTGGACTCGAAGGACAATAGGAATAGTGAGTTAAACCTACTGGCTGGTGAGACTAGTTAAGAGAAAGAATGATCAGGTTAAGGTCATTCAAGGCAAAAAGGACATCTCATTTTATTAAGAACACAATCTTTAAAATAACAGCAAGTCAAACTCTTTTTCTGGGGCATCATGGCAGCTCTGTTATGTTGTGTAGGGGTTATACACCCCCCCCCCCCAAAAAAAAAATCATTTAGCCCCTTGCCATGTACATTGATCATCTATTACAACTTCGTTTTATGTTCTGCTCCACCTCACATGAGAAACTGGATAAGCTGGCAAGGAATTATGGCTTTGATCTAAAGTGAACATTTTCTTACTATACACCTCAATCTTCACTGGTTTAGGCTACGTAAGATTAACTTACTGAAACCAGCCAAGATGCGACTCCTGGTTGCTATGGGTAATTGTTTTCTGCATGTTATTGATCTGTTTAACTGCATAAGCCTTTGGTAGTTCTTATGTTGAGGGGGGAAGTGAAACCAAGTTTTTCAAGTACAAAAGTTTAGCTTAGATTAACAACATAATATTGGAACTTTGTTGCCAAGCTAGAGAGGAAAGGATGTGATGTTTACAGCGTCTCATGATGGGAAAGTAGAATACTCTAAGGTCACACCAGAGTCCAGGATTTCCAGATTTTGGACAGGGAGGAAGACAATAAGACAAATCCAATGAGACAGGGCAAACAGGGTATGGAAAACCATGAGATGTAAAGCACATTGCAGCATGTTTTGCCTGTAGAAACCTGTAAAGAGTCAGGGATAGAAAAGGGAGTCATTTCCAGAGAAAATGTGGCGATAGACTAAAGATGGGTGACCGTATTATCCACGATGGGACATGTCCATTTACAAGGTACAGAGCGCTACTGCAACAGGAACATAAAAAGTTTTCCAGGAATACCTCCGGCTACACAAGAAAACGCTGAAGGAGAGTCTGGGACACAAAGACAATTTTTGTTTATCATGCAGATATATCTGCCATTATTAGTAGATTTCGTTCCAGACAATACATTTTCAGCGCAAATCATATTGCATATTAAAATATCTTTATCTCTATCAACAACTTTTGTTTTTCTATTCCGCAAGCCAGTAAAGCGCCAAAGCTTAAAACGACTACTAATCGGACAAAATAAAAAGGCACATATCAAACTCAAAATGCGTTATGCTCCCTCTATTGAACTAGTTTTAGTAGGAATTCCAAGAGCTGCGTGGAAACATTAAAATCTACCTGCACACAAAATGTTAAAGCAATATTGTGCAACTGTATTTTGGATGAACATTATGTTTGTACGTTTCCACAACTGCTTTGCTTTTTTTCAAGACAGGATTTTTCCCGATTGCTTTGGCTCCTATTACTAACCATAGCAACAGTTTTATCCATCCCTGTAGGCACATAGTAAGGAAGTAGAAAATGTACAGAAAACATATTTTATTTATATTTTAAGCAAAACCCACATTTCATAGAGTGTGCCAGGAAAGGAATACTGTTTATATGAAAAGCATAGGCTACTGCTTAAAACAAAAAAATTCTTTCAGAGGATAAAAATTTAGAAAACTCATTAAAAAAAAAAATAAATAAAAAAAAAAATCAATAGGATGAGAGCCTCACAGCATTCATACAAGACGTGCTGCCCGAGTGATCCAATAGATATTCACAAACAACTCCAAAATAGATATTTTTCAAGGGGAAGTAGGAAATAAGCTACATAAAACCAAGCAGTAACCTGGCATGACAAAAGAAATCCTCGAGTGGAGAATTATGTGAAAGCTAATATTAGAAAAATAAAAACAGCACACTGCTGACTATAATCTCCACAGCTGCCTTTGTTTTTTTTTTTTTTGCCTTGGTAGGCTGAGGCTATGCGAATGTGAAAGCCACCTCCTCTTCCTTCCTACAGATCCCACATACACATAACGTGATACATACATATATATATATAGGCATCACACACACGTTACGCAACCATTGTGCAAGAAATGTTTTGTTTTGCAGTCTGAGACGTACACGCTTGTCGAGGCCTCAGTCCGCTCTACGTTGGTTTTACAAGATATAATCAAGTTAGGAAGAAGACCACACTACAAACCCAGAACTTGGGGGGTCCGTTTATAAAGCAGTGAATTGGACATTTACCAAACACTCTCTGGTGGTGAATATACCAAGTGCATGTATTACCAATGGCAGCAATTGATCCTCTTTTAGAGAATGTTGGGTGAACCTCAGATTCATGGATTTATTAACAGATTCCTAATGTTCAAAAATAGTCCAATTATATCAAATGGAACACTGCACCAGGAGTTCTTACTACAAACACAAAACCTTAAACTTTGTATTTGATTAACCAAATTGTAGTCCCTAGAGTGATTGTTTTTAGGGTGTAACAATTTGTTACCTTGTTTATATATTTTAAATTATCAGATTTCATGAGAAACATCTAAATGTTACAATATCTCAAACCCATTATTTACAATATTAGAACAAACAAACAACGCAACATTGTAACAGATATAAACTCATGAAAGCTATAGAAATAGTATTTCTCAAGCTGAACAACTATTTAGTTTTGGATTCAAATCTAGATTTGTCCCAAACTGCTCTACCATGATAACAGCATGCACAGATCACTTAAAAGCCGGCGAGAACCAAAATAGCTAATACAATGCTTAATCAATGTCCTAATGGCATCTAGCTCTAAATAAAAGAGCAAATCCTTTAAGTGATGTTATCAATGTAATCCAAAGCCCGTGTCCAGGCTGCACGTCTCACCACAATGTCACTTTATTTTCCTCATGGCCAAGAATGAGAAGGGGGAAACAAAGAACACACTAGAGGGAAGTGCACAGTTCTAGCAGAAAGTAATGGAAAGCAGGAGGAATGAACTAGAAAGAAGTGAAGCGCACAAAGACAACAGGGGGACAGAATATAAAAATCATCCAGGCCTTTTGTTCCAAAACGAAAGCCAATGATGTCCAGATTCGTGGGATTGAACACTGATTGCTATGGAAATACCTGCTCATTGGTTAAGTCCTGGGGGTGTTGGAAAAACAAAAAGGCAAATATGTTTTTAGAAGGCATTTGTAAATCTTTCAGACGGCCAGGGTAACAATTTTTTTTTTATTGAAAGCAAACACTTTCAGTTGCCAATGACTGGCAAGATAAGAAAAATCTATGTGAACGAAGACTACACAACATGAAGCCACATTGTAAAGCTGCAATAGCCATAGAACAAGCTTTACACTTGTGTGGACAAGACCCCATGGACTAGGGCACCAGGGTGGCATCGCAATGATAGATTCCTCGTCACACAGCCGCTGGGTACACATACAGCAACGCCTCACCTGCAGTTCCTAAAATGAATAGTGAAAACCATCAAAACCACTTGAATGCTCATTAGCAAGGTGGCCAGGGAACTGCAAAAAACCATTCGTGTGAACTTCAATCAAGGTTATTGGGGTTCCCAATCGCAAGGTTTTAAATTGCAGTAAAAAGTTAACTATTCTTATATTTAAAAAAAAAAAAATGTCAAACCCAATCCCTAAAAGTGTTAGCATTTTATTATTAAATCTGAAGCTTTCATACAACTTGTGATCATAGATTGTAAGCTCGTCGGGGCAAGGAGTCACTCCTGTGTCACTGTGTCTGTTATTTGCAACCCCTATTTAATGTACAGCGCTGCGTAATATGTTGGCGCTATATAAACCCTGGTAATTAATAATAATAATCCTGTGGCGATTGCCATCCACTAACATGAAGAGTTCGGATGAAGTCTGTCCCTCGTCTCCTCACCCAGTCACATGGGCTTCCAGCAAGGGACACATTTACTAAAGGAGTGGATAAACCTCACACACAATCATATTGGGTGAATATTTACATTAATCTTATGCGCATGACAAAAAAGGAACCAAGAAATAGTTTTTTACCTGACTGAAAAATTGGAAGTAATCATTCACTCTGTGTGAATTATTTTTTAAGGGAGCCGGTATAGCTCACATAGATTCACATACATAGAACAGGTACGGTTCATTGTTTTGGCCATCTGGAAGCCAGCCTAAGAAATAGCATGCAGCTAGTGAAGGACAATAATATATAGGCAAGGATGCAGGGTTCAGAAACACTGAAATGTAACAAAAGGTCCAACACAAGTCATCTGCTCATTATATTTGTTACACATGGACTACTATGGAGTGATCGCCCTTCTGATTGGAGGACAACATGGCATGTAACTAACTTGGGCACAGAAGAGACCAGGGATACCCCGGTTAGAAAACACAGCTAATAATAGCAAACAAGGCCGTGTAAACAACAAGAAATAAATCATTATAGGGGAATAAAAGGAAGAGGACCAAGTGAAGTCGGGGGGCCACACGGGAAGTAAAGCGTGGCAAGGCCTCACCCGGGGGAGGGGGTCATTAGGGGAATATATACAATCATGTGGCGGCACGCCGAGACAAAGGCCCCCCTCCCCCTCCTCACCTGCATGCAGCGCCTGTTCGGTGTCCGGGGCGAGTCCTCGGTGCAGGCCGGGCTCTGACTGCCTATAGTCGGGGGTTGAGCGGGAGCCGCTAAACAGTAAATACATGCAGGCAGCCGGAGAGGGGGGGGGGGGGGGGGATGGCCGAGCTCAAATCACCTCAGGCGATGCGCTGTGTCCCCAGTCGCCTCGCTTTCTCTCTCGGGTCTCCGGGCTGTTTATACGAGCTGCCCGCTGAGTGAAGGGAGACGAATGTTGAGATGAATAATCAGGGTGAGAAGGATGTGTGTGTACACTGAGGGGGCATAAAAGGGGCGTTCACAGGCCGAGGCGGGCCTTCCTGATGAGAACAGAGGAAGAGGAGGGGACATGGCCGGGCCGCTTCGCACTCACCTCCGACTATTTTTAGCCTGTGTTAGGGGGAGTCATGAGCTCCGACCTATACACGAGCCATGGCTCTGGGGGGGCAGATAATTTGGGGATATTGGTGGGGGGCAATTAGAAGTGGACGAGCTTACGTCACCTGTCAGGATGGGACAGAGAGCCCAAAATGGCAGCAAGCCGGAAATGAGATTGTGTTGTGATGTCAACACTTGTAAGAATGAAGGAGATTGGCATGGATTCTTCATTACAATGATCACATGCTATCTAGGGATTCCAACTAGTCATTTCTTTCTATTATTTCATCTTTTCTAGAACAAATAATAAAGAAAGTTCTTGAGGTGTATAATGCCAACCTAATATATTGGCATGTGCCACCTCCCATCACCCTCATACCATATCACCCTCATACCATACACTTCTATTGCATTGTACCTGGGTATTCTCTAGACGTGGCACGGTGTAGGATACACCCATCTGTCCCAGCATTTAGGATTCACAACACTTTTTATTCTCCCCCTGAAACACTTTTCACTGCATTTAGTTTGAAATGTGCAGTTTTCCCTCACGCAGGGGACTGTTTGTAAAGTAGTGAATCTGCCATCCACTGAAACATTGTTTCTGGAGAATCAATTACTGCCATTGAAACATATGGAAGATTCACCCACTAGGCAATTATTCTGTGAATGTCAGAATTACTGATTTATAAACAAACCAGTGGTCTACAGAAAAAATGTGCATATTAATTGCATTTTTATGTTTTATTAGTAAAATAAATAATATTCTAATAAATTCCTAATGACAATTTGTGCCTTTATATTGCACGGAATTCACAACTGTACTAAAGACAAAAAAACACATCGCAGCATGACGTCAGTGCAGTCTTAAGTTGTATGAGGCAACCATTGCTGAGCCATATGCTTCAAGAGGAACCAAACTTAAAAAAGTCCCCCAAAACAAAAAAAGTTACATCTACCTTCAATCCTGCAGGGCGGTCGATCGGTCCGGAGGTCTCTTCCATGGGGTCCGGCATTGTCCCAGCATCCTTCTGGCCGGCGCTCCGGGTGCCATTATCTTCTCCTCTTCTTCCGGGTTCTTGTTCCTACATCACCCGACACACGCGCAAGATCAGGTGACATAGATGGGAAAAAAAACTTGCCGATCTCACTGGACAACGTCTGCGCATGCCTGAAATGCTCAGGCATTTGCAGAAGGGGCACCCAAGAGCGTCTCGGGATGCGTGACGTAGGTATCCCGGGAGGCTTTGCGCTCCCATTCGTTCTCGATCACCTAATTAGGGGGCGGTGCTGCACCCTTTTTTTTAACCCCCTGAGCGTTAATCCCGAGTGTGGCTCGGGGTAAAAATGCCATGCTGAAAGCGGTAACCCTAAGCCACACTCGGGGTAGCTAAAAACATAAAAAAAAAAACACAGATCCCATCCTCGGGCCACATCCTCTTCGTCCAATCTTCCCCCCGTGAGTGCACTGCAAGAAATTGCGGCGGGAAATTTAAATTATTTTGTATTGAATTCAATACAAAATAACTATTGAATACAATACAAAGAAATCATTATATTATATATATATTATGCTACTGTACGGTTTTATTACAGGTTTCAGATTTTTTATTTAAAGTTTATTACTAAATTTAATAAATATTAGACATATTTCGGTTATGCCTAAGAATTATAGGCCTACACTGTAAAATAAATTTGCATGCAAATCAATGTACCGCTTTTGGCATAAAAATACTAACATAATTAGACCGCCAGGGAGGTTAAAAAAAAGTGTGTTGCACTTAAAATAAAAACCAAACAAACAGAATTTTTACTTAACATAAAAGGGTTGTCTACCCTTTTATGTAAAGTGAAACTTCTGAGTTTAGGTACGCTTTCAGTATTGTTTCCACCAATACAACAGTCACCCTGCTCCACAAATACTGATTCTCATCCAAATGTTTTATTTATTTCTCAGATGCTCTTTTACGTAAGTATTACCTTACCTGTGTATTTTCTTTAACTCTTATATTTAATGGTATCAAATAGTTTGACTTTGATAACTATCATTTCTTGTTTGGTCTTAGATTCAAATTAAATAAACCCATAATGAGTGATAAAAAGCAAACAAATATTTTGCATTTCTTTAGTAAAACCAAAGATAATGCAGCTAATGATAATAGTAACAATAGTAAGACTTCACTTAACTGTGAGCTGATCAATAAATCAGAGCCTCCAAAGTCCATGTCAGGCACCATTAGGAAGATCATTATTTTACGAATGTATTTATCTTTTTAAATTCATATTAATAGTCTGCAGGATTTAAAATTATGAAACTAGTGGTTCATGAGGTCCAAAAGGTTACCTGATGCTGCTATAGTATATTAAATACATAGGATTTTGGCTCATCATTGTGTTGGGCCTGTGTAGAGAAATTCTGTTCTGTTATTTCAGGGGCAAATAGGCAAAATATTGCTAAAAAAGGCATGGGAAGTTGGCATAACCATAAGAAAAAACCTATCAACACCAAGTAAATTGGAAAAAAATACCTAGCAGAGGGTCTTTTTCATTTATCTTAAAATGAATGTGCACGCATGCGCAGTGAGATAGGTAGTTTTTTTCCCAATCTACATCACCCAATCTTGCGCCTGCGCAGATGGCGCCCTGCGATCCCTTTGCGCCAAAGGACAAATACTGGTATGACGTGGGATCCGATGGAAGAAACCTTCCGACAGATTGACTGATCTGCGGGATTAAAGATAAGTGTGATTTTTTAATTTTTTTTGTTTTGGGTTTACTTCGGCTTTAAAAGGACATGCTTAATCCTTAATATGGTGATAGAATGCACAGACAGCCTCAATGTCAGCATACTCTGCAAGCATATATTTAACTGTGGAATTGATTTTTTTTATTATTTTATATTTAGCTTGGCTTACATAGAGCAGTAACATCCCAATCTGATTTATTTTAGTTGTTTTTTTTTTCTGTTCCCATAGGGATTTAGCAGTAAAATTTGCTTTTTCATCTATAAGTATATGATCCTTTAACAGGGAGATAGAAGTTGTCCAATGGTTGTCTCAGGCCACCCCTGTTTTTGCTAAAGATGTCTGACCTGACTATGACACTAGATACTTTTGATCAAAGTAAAGATATCCTGTTATCACAGCTTACTTTTACAATGTAGGTCCCCCGTAAAAAGAAATATAATAATAAGTAAAAATGTATATATACTCCTCTGGCAACCTGTATAATAAAAGTCCCAATCCCAGTTTATTTGTTCCCCAACCACTGATGAGTGGCAAGGCAAGAAAACAAAATGTTTTGTAATCATCAAAGACCACAACACAACTTTTCTAAATCAGTTTTTCACACTGATTTTAAATCTGCTTTCAGTTTTTCCTAGTCACATCAAACTTTTTGAATTATGAGTAATGTTAGTTTACAGTGTGCTTACACAAATTTTAAATTAATGCACCATTGGAGTAAATTTTTCAATATTTTCAGTGCAAAGTCAAAAAAGGCACAAAGTGGCATACCTATATGGAAAGAGTTAACTACCATTGTTTCTTCAAAAATGCTTAATGTATAATTTTCTTGTGTGCTTTGTGCCTGGATTGTAGCAGTACAGCATCCAGCAGTAGTCGGCCATCTAAGTTCCATTGACTGAATGGTGAAAACGTTCTCCTTGCCTGTCATCCATCATGCTGAGATTTTCTAGAGAGAGTGCTAGATGAGAGCATAAAAAGTGTAGTTTCGAATGACATGCAACAGCCCAGTTTTTTTATATAAATCAGATTCTGAATTCCTTCCACAGGGCACAAAGTTTTCTCAGAGCCACTTGAATCTCCCCTACACTTATAGCTTAACTGCTGAGAGGGATTGTTTAAAATCTTCATCATGCAAAACAGATTTATCTGTGGACCTATGTATAAATTTCTCAACAAGGTACTAAAACGACATGTTGTTGCTTTACCCATGGCCTTTAAAAGGTTTCTTCATCAGCCCTAGGTGGCAGAAATATTTTATGTGGATTAGCCAGAGGCAGAAATTTGACACTGTTTCGTCCTGGCGCATAGGTATCTCAGCCAGACATGCTTGA
The DNA here is from genome assembly GCF_032062135.1 of Pyxicephalus adspersus. Taxonomy (NCBI): domain Eukaryota; kingdom Metazoa; phylum Chordata; class Amphibia; order Anura; family Pyxicephalidae; genus Pyxicephalus; species Pyxicephalus adspersus. The sequence continues at coordinate 79,335,145 of NC_092860.1, forward strand.
CATAATGTTCTACAATAGCTTAACTATTCAAGAAGCACGGGAAGCATCAGTATTGGTGAATCCATCAACAGCATCACCATCAACATGCCAATGATCTTTATATCACCACAGGTGCTCCACTGATGTGTTTTATACTGGATTGCGTCAAGCAATATTTTCATGTTGTTGTAGGACTTCTTTAGATGAACAGAATGGACAACTGGTAAACATGGTTTGGCATTACCATTGTGCAGAGGGACTGCCTTCAAGCTTCTTTGCAAGAAATCTATAAAGAGACACCATTTAGAAGGAACATGCTTGTATAAAAACCTGTTGTAGAGTCCCATGATTTAATGGCAATAGCAATGAACTGCCATCAGCGAAGACGTTGTCAAGTTATAATTTCATGTCCTGCTTGATTTTTGGATAGTTTTAGATAACGAACAAGATCATTCAGCTCTGCCGTTCTGAATCTTCATTAGCCACATGATCAGGATAGGATGATCTTTAATTGTAACCAGTTGCACCTTCACAGTATTCCTCATTACTTTCTATTGAAGCCCATCATGTGGTAGTACAGGAATAGATAATGAATCATTTTAAGAAACAGGCCTAAATGTAGAATTCAGGCTGGATAAACAATTTTGTGCTTAGTTTTAGGTGAGAATCCCAAAGCTGCCTTTAGAACTTTCTGCCCCCACTTGCCATGTCTGAAAGTTTAGGCTAATGATGATTGTATGGTTCCTACTGGAGTTGATTTGAGTTTAGAGGTCCTTGGACCATGACAACAAAGAGCTTGGGCAAACCAGCAAAGGCGTCAGGTGCAATTTTGGGGTTTAGGATAGGAAGCAAGATACAAGTGTAGGTTCTGGGTTAGCTAGAAAGGGAGACTGGTGCTAGTGGAGGATAAGGCTTTACTTGCACCTAGCTCCCTTGCTGGGTAACCAGACCCTCCACTAGCACCTGGCCATCTTTATGGATAGACCCTTCACGCTCTTGCTGGCTAGCCCAGAATCAGCACTTGTATCTGGTAACCTTGCTTGCGGATAAGGTGCAAATGGGGGGGAAAAAAAGACAGATGCTGGTAGTGTTTGGACTAAACAAAAAAAAAATACCAGGTGCAAAAACAGGTCAGGCTAATAGGTCCTATAGGTGCACCTATTGCAAACGGTCAGCCACCTTTACCTCTTCCCACCTAACTGACCTCCTCCAGGTGCATGCAATCAGTTCTTTCCAACTTTACAAGTCTCCCCAGAATTTTTTTCAGCTGGATGAGAAAAAGTTGCAGTTGGGTGGTCAAAAAATATACAGGGAAACACACAACAAACCTGGTGCTCTCAATTCTTTGTGTCATAGGTGTCCAGTAAACCCTATAATTGTGTCAGTTTTTTACTGCCCCCCTGTATTTTGTTTCAACTTTGTAATGCCTTCTCCCTTAGTACATCCAATTTTTCCATTGTCTTTGTATTATGCTCCAAATGTCTAGTGCCCCTGTATTGTGACCCTGATTCCTAGTGTCCCATATTTTGTAAAGAGTACAATTACTTCTAGAGCTGTAATGGTGTCATTGATGTATTATAATAACAATTTAATAGTTTAAGCTTAGTTCACATTAGTGGTAAAACTGCTAAAACCTAATTGAAAAACCTCTAAATTAAACTGAACCTCAGACTATGTTTAGACGAGGGGTAAGGTTGCTGCGCAGGTACCGTTTTCCCACACTAGTGAGCTGCTGCCTTGCAAGAGATGCTACATGTAGCATATCCCTGCAGCAGCCCAATACAGATGGGGTTGACAGTGAGTGGCCACTTGTTGTCAAACCTGCAAACACTGGTTCTTTTAAAACTGGAGCAGCAGTGCAAAGGCTGAGGGGCTGGCAACGTGCCAGCCGCTAAGTAATGCACAGGATTGCTTGCTCCAGCCACAGGTCTGAGGATACAAATGTATCAAATCTCAGTGCTGAGCATAGCTGGCAAACTGCCAAGATTCACTGACATCTATCTGTAGGAATCCTGGGTTGAGTTGCTTTTTAAGGGCAGCTAACAAAGCAGAAAGGGAGATTGATCAACAGACTTTGTGGGATAGCTCCTGGGCTCCTGTTTGGACAGGGCCCGGTACAGCCGTTCCCCCTGATGGCGGCCCTGGAGAATCCACTTTTATTTGTGAATCAAAAGTTGCAATCATTTACATGGCCTTGCAGTTGCCCGTACATCATTGGGATTGCAAATGGCATTGCTGCCTTTCCCTTATTTAGCCAGTCACACAGTCCATTGGAAAAACTAGTACAGATGAACCAAGATTTATTCTGGTGACAAATAGACAACTGAAGTACAATTCGTATAAAATTTTAGTATCTGCATTAATTGGATGATGTTGTGCATTTGTTGTGAAGAAACAACATACGCAACAAAAACTGGATCATAAATACAATTTCTAGACATGATACCAACTTGCTGGTTAAAAATGCCTGTAACATAAAAATACAGATAATTGCCATTAGATCTTGTATTATATTTAGGATACTTACCAAATATTGAAATATATAATTGCCTTCATCACACAAACTAGATGTGCTATAGAAAACTAAACACAGATGTGAAAAACAAAACCCACATAAAAATTATAAAAATGGCTTGTTGACTTGTATAATTGCTCTCCTCTGCCAGCTCGATCACCCTGTAGTGACGATGGCCAGAAAGGAAGCATTTATCCTACACATCCAGACGCAAAAAAGTAAATATAATCATGAGAAGTACTCTCTTTTCAATTACAAGGTTTTATTTATCAGAACATAATAGAAAAAACACCTGGTCCTAAACATATTTAAATCTAACCTCAGATGTAAAACAACACACTATCCTCCTTTCAGCTAAACTATAACTGTCCCACAGATGGCCTCACATTGGACTTTAGAGTATTTTGGTATACACGGGAGTGCCCTGGTCCTGTGACTGCAAAACAAGATCACCACACCCCCACCACTATGCTTGACAATTGATATAAAGGATTTAAGCTGATATGATTTGTGTTTGTTTCTCACCAAATGTGGCACGGTGCATTAAGGCCAAACACCCCTACTTTGGTCTGTCCAAAGAAGTCTTGTGGTTTGTTCAGATACGACTTAGCAAACCTAGGCTGAGCTCCCATGTTTTGTTTAGAGAGAAGAGGATTTTTTTATTATGTCCTCACATTAACAATGTACATTTTTTCTCCTGACTGTAAATGAACACTTTTTTTAAAGATTACATAGTTTGCAAAAATGACCATGTGACAAAGGAAAATTGCAGGTGATACAGCCGTGTAAAATCAGACAGCAGCAGGTCAGTAATATTTAGCAAGACCAAGCTGAAATATACTAAAGGAATGTGGCACAGGCAGGCATTTTACTACAAGAATTAGGAAACTGCAGATGACACAGAAGCATACAATCTTTAGCAAACAGTTTTAAAAATCAAGGCTAGGCAAAAGTGTACTTGAGACACAGGGCACAAGCAGATGCTTTATTACAAGAATAAAAAAAGTAATTGAATCCAGCTTAAACTGTGGTTTGCATCATGTGGTCCCATCCTGAGACATGTTTAAGGGGGAGACATATCATTTTTTGCCATAGTGTGCAGGGCTCACTGCTATGGGAAGTAGGTCTTCATAGAAACGCTTTTAAAACAGTGGTTTATTAGGTATTTATGAATGTTAAGATGCTTTATTGCAAGTACATCCCAAAGAATGAATTTCCCCTAATGGTGTACTATAGGGAGTAAGTACACCCCTGGCTTAGAAGCTGGCATTACCCCTTTTATGTGAATTACGTTGTATAACTGTCTACCAGTCTCTTACATCAATTTATTGAAAAGTTTGACCAATCCCCCTGATGTTTGTGGCTTTTCTTGCAAGAACTGCCCATTTACAATCCCCCACAACATTTTAATTTAAATTAGATTTAAATTAGGGTTTCGTCTATGCTAATCCACAAACCTTATTTCTTTAAAAGCAATTCACTGGAGGATTTGTTTGTATGTTTTTGGTGATTGTTGTGTTGAAAAAACATTTCTGCTTCACTTTCTTCCATACAAGTGTGTCCTTTTTCATCACTATAAGATACTGGATGTGTCCTCTGCTGCTGCCAGATGACCTCACATTCTCATCAAGCCCAGTTTGATAAAAATTCATAGGTGATCTGGTGACTGCAAGCTGCCAGGAACATAAAGAAGCAAAACATTTACACCATCATATTTTACAGATGGTATTACATTTATAAATATACTATATATGGTTTTCACCAAAAATGTCTACTATTACTGAGGCCAGATATCTCTTTTGATTCCTTAGTCCACAGCACATGAAAGTCTGGCCTTTTACTATATGTTTAATGGCAAACTTTAGACTTTCTCATGTTCTTGTTGGATAGCAAAAACCTCCTGTCACATTATAAAAAAGTTATCTTACAAGAGTGTGCTTCTTTAGCACTATAAGATACAGGATGTGTCCTCCGCTGCTGCTTTTACCACTTCCATTACTTTTGGGTTCACAGGCATCTTCTTGATTAAGAGGTGGCCACTGATAACACACACCCATACACAAAATCGTACACCATCCTCAACACCCAGCCAATACCTGGCATTTTAAAGGTGCCTTGAATGTTTAGGAAGCGTAGGGTACGTGAAGTGTACACATAAAATGCTACAAGAAAAAAAGAGAAGCTTTTGGGCAGTGATTTGAAAGTGACATGCATGATTGATTTTTCTGCCAAACTTCCCCATCTTGTAGCAATTTTCATTTTTTTATTTAATTTCTGCTTTATGCTTGAGATGAAGCAATATACACCAGAAGGTACCTGGTAAGCTTCTCCACCTAAAAAAGACTTAATAAAGTTATAAGGTTGATAAATACTGCTGTAATAATCATAATTGTCCATGTATTTTCTTCCCAGCTTTGGGGGCCTATCTGCTCCTGGCTATGATAGCAGTTCTTAATCTCACTCACAATAACAGATTTGATATGTATGTGCTGACATAAATTCATATACATGTGCTTTGTGCTTATGCCTTGTGGCATATTTTGCTTTTGCTGCAGGATTGTAACAAAGCCAATAATGCTTACTGTTTTTATGGAATCCTACTGGGATTACAATATGTTAGTATGTGCAGCCAAGCAGTGGACAGAACCAATTAGATATAAAGTAAGCCTTTGCTTTCACCCTTTGCAGCTGAATAATTGCGAAAAAAGGTAAATATAAACATTTGTGGAGGTCTGCATTAAAGCATATCACATATTTACTGTAAAGGAAAGCCAGGTTGGAATCCACAATTACAGACAGACCACGTAGCTAAAGCCAAATTCATAATAAAGACAATGATCATCAACCCCCAACTCTGACCTTATATCACCTGATAAAATGTTTGGTGAATTATATGTCCATGAAGCTATGTTACTCAAGGCAGTGTTTTTATATTACCAGGGTTAGTAAATCTTTGTTACCGCTAGAGTGTATTTACCTTACCAGTGTCAACAAAACCATATTGGCATGGCTATCGTATATTTGTGGGGGAGGACATGAAGTACCGTAACTAATAAAGGTCCTGTTTTATTATGTTTATTGTTGTTTACAAGTAAAGAAATGTGATCATAGCAGACCAGTGCAAAAAAAGAAACAAAACTCCCAGTGTTACAGTATGGCATACAATGAATTGAAGTTGAACAGGAGATGAAAAGAAACAGAGAGAGGACAGAAAGCATCCATTTTGGAACAGATCAATGAGAGAAAACAAAAGTCTATCTTCTCCAAAGCTATTGCATAGTCCTCCAAATATCTTTGGGTACCCATGGGAATATACAGGTACTGACATAGATCTGAGCACAAGGAGGGTGAAAGATGCAAAACAGTACCTATAGGATAAGTGTAGTTAGGGCGGGTAGGGAATGGAAAGACTGGAGCATGTCTGACCCAGGAGATCCTAAACCATAACCATAACCATAGTAAGTAGTAGGTAATGAGTACAAAAGGTAGTGGGTAATCTATGGTAAACTTATTTACATAAATGATCTTATTTTGAAGAATAAACACTAATTTCTCATTATTAAAATACCAAGTGACCTTGCCTCTTCATATCCCCCCAACGGGACTACAGGCATTGCGGGACTCTTTTTCCTTTATTTGGCAAGAGCGCTCCCTCCGCTACCTGGGAACACAAATCACCTCCTCATACTCCCAACTGTATTCCCACAATTTCCCCCTCTTATTCCGGGAAGTGAGCAATTTTTTATGTAAATGGTGGAATCATCCGCTATCGCTGCTAGGGAGGATAGCCTCGGTTAAGATGATGCTCCTCCCTAAACTGCTATATCTATTTGAAACACTACCTGTAAGAGTACCACCCCGAGTATTGAAAAGGGTCCAAACCGACTTTATGCGTTTTATCTGGGCTTACAAAAGGCATAGAGTGACTAAATATATTGTCTGTACACCCAGGGAGGGTGGAGGTCTGGGTGCCCCTGATATTCACAAGTATTATCTGGCGGCCCATTTGCAGCACCTACTGTTGTGGACCTCCCCGTGTCCTCCTAGTGTTTGTGTTGAACTGGAGGAGGCATGGCTGGCCCCCATACATCCCAATGTTATGTTGTGGAGTTCTTCCTTATTATTGATGGACTCGGATTTAACGGCACCTATGGCATTCACGAGAAACATGTGGAGGCTTGTAAAACTAAATTTAGCCTGACATCCTCATCATCGAGATTTACCTCCATAATTCTCAACCCACAAATACCAGATAGCCTATCGGATTCAATGTCTGGCCCTTGGAAGGACAAGGGCCTTTATCAAATCCGGCACGTCCTGCACCCAACGGAGAAGAGGCTGCTTTCTTTTGCTGATTTAGGTGAAAGAGGAGACCTGCCTCGCACCTCTTTCTATGCCTACCTACAGATACGGCATTATATTTTGGCCATACAACCCACGGACACCTTCTAGGCCCCCAATGCATTTGAGAGGCTATGCATGGAAGGTCCCCACACCAAGGGAACAGTCTCCTCTATATACCGCCTCCTACATGCTTCAACACAAGGAAACTCTCATAAATTTAACTATATGCTCAAATGGGAGGAAGTTCTGGGTCGGTCTTTATCCCCTGAAGAATGGCTTGATATCTGGGAGGCAGCACACAGAAGTTCTATTTGTACATTAATTAAAGAAAATCTGTATAAAATTGTGCTCAGATGGTATCACACACCGGTGGTTCTTCATCGTCTTTTTCCTAATGTAGATCCCATGTGTTGGAGGTGTGGAACTCACCGAGGTACCATAGAACACATATTTTGGTTCTGTCCCCTTATTCAACCATATTGGTCACGAGTTAATGATTTAATATCAGCGGTGATCCAACAGCCTATGACGCTAGACCTCCTCACCCATCTCCTAGGTCAACCATCCTTAACTCTGCCGAGGGTATCTCGTAAACTGGTTTCTCACATACTAGTAGCAGCACGCACACTGATTCCCTCCAGATGGAAAGCAGTGTCACCTCCCTCCTTGGAAAATTTATATGCGCGGATCCAAGAGATCCGCCTTATGGAGTATCTTACGGTACTCCTTAGGGACACGATGGTCAAATTTGAGATGGTTTGGGAGGCTTGGGACCACTATTATGCTGGCCTGCCCGTTTGACCTTCCCTACACTTAGCTTTCTTCATACTGTAAAGTGTTATATAGCACAAATTTTATCAGTCCCACCCTGTACCCTAAAGCTGCGTACACACGGCAAATTTTTCTCGCCCGATAATCGGTATCGGCCAATTATCGGGCGAAAATCTGCTGTGTGTACAGTCGGTCGTCGTCCATCGTCCGACGACCGTCCTGGCGGATCCATGGACGATGGACGACGACCGATCGTAATGAAAGGGAAGGGGAGAGCGCGCAGCAGGGTGCCGCTTTTCGCCCCCCCCCTCCCCTCTCCATAGAGCATGAACGGTGCTGTATGTACAGCACCGTTCATGCATCGTGCAGTCTTTTCTCGTTGGAAAGGCCCGTGAAAGATCCTTTCCAACGAGAAAAATTGCAGGTGTGTACGCAGCTTAAGAAGCTTCAAGATTATGCTTTGTTCAAGAATTTGCAGATGTTATCTTTGAAACTGAATTCTGTTCTGTTGCATTCCTATGGTGTTACCTTCCCTTGTGTTATTCCCTTTTTTCCTTTCTCTACCCTGTTGAAAATTCCTCAATAAAAATACAATTAAAAAAAAAAAAAAATACCAAATGACCTTTCGTTTACCTTGTGTAACAGTAGGGAAGCAAGATAACCAGGCTATTACAAAAGTTTGCTTTGCAGCTGTGAATATGAAGGTCAGGTTTCACCTGATGTTTAGCACACCCATGCAGCTTAAAGAGCAATTAGCTTCAAAAGGGTCCTAATTATCATGCATTGCCGTAAAAAAAAATATAGGAATATCATTGCAAAAGAACCTTATAATTGGCTTCATTGATGGAACCATGAACAGAAGTCTCTCAGATTTGGTATATCTGTGTCTTGTCCAACAAGTCTCTTAAAAAGGTGAAAAAAAATGACAAGATACTTAATAAAACATACTTACCTGCTTGTTCCCTTTTTGTTTTAAAAATGCTGACCCCCTGGGGTTGTCAGGACTGACTGAACTCCTGAGCATGCATCACTCTGGCATGTCCTATCAAGATGACTGAAGATTGGGAACCTGGAAGAACACCGGGTGAAGATGGTGGCATCCTTGACGATAGAGGGACGGGGGAGTGTATTTAAATCAAATGCAATCATACAGGTAAGGTATTTTATTACCAAAGAGACATTGCCTGTCCCTTCTGCAATTAATTGATGGGGTTAGGCAGTTGCTAGATGTTGGTCAGTGGGGGTTATGTTATAGCTGGTAAGAGAGATGTGGCAGTGGGACGATGGGGATGATAGGCAGGGGTGTGTGTGAAAGAAAGGGGTGAAGCTGCTAGGGGGCATGGCTGTTAGGTTGGGGTAAAGTAGAGATGTCTGTCAGTAGGAAGGGGAAGCAGCTAGTAAGGAATGCCTGTCAAAAGGGGTGCGTAATTTAAGCGTTAAGATGTAGGTGGTGGTGTGATGAGCTGTTAGATGTAATGTTTGTTGTAGAAGGTGGGTTTAAGTGGGCAAGGAGTGATGGGATGCACTGTGAGTATAAGGTGTGTGTGGGGAGGGGCGTACAATTTTTTTTCTGAACCTTTGTACTGTAAAGAGAAATCTATTTTCCCTTTAATGATACACAGATAATGCTCTGCTGAAAGAAGTATTGTGTTCTTTAAATCTGCAGATGGTGCTGTTTTATAGAATTGTTTTTTTTGTCTGTAAGCATTTGTTTATTTCATGTTGCTATTTCTTCCCTTTTTTTCTGCCATTTTTTAGATAAAAACCCAAACATAAACAGACACACACACTCCTAGAGTAAATCAGCATTCAAAGTCATATATGGGCTGAAGTTTACATTTGCCATAGCAATGTTTCATAGAGAAAATATCTAATGTTCAATAACATTGTCAGCAGTTACACACATACATTTAGATGGAAAAAAGCACTGGTAAAAAAATGCATTTTTATTATTATTTTATTTTTTTATTATACATTATTATTTTTCTAAAATGACCTTCAATTTACAACAGAAAAAAATGAAACAGTTTTACTCATGTGTATCCATGGCTACATTTTAGAATCATAATGTGCTCTTTTTATACTGATTCCTTTTATATTACCACCCACGCTTACCACCAGCCAGGTAAATACTCTGCAGAAAAGTGTGTTACTGTGCTGGTTTATCAGTATATGTTAACTATGTAAATTTTGACCTATGATATAAGCAAGGGTGCAAGAACAGACCCAACTCTCTATTAATGGTCAACATGTACTATAAATGGCAGATCATACAGCATATTTATCCTGCAAACATATATGATGGCACATATAAAAATATATTTCTATACTGTTTGCATACTCTGGTCATTGTTTAGAACATATGACTGATCACAAAAAAATAATCTTTAATTTGGGGAGTGTGCTCACTTATCACATTGTGTATGCTGTTTTTTTTAATCATAATGATAACTGAAATCACTTAAATAGGCCTGTTCTTCCAATAATGGGTAAAAGAATGGAAAATGTCCAGATCTATAACGTATTTGATTGTAATCAATGTTTGTGTATAAAGAGTTAATTTAAATTAATTTAGAGCTGCCAATCCCAGAGTTTTGAAAATGCCTGCCAATATTGTTTAAAACCTGATGAAAAAGTGGAACGTTTGGGGTTCAATTGTTACCAATAATGGTCAGGTAGACCATCCAAAATTTTATCCAAATTTTCCAGAAATTTTACAAGAAAAGCAATATAATTGTCAATGCACCTGCAAGAAAAAAAAATGGTAAATTGCACAAACCAGTTAAAGAACCCAGAGTTTTAAAAATGCCTGCCAATAGTGTTTAACCCCTGATGAAAAAGTGGAAAGTTTGGGGTTCAATTGTTACCAATCATGGTCAGGTAGACCATTCAAGATTTTATCCAAATCTGCCAGAAAATTTGCTGATATGCAAAGAAACACCCAAAAGCCAGCGGAAATATATATTTCTCTGCAAACAAGTTGCTGTTTCAGAATTTCTTTGAAGTTAGGAAATCAAAAACTATAAACTCTTTGTTATGAGTAGAGCAATAAGGCCCATGATGAAACATACACTATTCCTACTGTAAAGCATGGGGTTGGATTTTTGATATTTTGGGGAGGTGTAAGCTTCAGCGGAACAGGGAAGTTGATGAAAATGTGAGAATAATTGTACAAATACTGCAGAACAACTAAATTCATTAGTCCAGAAGCTGCATATGGTACACATTTTAATCTTCCAACATCACAATGATTCAAAACACTAGGCCAAGATGACACTTTAGAGCAGTGTTTCTTAAAAATGGTTCAACCAGAGGTTGTTAGGGAGTACTTCAAGCAATTAATAATTTGTATCTCTTAGGTCAGTTTAAAAAATACCAACAATCTTTTTGGCTATCTTAACAGTGAAAGCCTTCCCACTGGTCAGCAATGTATGAGGCATTCTTCCTACTGACCACCACACTAATGTACTGAGTATTGTGGATCTAGTACTTTAAGCAGGGGTTCCCCGAAGACCTGAACGTTATATCAAGGGGTTTCCCCATGTTAAAAAGGTCAAGAAACACCGCTTTAGTGGCTACAGCAGTAAAATGGTCAAGTGATGGAGTGACCTCAATATCATTAAACTACTTTGTAGAGATCTCAAATGTGGAGTTAATGTGAGACAATCCAAGAATCAAGGAACTCATCCACAATCAAAAAAGACTGCGTGCCATCATTGATACTCAAGGGAGTAATACACAATATTGAGAACTAAAGGTATGCAAATGTATGAATAGGGCACATCTCATTAGTTTCCTTATTGGTATGTTTTGTTTAATGACTGTTATTCTGTGGTGTCTTATAATTAAATTTGGACTTGTAAAAGTAAATGAAAAGTGTTTTGCCTGATGACGCATATATTTTCTTAATAAAGAATGGTACACATCTTACAGATTCTGCCAGGGTATGTAAACATATGAGCTCAAAATGTGTGTGTGTATGTGTGTGTGTGTGTGTATATCATAAAAGCTTTATGTTCCACTCCTTCATGCAACAACAGTAGATACCAATGAAAAAAAAAACAAAATAAAAGTAAACATAAAGGTATACTTAGGGAATCCAACATTCCCTCAAACATTCTGGGATGGGAATCAATTACAGCCATTGAAACATATGGACCTAGAAGATGCTCATGAGGGAAAGTTTAAGCGATTCTTTGTTTCTCTCTTTCTTTTTCTGTAGTATTAGTTTTTACTATGTTTTACTTTTCTAATCTCTGTATGATCGCTTTTAAAGGTACAGTTTTCCTACAAAACATTTTTGCCTAGCAAATTATTGGAGAGTATAAAGGCAGGTTCCAAAAAAGCTAAAATATTATGTTTCCATACCACACCACCTAAACTAAAAAAACATAATGAGATCCCATCTACCCACTCTAATTAAGTCTATGGGGCTTCACTGTGCAGGCACTACTGAATGTAAGTTAAAGTGTTGAGTCACAACTGCTGATAAACACCAGAATCTCAGTAAGTATTCTGTGAAGGAAGAAGGTGGGTTACTTTAGGTCAGGGGAGGAGGGAAACAGGGTAATTGTGTTTTGTTCGAAACTACAGTTATCCTATATTGTACACAAAATTATAGACAAACTCACCAAAGTCAAAAGCAAAACAAAAGAGTTTTACTCCAAGCTGAGATCTGAAAGCAAAATGAAATAACACTCTATAGTCTTAAGCTACGTACACACTTCCAATTATTATCGTCGGAAAACGAACGACGAACGTTCCTGCACGATATATATGAACGATCGTATAGCACCGATCCTGCACATAGAGGTAACGACACGATCGTTCGTAGATATTGTACACACAATAGATACGATCGTTTAAGAGATAGAGGAACTATGTGCACGACAGGAAAGTGAACGGACGTTCGTTCATCACGCATGCTCAGACCATGGACGATCAACGAACGACCGTACACACGAACGATGTTCAACGATCGTCGTCCAATCCGATCTGCCGGTCCGGTCGTTCGTTTCCAACAACTTTCCTCGTTCGTCGGCGTCGTTGGTTACTTTTTTACGAACGATTTTTTGCCCAATCGATCGTTCGTCGTTCGATTGGAGCGATAAAAATTGGAAGTGTGTACGCACCTTTACAAGCAAATTCCTGGAAATCATTTAAATAATCAAACATTACATCATCTAGTGTTAATAATCAATATTTTTTGTTCTGTGATGTCCCAAAATGCTTATATTTTAGAATGTTTTCATCTGCACCCTCCCCTAAACTTTCAGTCTGTAAACAATAGTAAATGAACCAACCTCCTTGGAATGACATGTCATATAATTTCAAGGTGTTGCAATGGCCCATTCAAAGTCCAGACCTCAATCTGTTTGAAATGCTGTGATGGGAGTTTAATAAGTGTGGGCCAAAATTGCTCCACAAAAAATAAGACTAACTGATAAAGTCATATAGACAATGAATACTTTAAGGTCCCTATGTGGAGAATAAACTTCATTTTCTACAGATGCAAAGAGTGCCCCCTCTATCTTTTTATATGGACCATTTATATAGGGTGATCATATCCTCCCTTTAATGCCTCTTCTCAAAGGAGAGTAGAGTCAGGTCAGCTAATCTCTCCTCCTAGCGGAGCTCCTCCATTCCTTTTATTAGTTTAGTTGTCCTTCTCTGCACTCTCTCAAGTTCCACAATATTCTTTTTGTGAACTGATCCCCAAAACTGGACTGCATTTTCCACATGAGGTTAACACTAATGTTTTTTACAGGGGCAGGATTATGTCCTCATTTTTGTAGTCTATTCCTCATTTAATACAAGAAACTATTGTGCTAGCTGTTATCATGGCAATGCATACTAATATTAAGTCTATGATCTACCAGAACCCCCAGATCCTTTTCCATTTTTGACTCCCTCAAATGTATTCCCCCTAGACAGTATGAAGCATGCATGTTGTTAGCCCCCAGGTGCATAACTTTACATTTTTCAATATCAAATGTAATTTGCCACTTGGCTGCTCAATCAAACACAGAAATGGTACTTTCAATCCCAAACTTTATATCATTAATAAAGATGTTAAACAGTAAAAGTCCCAACACTGAACCCTGGAGTAAACCACTAATAACCTTAGACCATTCAGAGTATGAATCAATATTCACCACTCTCTGGATGCAGTACGCTGGCGTACTCCGGTGTGCTGTCATTGGATTCCGACCTCCGGCAGAGTTCTCCAGCATGGATGTCCGTCTCCAGCGTCAGATGCCCGTCTTCTGGGTTGGATCCCCGTCTTCTCCTTCCCTCGACAAAATAGTTGTATAAGTTCAATACAAAGAAATCTTCATATTTTATATATATAATTATATTATATATATATATATATATCTTATACAAGCTACTGTACAGTTATATTACGTTTCCCTATTTCTTTATTTTTTTTGTGTTTTTTTTAAAGTTTATTATTAAATGTATTAATTTTATTAAATATTGGACATATTTCGGTGAGTTGTGCCTAAGAATAATAGGCCTACAATGTAAAAATTTAGTACTATACAGTACACAGAATTATTGCATTTTCAGTATTTTTTTAACAGATTTTTGTGTTTATTTTTATGTTTAATATTAAATTTATTAATTTTATTAAATATTGGATATATATCTATATATCAGTGAGTTATGCCTAAGAATTATAGGCCTACAATGTAAAAATATAGAATAATCCGGAATTCATGCGTTTTCAGTATTTTCAGTTGTTTTTATTTATTTATGCACCCCTGTTTAACCACCTGGGCGTTACACTGAGGTCTAGATTTCTGTTCCAAAAACGTTACAGGTTTTCATGAATTTTTTTTTTTGTAGACCTTTAACTTAATATGTCCGAACAGGGTTCTAGTAGATATCATGAATATAAAAAATGTTTGAAACACACAATCATGTAAAAAAAAATACTTTTATTAAAATTAAAATACACAAAAATCAGCTTAAACAAGAATACATAAATAAATGAAAAATACTGAAAATGCGATAATTCGGTATACTGTATAATAATATATTTTTCTAAAACACCTCCCTAGTGTCCAACCGTCCAACGTCACATACATAGACAAAACCACATAAATATATTTTGTATTATTTTGTATTAGACTGGATACAGAACTTTGTATTGAATCCAATACAAAATATTTGAATTTCCCGCTACGACCCCCATCGACGGGCGCATGCACGGACATCATCAGGAATCGTCGAGGGACGCGTATGCGAACGCCTGGTATTCTAATTCTTTCCAAACTTCCATGCAAAAATTGTTACATTTTTTGCATGGAAATTTATTTTAGATTGTAGGCTATAATTCACCGAATTACTCAATAATTATTTATAATTCACCGAATTACCGCATAACTCACCGAAATATGTCCAAAATTTTATATATTTCATATTAAATTTTTTTTTATAAAACATAAAAAAAAACCTTTAAAAAAAAAAATCTTTAAAAAAAAACTAAAAAAAAGTTTAAAAAAAAATAGTGTACAATGTAATGTACAGTAGCTTATATAATATATATATAATACAATTATATATATATTATATAAGGATTTCTTTGTATTGGACTCAATACAGCTTTTTTGTATTGAGTTCAATGCAAAGGAACTCAATACAAAATTTTGAATTTCCCGCCCCGCCCGCCTCCCTCCCGCGCCGACGCATGCATCGACGTCACCGGGAAACCCCGATGATCGTCACTGCACTCGCCAGCTGAAGATCGAAGAGGACGGACGTGTCCGGAGGAGCGGAGGGAGAAGGTGAGTATTTTTTTTTTTTTTTTCGATCACGCTGGACAGAACGGAGGGAGAAGAAGCCGGCTTTTTCTTCTAAACCGGCCGGCTTCTTCTTTCCGGAGAGGACACCCGACGCTGGAACACGACGGATGGACGATCACAGCGGGATCAGGTAAGTGATCGATAAACCCGATGTTTACATACAGTGAGAAAAGTTCGGGGTTATCGAAAATAGTAACTTTTTTTACCCCGTACCAAGGTCGGGGTTATCGGTTAGGTGGTTAAGCTGATTTTTGTGTTATTTGTTTTATTATTAAATTAATTTTTTTCTTACATGATTGTGTGTTTCAAACTTTATTATATTCAGGATATCTACTAGACCCTTGTTTGGACATGTTTCGGTAAGTTACAGGTCTAAAATATAAAAAAAAAAAAAAAAATCAATGAAAAACTGTGTACCACTTTTGGTACAGAAATCCAGACATCCGTGAAATGCCCAGGAGGTTAGGCCAGTTCTCTATCCATTTACAGACTGAATTTTCTAAACCTATAGACACTAACTTGCATATTACCTGTCTGTTCATTAAAAAAAGTGTGCAGCACCACCCCTTAAAGTTTTGATCGCTGCAGTGATCAAGACTTAAAGGGAGTGCAGAGTCTCCCGGGATACCTACATCATGCATCCCAGTAGGCTCTGGCTGCTCCTTCTGCACAGAAGGGGCATTTTTTCCAAGGGGAAAGATATGCCGATCTCACGCATGCGCAGTAAGATCGGCTTTCTATTTCTTCCCCTTCACAGTGGCTTTGTCACCCAATCTTGCTCCTCTGCACTGGAACGAAAAGGAATTCCAGCACAACGTGGGACTGGATTGTGGGAAGGACCAGCGGGATCGTGGGATTAAAGATAAGTGCAATTATTTTATTTTTAGTTTAGTTTTAAACTTACTGGTCTGTAGTTACTTGGTAATGACCTTTCCCCTTTTTAAAGATAAGAACCACATTGGCCTTATGCCAATCCCTTAGTACCATGCCAGTGATTAAGGAGTCTCTATAAATTAGAAACAATGGCTTTGAAATAATAGAGCTCAGGTCTTTTTAGGACTTGTGAGTGTAATCCATCAGGTCCTGGTGCCTTATTAACCTTATTTTTATTGAACAGTTGTTGGATCATATCACTTTTAGGCCATTTTGGTATTTTGAAATCTTCATATCTCCATGTCAAATTGTCCATCACAAAAAAGGTAATTTTAGTAAAACTCAGTAAGCATGCATTGTAGAATGGTTTGTTTGTCATGATGTGTTACAATGCTTGTGCACAAGAGCTGTGTTGACTTAGTATACTGGAATGTCATTTAAAATTGATCAAAATGCAGTAAATAGCAATAATGGTCTTCAGTCCCTAGGGTTAGGATCAGTCAGATGCTAAAATGAAGTACAGTGCTCCCCAACCACTATGGCCTCACAAGTATTTTTTTTTACACAGTCCCTCATTTGTCTGAAATTTGACTGCATAGTATTGCATCATGCTGTCAACAAAACCAATTACCAAAAAGGAGATATTATTGTGAACTGGACAGACACTGAAAAACATTTTTCTGCATCTACCTGCTATGTAAACGTACCCTAAAATTTCACATACACCACAGTACAAAGCATGCAGGATACCTCCACTGAGAACACATCTATCACAGTATATTTCATAAATGCTACTTGTGTTGCATCAATCAGATACAATTCTGCACTGGATAATTGCATTTGGAAATTGACATTTTTATCTGATTAATGGCTATAGGGCAAGCAATTCTTATAATAGGCACTTTAATAAATGAGGATGCTTCTGAAAAGCTAAGCATCTGCTCCTCCATTGGCATCCTTTACTGCCATAACATAAAAGGAAATGTATAGACTTTTTTATGTTGTTTTTACATAAACATTTAGGGGTATGTAGACAGACATTTATGTAAAATGCAGTTTTTTTTCTATTTGAAAGCAGTGCTGCTCAAACACATGCACTCCATTGCTCTGGAGTGGACCCTGTTCAACATCTGTGATGGATTATGTTAAAGTTTACATACTACATACTAAGTGTTTGGGCCTGGTGACTGCCCACTGGATTCCAGTACATAATTATTGTTAATTGTTAATTAACTGTATTTATTTATGTATTTTTTGACATAAGTAATATATTTTAATGAATTTAAAAGTCAAAAACAAAGCAGAGGAATCACACAAAGTAACAAGAAATATAAAGAATATAAATAAAAGTAAATCATTGATATACATCACCAATATAAAAACCACAAAATATCATATAAGCAAAAGACAGAAGGTGATTAAATGAAGGCAGGAAAAGAAAGACAAGGGAAAAGGGCAAGGAAATAGAAGGAGAATGGAAAACAGAGCTATTACTTGAGATGAAAGACAAACATTGAAAATCAGTTAAAGACAAATTAGAGAGCGATTGAATAAGGAGGGTAAGATTTTCACAATCTATGGAAGTCAGATATCTTCAAACGTTTTCATAGTATCTAATAGCAAAGCTGTGCATTTTTCATGGGTCCTCGTCTCTTAACCTTAATATAGGTTACACGGGGAGAAAGTCAGGCACCAGCAATACTTTGTTTAGCAGCTGTTAGGATGTTGCATGAGACTAAATTGGGCTGTGGATAAAGAGGTAGGTCTGCAGTGAAGCAAAGCTGTCAGGGGATCTCATGGGGGTCTTGGACCATACCGATGGGAAATAATTGTATTATAAAGCACCAACATATTAGGTGTTGCAGTTAGAATGATGCACTGTACAAAAAATGGGGGTTGCAAATGACAGACAGATGCACGGGAGGAGGCAAGGATCCTGCTCAGAAGAGTCTACAATCTATTGCATCGTCGTAGGAGATTTATAGGCTTTCCCATACCTGGAAGCATTGTGTTTTTTTGCAGAAATAGATGAATAAGGTTAAGGAAGTATATATGGTTTGGAATAGGACTGTTCATATCTCACTGCAAGTCACAGTGTATATTGTGTTGTGGCACAATTAACTTTGCATTGCAATGCACGCCTTCTGTGTGTTTGAGTAATATGCATTACAACATGGTTCTTTTTACCATGTGGGAACCCTTAAAATAACTTCCAGGTCACAGGGAATCCCTGCCAATATTTATAATACACCAATCTAATGGTACATAAGCTACCCTAATTAATTCCAAAAGTTACTTGAAGGGGACTATTTATAAAGCAGTTAATCTGACATTCACTAAAACATTTCAAGAATTTTCCATCTTCATGTGTTTCAATGGCAGTAACTGATTCTCCAACAGAGAATATTTCAGTGAATGTCAAATTCACTGCTTTATTCTCTTTTTCTTTTCATCCAAAGAAAAAACGTTTCTAAGAGGTGAATACACCTCATGTGGAAAGATATACTCAGTCACTGGAACAGGAAGAATAGCAAAATTACCAAATTACCACAGGCAACAAGGAAAATAAACTGGCAGTAGCTTTTAACCCTTCCCTGTCTTATCCAAAAAAAACTATAGGCTATAGATACTTTAATGTGGAACTAAATGTAAAAACCTTGATCGCAGGTTCTTTATTACAGGAACAGATGATACATTCATATTCATTTTGCGCTAAAATAAACATAACTGCCGATTGCTATTTTTTTTTTCATACAACTGCATGGGTGCAGCTAACTTTCTTTTCCAGGTGTCGGATCTTTAGTTTTCTTGATAGGCCAGGCAAGGCTAATGTAACTCTTGTGCATAGGAGTTCATATCTGGCATCCTGCATTGAGCTGCACGGCTCAGTGTATTTAAAAAAGAAGATTGCAAACATGTTTTATTGTATGAGTAGTCCCTGGGTTAAGGACATCCGACATACGGATGCCTCCTAGATACCAAAGGCTTCCCTGCAGGACAGAGGCTTGGAGGGGGCATTTTGCATGATTTGCAGAAGAAATGTTTTGCTAAACACAGCTGATGTTGTTGGGGGTGATCTTATGGACTAAGCTCTTTCTGCAGCCTTTTGTAACTCTTTAATGACCAAGACAAACTCTGCAGTTGTTTCTTTTTGCATAACAAAGCACAGCTTGCCCCAGAAGAATGTCTAGGCGCCATAAAGTTTTTTTTTTCTTGCTTTGTTTGTACTTAAAAAGGAACTAAACTAAATATGTCAAAAAAAAAAAAAAGAACTTACCTTCAACCCCGCAGGGCAGTCTGATCCATCCGGAGGTCCCGCGTCGTCCAAGAGCCAACATCTTCTGGTCTTCTTCCTGGTTCTTCATCCTACGTCACCAGACCCAGGCGCAAGATCGGATAACGTAGGGTGAAAAAATTTTTTTGTTTGCACGAAAAGGCTCCTTCTGCACGCCTGAGATATTCAGGCATGCGCAAAAGGCACACCTAAGAGCCTCACAGGATGCTTGACGTTGGTACCCTGGGAGGCTTTGCGCTCCTGTTCATCCTCCATCACCTAGGGGGTTGAGAATTAGGGAGAGGTGTTGCACATTTTTTTTTTTTTTTTTTAAAAAAGGGTGTTCCATTAAAAAAAAAACAACAGAATTTTTACTTTACATAAAAGGGTTGTCTACCTTTTTATGTACACTGAAATTTCTGAGTTTAGGTACGCTTTAACTCACAGTGAGGACTTTATACGGTAACCGACACCATGCTGCCTTATATGTTGAGGTAAACATCTGTCCTAAATACAAATTCAACTTAAGAACAAACCTACAGTCCCTATCTTGTATGTAACCCGGGGATATGTTTTATAGTACAATAAACATAGTCTGTCCCTTCTGCAATAAAAGCCCTGCCTTAAACTTTCCATTGCAAAACCTTATTCCTGCTAAAGCCCAAACATCAGATTCATACCAACATGAAATATGTAGATTTTTCTGTACAGAGGACCAGTTCTAAAGCCTGACACCCTGAGACAAATATTTGAAAGCTTTAATGTCTCTTCCATATATGACACAGTAGGGGTCTCTCGGTGATAATTTGCACTGCAGATAATACAATAAAGGTCACACTATTATTACTGTGCCCACACTGTAGCCCCCGGGCTCTGCCAGTCTCGGATACACCAGCCGCTCTCTATGATACCTTCCTGCACATACGCTACACAGTGACGTAACTTCCGCTGTGTTTCCGCACGGCGGCTTGTACAGCGTCACCCCCGAGTGTTTGTGTTCTTGGTCCGGGTTCAGCCTCTTCCTGTCATGATTCTGTCACTCCTCTTCCTCTGTCAGACCCTCTCCTCCTCTAGGTCATGGCTGCCTCCATGTACTGCTTGCGTACAGGTCAGTGAGCATCTCTGGAGCGACATGTTACCCCTTGGCGGCATTACAATGACCTCCCAGCTGCAGCACATACATGTAACATACACCTCCACCATGCTACCCCTATATTATCTTGTTAAGGGATAATCCCTTATTATAATAAGGGAGAGACATGGGGGCTGACATGCAGGACTCTGCTTGTAGTCCCATGGGTCAATGACTTAATTCCCATGGGCCAATGACTGGATTCTTATCATATTAGCTACATGTCTTTTATATATTGTATGATGTGCATTTTATGCATTGCATTCAAATGTGGGTTTTTGTGTGTGTGTATATATATATATATATATATATATATATATAATCTCAGGGGATCACATTTCCTTTCTTTTTCTTTTCCTCCCTGTTGTATCGGTTTACTTTTTTCTCTGCTTATCAAGATGTCTGTCACATCTGAATAGTGCCAATGTAACAATAATTGGAAGAGGCAATATTTTCCCGCTCACACTACATTGGTTGTCATACTAGTATGTAAATAAATGTTATATGGTGCTGCACACAGAAATCCTCATTGCTCTAATATGTTTTATTTTTCAGTCATCAATGGCTGTCAAAGGCATTTTGTGAAGCAGACAAGTTTTGTCATCCTATCATCCCCATGTTCTAACAGAAACTGGCCAGCTGTAAGATTCTATGCAATACCAGCAGGTGTTAAAATGTAAGTATTGGGAATTATTATGTTTGGGTGTTTATTGTACTGGATATTCACCTTAGTCACCTTTAGTGGAACTTGCTTTAAACAATCTTTTCATTTTATATTTCTTGGTGAAAGCCTTTCAACAATATACTTACCTCACCCAGTGAATTCTGCACTTGATTGTCCTGATTTCTAAGGTCCTCCAATTAAAAGCAAAAGAGAGCTGATCTCTGTTCATGGATAAGATCGTGCACTGGTTCATTTACATTTAAAGAACTGAAAAAAATTGCAGAAATAAAGATAAAAAGGGCAGGGGTTTGTAAAAAAATAAATAAAATAAAGTAAGTTAAAGTTCATGAAAAACAGAATGGGGGGGGGGGGGGGGCACTAAAAGCAGGCCTATCATCAAAATTTTTACTTTACATAAAAGGATAGACAAACCTTTTATGCAAAGTAAAAACTACCTTTTTTTTCCTTTAACACCCTTTAAAAAAGGGTGAAGCCCTTCCCCTTCTGTTCCAAAATTGTGAGAGAATTGCTTATTCCTAATGTCTGTGGCTGCATTGCTGGTTTTAATCAGAATGTCATCATTTGTAGCCATCCCTTTGTGCTCTAGAGAGCTGAGACTACAAGTGTGACCACCCAAACCCTATGCAGGAACTTGTGGGACATAGATTTTTCCTATAGGCAGGAAGCTGACTTTGTAGTTTCCCTGCTGCCCTCCAGTGTGTGTGTGTGTGTTTTTAAAGATAAAATGTTACTTATGTACAATTGTGTGCTTGTTGACCTTTATTATTTTTTAATGTAAAGGCTGTGTATTTAGATCCCTTTTAACTTTCCTGGCAATATGAATATTAGGTATTTTTAATATAAAATATACTTTAGTATTTTAAATTTCCTGCCTGGTCTCGCCTCCCAGCTGCATGATCCCACCCCCCAGCCACACAGCAAATGCCCAGCCAGCATCTGCTTCCCCTGGCCTCGCATCCCCAACATTCACACGCTGGGGATGCAGTTGCCGGCCAGCATTGCCAGGGGAAGAAGATACCGGCCATCGCTGGAGGACGCCGCTGGAACATGGTAACAAGATAGGACTTTTAAACTCCCTGGCAATTCCACCCCGAGTGTTGCTCGGTGTTACCTCTTTTGGTATGGATAATTCACCCTGAGCTACAAAAAAAGGAGTTTAATTAACAACTCTACTAAAACACATCTACAAATTTTACCCACGATCACAGTGTGTAATATTATCTTGCAGAGCAGCAATATTTTTATGAATGATTCTGATAATATCCAATAATAATTTTTAGCCAAGTGCTAAATGTATTGACCATAAAACCTTATGTATGTGAGTATGTAAGCACTTTTAGTTGCCTGATTCGCATGACTATAATTATACAATGCAGACTTTAAGAAGAATTAGGTAAAATGTATTGAGACAGCACTGGAGGAACAACTCCTAAACGCAACAGTTATATCTGATGTAATAGCAGGTGGAAAAATTCAGCTAGGGCTCCAATACTTTCCTTTAGTCTGGATCTGTCCCCTGCAATTAGCACTTTTTCCTTTAAAATGTCTCTTGTCTTCAGGGTTGAATAATGCTGAATAACAAAACTTACACCAAACTGTAGTGTAGGTTGTCATGACCCTGCTTTTTTGGGGGGGTCTCTCCATAGGCCCAATAAGTTCACATTGTAAATAGTATATAAATAATAAAAAGTAAATAAAAGCATTAGTGCTGCATTCTTTTTCACTGGGGATCACCTAGCTTGGGGCAGAAATGAAGAGGACTATATGATCATCAAAATGTTTTCTGGCAAAGTTAAGTAAGTAAGAAAAAAAAAAAAAAACGCATAATATACTGTGTATGAGCAGGGGTGTCCACACTTTTTTGGCTTGCAAGCCACTTTTAAAATGACCAAGTTAAAATGATCTACCAACAACAAAAACTTGGACCTAATAACTACTGTGCGCGGTAAAGTTTATTTTGAAAGGTAGGGCTCCGCCATCTACTCGCGTTGCCTTTGCGATCTACCGGTAGATAGCAATCCACCTGTTGGGCACCCCTGGTGTAGGGTATCTTCAAAAGAAGTCAAACAGGGGAATTTGAGGCATGGACAAAATGTGACCGCCACTTCTAAAATTCAAAAACGGTGATAAAAGACATAAATACACCGATGGTGTGTTATTTTTAAAGAATTAATTAGGAGAAAAAATTAAAACAACATGGGCGCAGTCTGTTTATTTTTTTCCTACTTTTTATAGGTTTAAGTACTTTTTACATTTGAGTTGATAATGAAGATTTTTGTCATTTAAAACCTAGTCATTCCTCTCCCTAACCTAAATTTGAACCATGCATCTATTATGTAGATGCACTGCTATCCAGCGTTCAAAAGAGTTCAGGCAAAATGCTGAAAACCTCGGTGAAGACCACCACCACTGCGAGGGAATGTTATTGTATGCAATGCCAAAAAATTTTTTTTGAAGACCTAATATTTGATGTGTCTCTCTTACAGCTAGTGAAATCTCTGTTAAAATAAAAAAAAAAAAACTGGCACTGACTAGCTATTTCCTACTCTTTGGTAAACTAACAATAAAGGTTTAGATCCTTGGAAAAATTCAAGTAATCATCAAGATAGAGGTCAAAATCAGATTAGGGTGATAGGGAGGGTGATTTTTTTTTTCCAGTAATGGTAAAGTTGTTCTCTATCAGCACTACCAATACAGTGTATTTGTAGTGTATATAAAGAAAGTATTCTATTATCCACATAGACAAGGACTTTGATCACTTTCTTTCACTGCCTGTTTAGTACGAAGGATATTTGATTTCGCTTAATAGAATGTATCGCTTAACAGATATGAATGCTGAATGGCTAACGAGTACTTTGGCTTCACATGTTTTATTGTTACATATTTCATATACTTTACATATTTTGCACATATTTCAGTGTTTTCAACTGTTTTCATTTTATCAGACATCCCAAAAACTTGAAGAAAGAAGAAAAACCAAAGGCAAGAATTATAACAATGGAGGAGCTAGAGGAGAAAAGAAAAGACACAAGCCGTAACAAGCCTTTTGGTTTAACGGCCTGGAAACCTGTTGATGATGTTTATGTTGCTCGTTACTATTCCAAGCCAATTATTCAGCCAGAAACAGCGGTAGAAATGCTAAAAACCTTCCAGAGGTTAGATTTTACCAGCCCAGACCAAGAAGTACATCTTCAGCTCAAACTGGACATGAAGCTGGAAAAAAAGGTAAATACTGTGCTTTAAGAAAACTGGCCATAGGCAAAAAAATGAAGCTTCTGAAGTGCTAGTCGCAACAGGTGGTTTAGGTTAAAGGACCAATATACACAGGTAGATGGATGTTGGTGGGTTGAATAATTCAAGGGCTTATGTATATGAAATGAATGTAATATATGCACACACATTTAGTGGCCTTTGTATTTGGTTCATCTACAGCAGGGGTCGGCAAAATTTTATGACCACTATTGGGTGGGCGAGAGCACACTAGGCCGGACCCACCCTAATGGCTCTACCCACCACCAGGGAATGCCCCCCGAAGTGAAATCCCTCTCCTCCGTATGCATTGCGGAGGAGAGGCATTTACCTTCGGGGAGTTTTCCCTATTTACTGCAGCGGCAGAAGTATTAATGCTGGCCGAGGTAAATAGGGGAGCAACTGCAAGACGGCGGCTCCAGAGCCACGGGTTGCCGGCCGGCTTTAGGCCGGAAAGAACTACCGGCTAGGCCATATCTGACCGAAAGGCCGGAGTTTGCCGACCCTTGATCTACAGTACCCATTAGGAATCCCATGTGATCAACAACAGTCCTCAAGTACTATCCTAGTCTCCACCACGTTACCTCTCGCACCAGCCTAAACTGTTGAACCAAGACAAATCCACAGATTCATTTTCTTTAACCAAAATAACCAAACTCTGACACTGCTAGCAGAACCAAGATCAATAAGACTGACCAATGGTCTTCAATGTTTTCTTTTTTTTTTGTCCGCTGTAGCTTTTTGCGCTATTTGGATAGTTTTGCAGCTGTAACTGGGTGGTTTTGTTGCCTTCCATCCACAGACCTTCTTCTGCTTGTCTATTAAATAAATGAAAGCATTTCAGTAATGGGCAATTACAAATGTTTGTGGTGCAATACATTGAAAAATGCCCTGCTTTCTGAGAAGTTAATACTGGCAGTGTTTGGAAGTCAGTAGTCTATTCAACCCACTACCTAAATGCAAGATAAAAAAACACAGCTCAACAAAACAATTTTTTTTTCCACTTGCCAAGGATTTTTTAATATATTTACAGTATTTCAGGTCTGCTAAATGCAGAAATGATACTAGTTTATTTGAATTGGCTCTAGTTCTTCTATCTAGTGATACAGAAATTGGAATTGATGATTTTACCAACAACAAATGTTAACACAGCATATTATTAGCATATCTATACCTAAAGGTTAGGAGTGGAAGTGAATATGAAGGAAGTGATTCATCAAACCAGCAGTTCTCCCAAGAAGAGCTCAATGATTTAATATGTGACTTAAGTCTATCAAAACAAGCATCTCAACTTTAGCATCCAGGCTAAAAGAAAAGAACTGTCTGAGATCGGAAGTTAAAATAAAGCTTTATTGGACAAGAGAGGTGACACTCATATACATTTTTCAGTAAAGATGGAGACTTTGTGTACTGTTGTAACATCCCTGGACTACTAGCCCATATGGGAGTATCAGAATACCGAGCAGAAGACTGGTGGCTTTTCATAGACAGTTCTACTCAAAGTTTGAAATTTGTTTTACTGCATAATGGAAACTGCTATCCATCAATTCCAATTGGTCACTTAACAAATAACCACAACAAATTGGTCACTCAACACAGAAGAATATGAAAATATCAAAATGGTCTTTCAAAAGCTTTGCTATCATGAACACTAGTGGTCCATATGTGTTGATATAAAAACGGTAAACTTCCTACTTGCACAGCAAAGTGGATACACAAAGTACTCATTTGCTTCATCTGCTTGTGGGATAGTAGAGCAAACCAGGATCACTGGAAAAAAGTGACATGGTCTTCAAGGGAAAAGATGAAAAAAGGTTCAGCGACCATCATTAACCAGCCAATGGTTGACAAAGAAAAAAAATATTCTCCCACCACTACACATAAAGTTGGGATTAATAAAGCAATGTGTTAGAGCTCTGAACAAGGATGGTGAATGCTTCAAATACATTTGTAGATTCATCCCTGGATTGAGTACTGAAAAATTAAAAGCAGAAAGCTTTGATGGACCCCAGATTTGGAAACTGATAAATGATTAAAATTTCACAAGTTACATGACTCCTACTGAAGCTTCTGCCTGGCACAGCAAAGTCATTGATTTCAAAAACTTCTTGGGTAACCATAAAGCACAAAATTATGAAGAACTGGTGCAAAACTTGCTCCTAACCGTTAATAATTTGAGTGCTATAATGAGCATAAAGATAGACTATCTACACAGCCATTTGCAAAAATTTCCAGAAAACCTTGGCGTTTTTAGTGAGGAACAAGTGGAGAGGTTCTATCAAGATATAAAGGTGATGGAAGAAAGGTATCAGGGCAGATGGGATAGACACATGATGGCAGACTACTGCTGGAGCCTTCAACATGATTGTCCTGATCATCAACATAAAAGAGAATCATACAGAGTTTTTCAATGACTTCTTTGTGATTGATTTTGTAAATATACTGAATATAGAATCTATTGACATTAAGTATTTCAATTTAAATTAAATATTTCAAATTTCAATTTAATTTTTTTAAGTAGGCATATCTAGTTTAATTTTCATGTTTCATTAGTTTTCTCTGAAGGTATTATTGAGGTCATTATTTCAACTTGAGCAAATATAGCAAAACCAATACCATATTTGGAATCTGTGCATCAAACATTACCTAAAATTACTTTAATCTGTGTGGCAAAATGTTTGTTGATCAGTGTAACATATATACAAGGGCTGTTGTTTTTTTTGTTTTTTACACAGCAATGCCCGCCCAGAGACCTCTGCTCTGCTACTAGGATTTGTCCCTCCCTGTTATGGAACAGTTTAGGATCAAGGCTAGGTTCATTCTGATGAGTAGAATTAGGGGTTAGATATAGGCTTCGCTGTGGGTTAGGTGTGAAGGTTAATGTGAAACCCTCACACCTAACACCTGGAAGCTTTTGCTATAATGCGCAGGTAAAAACGGCATACTTGCACATTTTTGGCAAACTTATCTGTTAAGTTATCCTCCTCTCCCTGTGCTGACAGGGAATTAGTTTTTGCAGACCTATAAAATGTTTTTTTTTTTTTTTTAATTTTTACTACATTATAGAACCCAACATTTACATATTTGTGTTTTGATAATTAGTTAAAAAAAAATTACAATCAATGTGTTTATAAACCAGTACTGGGTATATGTGCATAAATATATACAACAATGGTGTTCAGCCTAAAAGGGGACAAGGGTTACATTTGTATCCGTGATATGGAGTGCCGCACCTAAATTAAGCATCTTTTTAGAATCCCTGATTGAAAATCTGCAAATGACTGCCATACTGATTGTAATGATAACCCCTGTCAGTGACACTGTGCAACAGAAGGTAAAGGTTTCTCAGAAGCAGTGTTCACTTCTGATCTGTGGGAGAACCATCCCCTCATTTGTGTCAGCAACATTAACCCTTCACTTTACTGGTGGCATGGTCTGTTTTAGACAGGAATCCCTGAAGCCTGAGTAGAGATTGAAGAGTTAATTGCTGTAAAATCATGTTAAAGCAGCTGAAGAAGGTGCTTTTTTATCTTTCAGTGTCACTGACCTATTCTTGTCTCTACTGGGAAACTCCTGTCCGGATCTTTTTTATAAGTCACTCACTGATAAATCACACAAAAGTTATGTGCAGCAGACTTAAGCTACGTACACACTTCCAATTATTATCGTTGGAAAACGAACGACGAACGATCCTGCATGATATCTACGAACGATCGTATCGCACCGATCCTGCACATAGAGATAACGACACGATCGTTCGTAGATATTGTACACACAATAGATACGATCGTTTGAGCGATAGAGGAACTATGTGCACGACAGGAAAGTGAACGAACGTTCGTTCATCACGCATGCTCTGAACATGGACGATCAACGAACGACCGTACACCCGAACGATGTTCAACGATCGTCGTCCAATTCGATCCGCCGGTCCGGTTGTTCGTTTCCAACAACTTTCCTCGTTCGTCGGCGTCGTTGGTTACTTTTTTACGAACGATTTTTTGCCCAATCGATCGTTTGTCGTTCGATTGGAACGATAAAAATTGGAAGTGTGTACGCACCTTTACCTTCTGGCATCTCCGTCTAATCTGTGTTTTAAAACTGCATGGCCAATCAGAAAGCTCTGAAAATGCAAGTGATGGTGTCAGCTTTTCCTGATCTGCTGCATTGTGGTAAATATAGATTATACTGAGCTGCAGGAGCAAAAGTCTGCTTCATATAGCATTGCATGACTACTCAATAACAGGAGTAGTGAATATACACAGAAGCTGGGTAATCAGATAGCCTGATCTGCCTCGTATTAATGAACAAGATTCTAGACACTTTTTTTTTTAGTGCATAACTACTTTATTTAATTACTGTATTATGGATAATCTTGACATCTGCTTTTGTTATATTTAGAGAAAAGTGGACCCCTTTGTTGGTTACGTTCACTTTCCATTCCCATTTGTGAAGAAACTAAATAAAGTCTTGGTGTTTACAGAGGTAGGTGTACTGAAACATACAATTGTGCATAAAATAAAAGTATCAACCTTTTTTAGATTTTGTTTAGCTTGGTAATAATGAGAATGCTTACACTTAATTATTTTCATATGTATAAGAGTCATTACTAAACTGCGTCTTTAGGAAAGTTGTGTCTTGTGTCCATGTTTAAGGATTAGAGGATTGTGGTAGAAAAGATGTAACTTTTGACTAAATACAGAAGGTGTTTTCTTGTATGCGTCAACATTTTTTTTAACAGTATTGTATGCTTACCCTTCCTAATACTCATAAAAATTACACGCAATCTCAGCAGCCTTATATTTAATTTAGGTTGATAATTTATGTTGTATAGATATAGAGTAATAGGGGCATGATTTTTCTTACCCCCACTTAGCTTGACACATCTAATTTTGTGTAAAAAAATTTTGAATGGTAAGTGTTCTCAGAATCTCTCTAATTACCCAGTAACTACTTGGAGTAGCTGATATATCAATGCTACTTCTTCATTCTTGTCATGTAAAATAAATACAACAGTGTTTTCATATTTGAACATGGTTAGGAATAGAGATTGTATACTTTTGAGTAGTTGGCTGATTCAACCCACTGCTATCTATCCTGATATAAAAAACTAATTTTAGGAGAACTAAGCACTCCAGTCTCAATATACAAGAAGAGACACATGTAGGGAATGCATTCATACCTTCCAAGTTCTTTCTGTGCTGCCACAATGTAATTTATTCTCAGATGCCTACTTGTTTAGCTGTTACTGTACAGAACAAGCATGCATTTCCGTAAAAGCCCCTATTTGCATGCATGTTACTTACTACACTATGGGGAAGACCAAAAATGTTAACTGTGACTCCTAATACCCTGACAAAAATGCCTCTCACAACCAGTATTCAGATTTTAAACATGATGATGACGTAGAGATTAGAGAGAGGAAATTATACAGCACAGACATCAGATGACAGAAACACCACATATGAGCTCTGTAAAAGTTTGCAAGGTAGGAATAAGGAGCTATTGAAGTGGACTTTCCAACTTGCAGGTTTTCTGGACTAGAGTTAGCAATTAATTTGTTTACCTTGTTCCCTGCTACGGTTTTTTAAAAAGTATGGAGTGTGTTTGTAAATGTGAAGAATTGTTAACCAGATTGTTACACCTCCTACTTATATTATTTGCATTTATAGATCTGTTCCTTGTGCTGTGATATCCCCATCACCATCCTGAGAGGCATGCATCACACAAATGTATGCTTTTTGTGTTGACTCTGCTTTGAAGTCAGTGAACAAAAATTCAAAGATGCGGATTGCTCTCTGTGGGCATGTTTGGGTATGCTGTGGTTTGGTAACTGTAGTAGAGCACAGCTGCTGCATGGGAAGTAATTTTGTTGCTGAATGAATGTTGGCATTAGAAAGGTATGAGGAATGTGGAATCTGATGAAGTAAATTCCTTACATCCTCTCTCTCTGTCAGTAAATTACAGATAAATAAAAGGAAACTCTTTGATGATGCACAAACGCTGGTCAGGAATTGAGTTTTGAATTTAATTTTTTTTTCTTCTCTCTTACAGAAAGCAGAAGAAATTGAGCTTGCAAAAAATCATGGAGCTGCAGTTGTTGGAGGGGCTGAACTTATCCCTGAGGTATTATTTTTAAGTCCAGATTTATTGCTACCATTTGTGCATAGCTGAGATATACTAGCAGGGTCCTACTATAACCATACGATCAGAGTAACAACACCAATTATGAAAAAGCCCACTGTGTCTTTACCAGTTGCCATTTATCCTGTTCATACTTTCACAATCGCCCTTACCATATTACACAAGTAGGACTAACAGATTCAGTTAGTCTCTAACAGTTTCAGTGGTATTTAAAGGAGATTTCGAGGATTGTTGAAACCATTGCTGTGTATTGTGACATGTCAGGATTTTATTCATGCAGACTTTTTAATTTGGTTTTAGGTTCACATTAACATAATTAGCCTGGTTGTATAGGCAATCATAGACAACGATTAGAGATCATAATACATATTCAGCTTTAAAAATATAATTTTAACAAATGTTTTTGTAAGTGTCCTCACAAAAAGTATTTTTGTAAAGAAAAATTCTTAATAAATTGTATTTAGGTTTTTCAGTTTTCTAAACCCAAAACTAAATAGGTGCTGTTTTTGCAGATTCTCAATGATGACGTGCATGTGGACTTCTACATAGCAACTCCTGATATTATTCCAAAACTGAATATTCTTAAAAACAAACTGAGGAAAAAATTTCCTAAGGCCAAAAGAGGTATGGAAATAAAGTCATTGTTCTTTTATGATTTTGGTAAAGAAAGCATAGCTATATGCAGCTTGGCTTCGTGGGGACTGACAGTATGACAGCAGTGTACATGAAAAGCAGAAAATCTGGATGGACAAGTGAGCAGCTTCTGTTTCTTTTTAATGCTAATTATGCCAACACACAGTAGGAGCCAATATGCTAATTTTATATTATTACAGAAACATTTAGAAAATGCAAAAAACACAATATTTAGAAACATTTAATATTCTGAAAGAGCTTTTGTCCCCCATTTTGCTAAATGGTCATATCCTGAGAATAAACTGTTGAGCAAATCGACTTTTACAGAAATGCTCCTGTTCCCAGACTACAAAAATTCTTTTTTTTTTTTTTTTTTTAATCTTTACATGGCCTTAAAAACCAATAAATGAGCTTTAAATCAAGCCATCAATGACCTTTAGAGCAGCTTGTACTAGTAATTCATAATAAAGATCACAAAGAAGACTAGTTTTAAATTTGTTAATATTGTGCCCTTCAGTAAAAACATAAAAGACCATGTTAGATGAGCTGGTGACACGCAGAATTTCAGATAGCAGTTGCTGAAGGAACTACCTGAAGTCGGTTTGTGGAATGGGCATATCCAATCCCTTTAGACGGCTTAATGTCCATCTCTTGTATGCAATCATTTAAATGCAGAGCTTGGAGTATGGATTTGTATTTTCCAGGATTAACTATTGCTATATTGGCATGTAATACAAAGTTAGCTTTGATGTCAACTAAGTATCCCTACTACGTATGAGTATCCAACGGAGTATGCTAGTACAGTCAGTTGTATTGTCTACAAAACAAGGGACCAACAAATTTTTTTTAATAACCCTATATATAGTTCAGCTATCTGGGAGTCCAGTTAAAACCTCAACAGGAGCTATATTAGTGACTAAGATTTGTTTTTTATAGGTCTTATCATTGTTTTCTTAAGTATTTGCAAATTGGGAGCATTCTTCAACGTTTCTTGAAGCTAAGATTACACACTTCTAAGCTACATTGTTCTTTATTGTAGGTTCCGTAGGTAATGACATTGCCAACATGATTAAGGTGTTTGAAAACTGCTATGAATATATGGTAGAACGGGAGTGTCTTATCCGGACTAAAATAGCAACAGTAAGTCCACAGAAATTTTTTTCCTCTCACATTTCACAGTGCATGTTTTCTAAAGAAAGCTGTCTGCATGTGTTAAGACCAGCTGCTTTCAGTGGGATATGTCAGTATGCCTAATATTTGATTAGGAATACATGTAAATAATTTTCAAACTAATACCCTTAGCAACAAAAACAAAGAGAAAAGAAAAAAAAAACAGCATATCATACAATGGCATCTCAAACAAATATCAATTCTGCAAAACAGTTAGAATGTCGGTAGTGTACACAATATTGTTATGTGTTCATTTACATGGTGGAGGCAGAAATTTTTCCCAATATTTCCAATTAGCATAAAATTTGTGGTAAGTAAATCTACTGTATTCTAATGCACGTTCATAATGGTAATATGAATGGATCTTTTGCATTACATCAGATATTTTAGGTGGCCAGACAGGTCAGACATCCTGTTACCATAGATATTAATACAAAAATAGAATTCCAGAAGCTACGTACATTTTTACATTCCCAAAATATAAGTACATAGGTGCCTAACACACCACATTTCCTCCAGCAAAGAGAAGAATATTCTGACATGAACTTAGAAAGCCTATGTGGCGTTCTATGCCAACAGAAGAACATTTTTTGGTAGTTTTCCCAGTGGGAAATACATTTAGAAGCATAGAACTAGAGCAAATTGCAGTTTTCCATTGAGAGCGAAAAAGAACACTGTAAGTCCTGCACCCATATAGAAAAAATTTGCAGTCTCATCCATTTACTTTTATTCTGAAATAAATTGTAGTATAAGGATATACCTCCTTGACAGAGATTAGTATTTTGACTTCTTTTCCAAAAAATTTTGGGCACAGAAACTGTTCTGGTTGAAAGAGAATTATATAAATGAGTAATTTATAACATTCTATATTTGTTCATAAAAAATATATAACACTTTTTGCGCGGAAATACGGACAGAATTAGAATGCTAGGGGGGATTAAAGGATTAGAAATATGTTTTTTAAAATCAACTTTTTAAAAATTTGTCACTGTCTAAAATGTTATAATTTAGGAAAATAAATACATTTACAAATACTGAATATTGGTGGTATTTTACACCCAATATGTAAAATCTTATCACTTCATTATTTGTACCACAGTCAAACAGGTACACTCAAAAGCAAACCCAAGTTATTTTGGCGCTAATAAATAACATTTGAAAAAAAAAACATTTCAAAGAAAAAGTTGTAAAGAAAGCAGTCCTCTAAAAGTTTTCCCTCCCAAGTATACTTTAAATACAGTCTGTAAAATCTTTACAGAAAGCTGATACTAAATTCTAACTTTCTAAAATGAAATACTGATTTGTATTGAGAATTTTTTGGTCTTATTTACAGATTACTTTTCTCACTTTTTGATGTAACAGGTGTATCTATCAACCAATTTGGCAGTATTGTAAAACAAGTTAGCTGTAAAAAGGTCACACAAGAGTGGCGTGAACATATAAACCCAGTTTCCTAGTTTAAGTTTTTAATTGTAAATTGTAGCCTGGTAATGCCTAGAAGACCCTGCTTCTCCTCCAGTATAAATAAATGTATCTCCTGTGGACCACTCCATATTTCCTTTCTAATTTATTGGCTATAATTGTATAACACTAGAAAATGCTTCATCCTCAATTCTTAGTGACATGAATTCAAATTCCCAAAACATTACATTGAGATTTTGGTCCATGTTGACATGATAGCATTACACAGTAATTTAGTTCTGATCTGATGACCCCCCTGATATCCATGTGCCTCAGCAGAAATAGATTTTAGAGGTGGCTACATTTTGTTTAAACTAAATTTCAAACTAGTTTAGTTGAGCCTCTGCAGCTCCATCTTTCTGGTCTAGGCTGGCAGGAGGTAAACCAGACATAGGTCTGAAAGATTGTGTATTCTGAAATGCTTTTGCAGTTGCAAAGAATGGTTATCTGAATTACCATAGCTATTTTGTTATCCTGAACCTCTTTCTCGTCGACCTGGTGTTCCCATCCAAAGGACTGTCACTTTCTTGATATTTTTTTGTTTTTCACACTATTCTGCGTAACTCTTAGGCTTACTTGAGTATATATTTAACAACTATTCTCCTAAGGCAGCAGCTACACAATGGAGTAGAATCCCCCAACCACAGCTGCAAAATACAAGGATGCAGACTAATGTCCACTCCATGTGGTTACAGACTGAAAACACATTAAATTGTCTCGATTCAGATCAATAACATTCATGCCACAGTCAAAATCATTGAAATCACATTTTTACACATTCTGGTGTTTGAGTGGATACTAACTGAAGCTCCTGACCTGTAACTGCATAAATGTCTATGTTGCATTAGTGCCATATTAATGGCTAATTAATTAAATTGGGTATGATTTTGAGTACTTGTGTTTTATAATAATTACTTGTGTATAATATGATTGTCTTTCCAGATGTTTGCATCATGGTATCTTGAGTTTACAATGCTAGTGTTCCTGCTTAACCTGTTCACCATGTTTGTTTAGTATTGCTATTTCTAGCTGTAGTTTTTTTTCAATAAATGTTATAAATGTTTTATTATATATATTATTTGTTATCATGTTGGCCTATATCTGTTGGTTGAGGCATAGTTCTCCCCAGAGGTTTTTAGCCGGTTGCTCTGCCCGGCTGATTTGAATACTCCGCCCAGCTCTCGGCAGCTCTCATCCTCGGATGCACGGATCTCAGTGAGGCTGCTCTGTGCTCTGTGTCCTCCTGTGCAGCCTTCATGTGAAGGAGACCTAGGCAGCCCCGCCCCCATCTCATAGCACGAGCTCAGATTTCTGCCTTTGAAATGTATCCACTGCTAGCTCTGCGTGTGAATTCTGCATCCTCAC
>NC_092860.1:79372731-79376498 GCF_032062135.1 Pyxicephalus adspersus
ATACATAGAATAGAAAAATTGGATATACTAACGGGGCAGGCATTACAAAGTTGTAACAAATAATTGGGAGAAGGTAGAACACTGAAACAATAAGAGGTTACTGATTACCCATGGCATAAACAACTGGAAGCACTAAATTTGTCGTGTTTTGCCACACCCCCTTTTTTACCACCCGGCTGAAAAAAATTTCTGGGGAGAACACTGTTGAGGTATATGCTATTAAAGCGGAAGTAAACTCAAAACAATAAAATCCCACCTTCAATCCCGCAGATTAGTCTATCCTTCAGGAAGTTTCTTCCCTTAGGTCCCGCATTGTCCCGGTATCCTTCTTCTGCCCGGCGCAGAATGAGTGCCAGGTGCCGACATCTTCTCTTTTCATGTGCATTCTTCCTCCTACGTGACCCGATCTCGCTCTGTGCAAGCAGTTTGAAGAAAAGGCTCCTTCTGCATATGCGAAGGAAGCAGCAGCCAAGAGCCTCCCATGATGCATGATGTAGGGAATCTCGGGAGGCTCTGCACTCCTGTTTATTCTTGATCACCTAGGTGATCGAGAATTAAGGGAAGCAGTGCTGCACCGTTTTTTTTTTTTTTTTTTTAAAAGGGTGTTGCAAAAAAAAAATAATAAAAAAATAAACTCCATTTTCTTTAATCAAATGGGTTGTCTACCCTTTTATGTAAAGTAAAAATTCTGAGTTTAGGTCCACTTTAATCTGTCTGGGAAAGCCTTAATGTGTTCCCTAGTTGGGCTATCTGTGTTTTTTTTTTACTTTGGAGCAACAGGATCGCAGTTTGTATTCAATTTTTGGCTTACATTTCTTATTCTCCTGTCTTTTGCCGTAGTAAGATTTACTTTATCTGTCCTTGCTAAGGCCAAAGGAGGAAAACCAGTTTGTTACCTCAGAGTCATTAGTCTATATCCTTCTGTTAGGAGCTATAGTGTGCTGAGTGTCTGTCTGCTGCAAATTCAGAACCTACGATATTAAGATTGTGGAATGTTTTTGGTGGATTCTCGCAGCTTTCTAATAAAGAAGTGTTAATGCACCTTAAAAGGTAAAATCTATTTTAGGCTGGGTCTACATGGACGGTTATAAAAACACATGTAAACCTCCTACTGCGTTTATATGGATTAGAAGTGAGAATAGAGAAAATCTCTTATTGGATATTGGAAATAATACCCCTAAAGTCGCTGTCCCCGACTATCCTCACCTGCTAGGTGGGTCCTATGTGCTGCATGTATCAGGTACATCCACATGAAAAGTACATTTTTGATACCAAATGTTTCAGAATTTTTACAATTAGATGAGTGTTAGTGAAATGTTTATTATTTTGTTTTTAAATGTTCTTGTCCTGCTTTTACTGTTCCTGAAGAAGTGAAAACACTCCGCGAAACGCGTCAAACCAACAGGGTAACATTTTTGTTGAGGTTACCCAGACAGGAATGTTTGACAATATTTGCTTCAAATTTTTAAAAGTTTTATTTGATGTCTGTTTTAATGATGGTAAATAAAATTTTGTTTTGTGTATCAGATTTTGTGTATATATCCATTCTTAAGCACTTTTATTAGCTTTTTAAAGCTTACCTTTAAACCACTGGAAAACATTGATGCCGATTTTTCCCCTGTTTTTATCGTGTTTACGTTTCAAACACTTATATTGCGGGGAAACCAGGAAAAACGCCCCCACTGAAATCAATGGACTCCTTTAACCGCGC
Source organism: Pyxicephalus adspersus (assembly GCF_032062135.1). Lineage (NCBI taxonomy): Eukaryota > Metazoa > Chordata > Amphibia > Anura > Pyxicephalidae > Pyxicephalus > Pyxicephalus adspersus. The sequence goes on from NC_092860.1 coordinate 79,374,443, forward strand.
TAACCCTGCATTTTAATTTTTAAAAAGTTGCAAGAAATGTTATCTTTAAGACTCCGAAACGTGCCTCAAGAAAACACCCAGGTGTAAATTAGCCCATTGGAATGCATAGGGATTTCATGGGAAAAACTTGGGCTTTTAAAGCCTCAGGGTAAACCCTGTAAACTAAGCCTTAAAGGTAGGACTGTGTTGTAAACACATCGTAACGTAGCTGCTAACATAATTAAATACAGCCAATTAAAATTAGGCCCAAGTGTTGTATGTAAGATTCTGTATTCTCAACTTTGAGCCTTCTGTCTAATTTTAATGCCTACGTGGAGACTATAATAATATAGTACTGCAACTACTTATCAATACCTCTGGAAACATTCTGGCCCTGATCTAAGCGTTGGTACTGGAACGCAGTGTGGGATCTATGGAGGAAGTGGTAAATAATTTTCAATTCAGACAAATAGTCGTTCCACCTGCACGCATGTCATGCATAGTAAGACTGCCATCTAACCATTAATATTCCTGTATAAATATCTGTAAAATAAAGAATTTCAAAAACAAATGACATCATTCTTCTACATAGTCACCTTCGTTTGCAGTGCATTTTTTCCCTGCGTTGTACTAACTTTTTAATGCTATCAGCAAAAAATGTTTTGAGAGCGTAGCCACTGATTAACTGCTGCTTTCACATCAACAGCACATGAAAATCTTTTTCCCTATAAAGCTTCTTTAAACAGTTCAAAAAGGGGGAAATCAGGTGGCGCTAAATCTTGACCATACACTGGGTGTTCCATACCCTCCCACTTTAATAGTTCTGATGTTAAACTTTTTTTTCAGATATATCTTCTTTCTTGCATCAGAATTTGCACATATGATAATACAAGAAACCCCATAACTGGTTTTAGCACAAATTTTAAAAAAAGATTAGCAATAACCAAGTAAAATAATGATTTGACCATAACAATAAAACTATTAAAACTAACTATTTTTTAATTGCTGTTGCTTAGGTAATACAGAATATGGCATTATTCTGTAAATTGAGAACAACAACTTTCAATCTTGTCTTTCAGTTGGATATGCCATTGGAACACATAATTGCTAACATGGATACCCTGATAAAGGATGTTTGTGAACACAAGCCACTGAACTTTGGTGAGTAAGCCATTCAGTGGCACCAATGCATTAATCATCAGTAACTGCATACACAGTCTGGCCACATGAGGCCAGGCATATTCCTACACCAACAAAAAACTCAGGCCTCATTACACTAGTGTACAATCTGACAATAGGTCTGAGGATTTCATCCTGGCACCTGGCACAGCAGTCAAGCTATCATCAATTTACATGTGGAGGTCTGTGCAAACCTCCAAGGTTATACCCCCCAGACCATCATTGAACCGCTGTCAAACCAGTCATCCTCGATGATGTTGCAGGCAACATATTGTTCACCACAGTGTTCCCAGACTTTCATATTGTTGCACGTGCTCAATGTGAACCTCCTCTCATCTGTCAGGGGGACAGCCAATGATGCACCTGCCAATTCTGTTTTTTATCTGGCAATTAAGCTATTTGCTGCTGAGATTATCAGTATTAAGGTCCCACTACATAAACTATAGGCCAACTTGCTACCCTCATGGAACCTGATTCTGATCTATTGATCAAAAACATTTATACAAGTGGGGAACTTTATTGTAATGTAGAACATTTTATGCAAATTATGTGCACATTTATATACTTATGTTTTTGTGGAGACCAAACAAATACATATACTTTCTGATGGTCTAGCCTAGCCCTTTCCTCTCTTTTTATTTTAGGTATTTTCCTCGTGTGCAAAAGGCATTAGCTCACTTGTTCATTAGGTTTTAAAAAAACAATCTGTTTGGAGTATTTAGATAACATTTAAACTTAACGTATTTTCCGGTGTATAAGGCGACTGGGCGTATAAGACGACCCCCCACTCTAACCAATCATTTGGGGGTCGTGTTATATGCCCAGTATTGTACTGTTCCTTCTGCCTGACTATTGTGAGAGAACTGAGAGGCAGAAAGAACTGTACACTACTAGTTCT
>NC_092860.1:79376701-79383899 GCF_032062135.1 Pyxicephalus adspersus
AGCAACGCGAGCCTGCCCAGGAGGACTCGTGTAAGCTGAAAAGCAGGAAGACAGAAGGAGGCACAGGAGGACTCGCAGGGACGCCAGACCAGAGAGGGGACTCGCGAGGACACCAGGCGCTACAGGTAAGTACTGGTACCCGGCGTACAAGATGACCCCTGACTTTGTCATAGATTTTTCGGGGTTAAAAAGTCGTCTTGTACGCCGGAAAATACGGTAGTTAAATAATCTAAAATAAAAATATGTTTGGGGAGGTAGGAGGTTAGATGATGCCAATATATCAATAACGCCATTGTCAGGAATTCTTGCAAGGGTACAATATATTTTTGTATTTAGAGTATTGAATTCTAGGCATACTTGTTTTAGTGATCATTATCTCCCTCTCTGTTTTGCCTGCATTAGCACAAAGCTAATTGTGTAAATGTTTTCTTTTTCCAGGTCCTTTTGTGGAGACTGCTATTCTATCAAGTAATACAAGTGAAGCACTTTACATTGATTTTCAGAAATTTGTTCCTCAAGAACCAGTCAAGATTGAGGAGGATTGAAGAGCAGATTGTAAAAAGGGATTGTTTTGCTGAAGGAGCCAGCAAGTGCATTGACTTATTACACACACCATTTAAACACCCTGCTTTTTTTGGTTTAATAGGGTTCAAAGTAAAACTTCTTCAGGTGGACACATGACCTTCATGTTTTTTTGTAATAAACATATTTACAGTTTATTAAATGTTGGCACTCAAATTATATATTTATAAAATACAAGTACTTTAGAAAGTTTTTGTTTTAGTATTTTGTACATGATTACTAGCAGGGTAATTAACCAAGATGAACAGTTTTAAAAGGAAGACGAATCAGAAAGCATGAACTGCATACAATTAGATTCATTTATTTCCACTGAACCCTACCCCTTGAATGGAGAACAAGTGGATCACCAAGCAAATATTTCCAATGCATTTTTTTTCTTGACGTTTATCCAGTGATATTTGTTGCTAACCTTCAATCCTCCAGAGGCTAATTGTTCTTCAAACCTAAAAATTCAACACTAGCCATTTTTTCCCCTTGTGAATTAATATTGTTGCATCTAAAATGTGGCTTAACTTCTCCAAAATACAACTGCACATTAGAAATGCAGGTATGAATGTGACCTCATACACCGCATATAGAGGATTGCTTTTGGTTGATGTTATCATTTTAAACTCTTCAAGAGGTTTCCTGGGAAAAAAAAACTTCTATGTTCCTGTGATAATGATGGCTGTTGATGAAATAATAAAGGTTTTTTTTTATTAAAGTATAATCATGTGCTATACATATTAGTTTTTCATCTGTTTAAATCCCGTTTCAGCCAACAACCATAAGACAAAGACAGAAAAGTGGAACACTGGAATGAATTATAAGAGAACTATCTGTTGAGCTGTCATACCCCGAGTTTGATACCATGTTAGAGTTAAAACAAGGGCATTTGTTTTAGGCCATATTAAGGAATTACACTAATGCAGGCAATCATGATTGTTTTTCAGAAACTTGAAAAAGTCACCAGTTGTGTTGTTACTTGTAGCATATAAGTCTCGTGTACCAACAATCGGAACCCTGCAACAGCGAATCAAAGCCTAGAATGATTTTCAAGGATGAAAGTAAAGAAGCTGAGCAGAATAGACAAAGACAGAAATCTTAAAATGTGAAAGGATTTAGAAGAGACTGGTTTGAAAACAGTTTATACCATGTTAGAGTTCCAAACAAGGGCCATTTGAAAGATCAAATAAGGTATTACTCTAATGGAGGTAACCATGATTAATTTTAAAAAACTTGAAATAGTCGCCAGGTCGGCTGTTTAGAACATGCTACACTTCTCATGTACGAACAAACAGAACACTATGATGGAGAATAAAAGACTAGAATGATTTTTGGAGATAGTAAGGCAACAGTTTATACAGCAGCTTAGAAAGCTAGCTCCATCTAAGTTGGCAAGAATGAGACAACTGAGGCATAAACTACATCAACCAAACAGGGATTTGCTCTACCCACTGAGCTACCCAGGCTCTGTAGAATGTACCTTAAAAGTACCTTAAAATGCAATAGACATTTACAAAAGCGTGCAGTAGATCAGATGGTGAAGAAGAGGTATCCTGCAGGCAAAGAACTTGTATCCTCCTGTGATGATGATAATGGCTGATGATGAAATAAAAAAGGGTGTTCATGAAGGTATAAACCAAGGTATATACTATGTTAGAGTCCAAACAAGGACCATTTTTAAGGCCATAATAGGGTCCTTTGCAATGGAGATAACCATGATTGATTTTCAGAAACATGAAAAAGTCATCAGGTCTGTTTTAATATGGAACATGACATACAACTTGTGTACCAAAAATCAAAGCCTAGAAAGATTTTCAAGGATGAAAGTGATGGAGGTGAGCAGAATAGCCAAAGACAGAAATGTGAAAGGATTTAGAAGAGACAGATTTGAAACCAAGTTTTATACCATGTTAGAGTTCCAAATGAGGGCCATTTTAATCCTCCTATCATTCTAATTCCGTCCAAATTTCCATGCAAAAAGCGTTTCATTTTTTTTTTGCATGGAAACTTATTTTACATTGTAGGCTATAATTCTTAGGCATAACATTCTGAAGTATGTCCAATATTTAATAAATTTAATAATAAACTTTGAATAAAAACACAAAAATCTGTAAGTGTAAGTGTACAGTAGCATATATATATATATATATATATATATATATATATATATATATAAAATATAATTATATATATATATATATATATTATTTGAAAATTTCTTTGTATTGGACTTAATACAGCTATTTTGTATTGAATCCAATACAAAATTATTTAAATTTCCCACCGAAAACCCCAGAGATCATCTCTGCATTGCGCGGCTGAAGATAGATGAAGACAGACGTGTCTCCAGGACCTGCGGGGACCAGCAGGATGCCAGGGAATGACAACGGAGCTAGGTAAGTGTTTTTGTTTTTTAGGGTAAAGTTACCCTGAGTGTGACTCGGGATTACCGCTATTTGTGTCCAGAAAAAAATATAGTGCGTCTCTTTTACATCACCTAAATGCGAAAAGCTGCATTCTTCTCTTATGGAAACAAACAGGGTCACTGACTAATAAACAATGGATAAATAAAGTTAATGATATTAGAGCTATGGAAGATCTATTGGCAACTGATGAACCGTTCAAAGCCAAAAACACACTTATATGGTTTTATTGGGAAAAATGTATTTGGTCAGCAAAAAATCTTACCTATCAATGATAACTATGCAGATTTTTCTTAAAGTTTTCTATAATGTCAGGTAATATGTATTGCTGTAACATGTATAAACTATGCATTGTACAATGTGAATTCTTAACTGTCTTGAGAGTCTTCCACCCCACCCCCCTCTTTTTTCCTCCCCTATTTTTTTCCTGTTTTTTCCTTGTTTTACCTCGTCCCTTTTTTTTCCTTGTTTCTTGCAAAAAGTTTAAAAACTGTTGACCTCCGGGAGCCCGTTCTATGCAGATGTCTCTAATACCTATGATGTTCAGTATATTATTGATTAATGGTCATCTATGTATTTTGATTTATGCTATTTTTTGTAACGTTTGCTGTTTGTTTTTTGGATGTGAAATTTAAAAATAAAGTTAAAAAAAAGAGAAAAAGAAAGCAAGCCCCATCCAAAGTAGTTTGCAAGAATATCAAAGCTCTAATGCATCATACAAACAGGGAATTGAACCCTGGACCCTCAAGTTAAAAGGCTGATGCTTTACCAACTGAGCTATAGAAGCTCTGTAAGATGCTTTCCCAAGTACCTTAAAATGCAGTTGACATTTACAAAGCAGACAGCAGATCAGATGGTGAAGAACAGGTTTCCTGCAGGAAAATACCTTGTATCCTCCTGCAATGATGATGATGGCTGATGATGAAATAATAAAGGGTGTTTATGAAGGTATAAACTAAGGTTTTTACCACATTGGAGCTCAAACGAAGGCTATTATTATTAGGGCTATAACGAGGTAGTACTCCAAAGGAGGTAATCCAGATTGTATTTAAGAAACTTGAAAAATCGCAAGATCCTTTGCAATTTGGAAAGCTATACATCTCGCGTCACAACAGTCAGAACCCTTCGATAGAAAATCAAAGCCTAGAAGGATTTCCAGAGATGGTAACATCACAGTATTTCCAACAGCTTAGAGAGCCAGTCCCATCCAAATTAGTTTGAAAGAATAAAACAACTTTGATGCATAAACCACATCACCCTAACAGGGACTTGAACCCTCTGAGTTAAAGTCTGATGCTCTACAAACTGAGTTATAATGCAGAAGACGTTTACAAAAGCAAGGAGCAGATCAGATGGTGAAGAGCAGGTTTCCCCACAGGAAAATAACTTGTATCCTTCTGCAATGATTATAATGGCTAATGACGAAATATTAATGGGTGTTTATGAAGGAAAGCTATACGTCTTACCTCCCAACAGTCAGAACCCATCAATAGAGAATCAAAGGCTAGAAGGATTATCACAGATGGAAATATTACAGATTTTCCAACAGCCTAAACATGATTGATTTTAAGAAACTTGAAAAAGTTCCCAGGTCCTTTGCTATTTGGAATGCTCGCGTCCCAACAGTGAGAGACCTTCTATAAAGAATCAAAGCCTAGAATGATTTTCAGGGATTGGTAACATTACAGTATTTCCAACAGCTTAAAATGCCAGTCCTATCTAAATTTGTTTGGAAGAATGATACAACATTGAAGCATAAATCAGCATCGTGTGCCAACAGTGAGAAACCTTCTATAAAGAATCAAAGCCTAGAATGATTTTCAGGGATTGGTAACATTACAGTTTTTCCAACAGCTTAAAACGCCAGTCCTATCCAAATTAGTTTGGAAGAATGATACAACATTGAAGCATAAACTTCATCGCCCGAACAGGGACTTGAACCCTGGACCCTCAGATTAAAAGTCTGATGCTCTACCGACTGAGCTATCCAGGCTCTGTTACATAATGAGGAAATATGCTAATGCAGGTAACCATGATTGATTTTCAGAAACCTGAAATAGTCACCAGGTTGGTTGTAATTTGGAACATGCTATACGTCTTGTGTACCAATGACTGGAACCCTACTACAGAGAATCAAAGCCTAGAAGGATTTTCAAAAGTGAAAGTGATGGAGGTAAGCAGAATGGCCAAAGACAGAAAACTTAAAATGTAAAAAGGATTTAGAAGAGACCGGTTTAAAAACAAGGTTAATAACACGTTAGAGTTTCAAACAAAATAACTTCTATCCTTCTGCAATGATGAAATAATTATGGGTGTTTATGATAGATGGTGAATAGATCAGATGGTGAAGAGCAGGTTTCCTGCAGGAAAATAACTTGTATTGTCCTGCAATGATGATGATGGCTAATGATAAAAAAATAAAGGGTGTTTATGAAGGAAAGCTATACGTCTCACGTCCCAACAGTCAGAACTCTTCGATAGAGAATCAAAGCCTAGAAGGATTTTCAGAGATGGAAATATTACAGATTTTCCAACAGCCTAAACATGATTGATTTTAAGAAACTTGAAAAAGTCCCCGGGTCCTTTGCTATTTTGAATGCTCGCGTGCCGACAGTGAGAAACCTTCTATAAAGAATCAAAGCCTAGAATGATTTTCAGGGATTGGTAACATTACAGAATTTCCAACAGCTTAAAACGCCAGTCCTATCTAAATTTGTTTGGAAGAATGATACAACATTGAAGCACAAACTACATCACCCGATACAACATTGAAGCATAAACTACATCGCCCGAACAGGGACTTGAACCCTGGACCCTCAGATTAAAAGTGTGATGCTCTACCGACTGATATACCCAGGGCCTGTTTTATGTTGGTCAAAGTACCTTATCATGCAGTAGACATTTACAAAAGCAGGCACTAGTTCAGATGCTGAAGAACAGGATTCTTGCAGGAAAATAACTTGTATCCTCCTGCAATGATGATGATGGCTAATGACGAAATAATAATGGCTGTTTATGAAGGAAAGCCATACGTCTCACGTCCCAACAGTCAGAACTCTTCGATGGAGAATCAAAGCCTAGAAGGATTTTCAGAGATGGAAAGATTACAGTTTTTCCAACAGCCTAAAACACTAGCCCCATCCAAATTAATTAGGAAGAATAAGACAACTTTGACGCATAAACTACAATGCCCAAGCAGGGACTTGAAGCCTGGACCCTCAGATTAAAAGTCTGATGCTCCACACGTCTCTTGTACCAACAATCAGAACCCTATGATAGAGAATCAAAGAAACATGAAAACATGAACATGAAAAAGTCACCAGGTCTGTTGGTACTTTGAACATGAAATACGTCCTGTGTACTAAAAATGAGAACCCTACGACAGAGAATCAAAGCCTAGAAGGATTTTCCAGGATGAAAGTGATGGAGGGGAACAGAATAGCCAAAGATCAAAATCTTAAAATGAGAAAGGATTTAGAAGAGACCGTTTGTAACCAAGTTTAACCAGGATTAAAAGTCTGATGCTCCACACATCTCTTGTACCAACAATCAGAACCCTAGGATAGAGAATCAAAGAAACATGAAAACATGAACATGAAAAAGTCACCAGGTCCGTTGTTATTTGGAACATGAGATACGTCCTGTGTACCAAAAAAGAGAACCCTCGACAGAGATTCACAGCCTAGAAGGATATTCCAGGATGAAAGTGGTGGAGGGGAACAGAATAGCCAAAGATCAAAATCTGAAAATGAGAAAGGATTTAGAAGAGACCGTTTGAATACAAGTTTTATACCATGTTAGAGTTAAAACAAGGGCGATATTTATGGCCATAATGAAGAAATACGCTAATGCAGGTAACCATGATTGATTTTCAGAAACCTGAAATAGTCACCAGGTTGGTTGTAATTTGAAACATGCTATACGTCTTGTGTACCAATGACTGGAACCCTACTACAGAGAATCAAAGCCTAGAAGGATTTTCAAAAGTGAAAGTGATGGAGGTAAGCAGAATGGCCAAAGACAGAAAACTTAAAATGTGAAAGGATTTAGAAGAGACCGGTTTAAAAACAAGGTTAATAACACGTTAGAGTTTCAAACAAAATACCTTGTATCCTTCTGCAATGATGAAATAATTATGGGTGTTTATGATAGATGGTGAATAGATCAGATGGTGAAGAGCAGGTTTCCTGCAGGAAAATAACTTGTAT